>NW_026652281.1:87690172-88160237 GCF_009828535.3 Hylobates moloch
GTGTGTGTGTGTGTGTGTGTGTGTATGTGTATGTGTTGGGAAGCGGGTTGTTCCGAGGACTCCCCGGTTCCCTCCTGGTTGAAACGTGGCCCAGAAGGAGAGGCATACTGGCTAGGGCACACAGCCAGGGCCGTCCAGCCTCGCAGGCAGCCCCGGTCCTGCCCTGTCCCAGGTAAGCCTGGCCAGCCCTGGAGCCGGCGCTGCTGGGTTGCGGGGCTGCGGAGCTGCGGGGCCTCGGGACAGGAGAGGGTCCTGCGGTCCCGGCAGAGCAGGGGCGGGGTCTGGGCGGGGGCGGAGCCGAGCGCCCGCGCACTCGGAGCCGCAGCCCGATCCGGAGCTGGAGCCGGAGCCGGGAGTCGTGGCCCGGAGCGGGCCCTGGAGTCGGCGCGCAGGCGGCTCGCGGTGAGTGCTGTGCCCAGCGCCTGGGGGTGGGCTGGGGGGAGACTGTGGGCACCGAGAGTCCCGCCCCCGGGACTTGAACACTTGGCTTCTGAGCCGTCCTGGCCACAGGGCTTGGGCAAGGGTTGCCTCGGTTTCTCCTGTGGGAGTCCCAGGATGTAGATGGGAAGTGAGACGGAAAGGGGGCATCTCGAGGTTGGGGAGGCCCCTGGGCCACTCTTTTGATTTCCTTCCTCTCTGTGGGACTCAGTTTCCCCAGCTTCACCATGCCAGTGAGTGGGTGGGTATAAGTGAGAGAGTCTGCCTGGAGGATCCTACTGCTGCTGTCTGTACCTCTTAGGGGAATCTCCTGCCTCCTCCTTCTCCCTTGTTGGGTGGGAGATCTAAGTTCAAATCCATCCCTTCCCAGACAGCCCACACCAGCAACTGCGAGGCCACATCCCCTGGCTGTTTGCCCTCCTCTGCTTCTCAGGTTGATGGAGCAGCCATCTGGTCCTGCTTTCATTCCAACAAACTGAAAAGCCCTCCACCCCAATCCCCCTGGGGAGGATCTCCTGAAGCTGCATGAGGGCTGGGGGCTGGACCCCTGCTTCTGAGTTTGCTCTTTCTGAGCCTCTCCTGCCATGGCCTTGGTTTCCCCATGGGCTGTGACCTGGCCTCCTCCAGGGTCGTTGTTCTACAGAGGGGAAACACCTGCCCTGTCACCCCTCCCCTGACCCCTTAGTGAAAAAGACCAGAGTGACATCCCACCACCTGTACTTGCCTGTTCCGATCACTCAGCCATAGGGCTGCTGGGGCCCCTGAGTTTGTTGGCAGCTCAAGGCCCCTTTGCCTCTCTGCACCCTGGGATCTGAGGCTGGAAGCATCCTCATCCAGCCTACCTCCCTCCTACCCAGTGCAGAGCCCCTCTGTGACACATAGCCAATGGTGGGGAGCTTGTTACTGATGAGGTGGCTTTTCAGTCCCTTGCAGCTCTTGTTTCCTTTAGCTAAAATCTGTGGCTTACAGATTCTACACCTTGGTTCCATGTCTGTCTCCCGGAGCCATGCAGAGCATGTCAATTCTTTCATTCATTCCAGCGGTCATCATTCATGCACTGGATGAGACACGAAACAGAGCAATAGGAAAATCAGACAAAACTCCCTGCCCTCATGGAGTGCACATTCTAGAAAGGAATGGACAGCAATGAAATAAGTAAATACATGGCATGGCAGGTAGCGGGAAGTGCTATGAGTAAAACAAGCTGGGAAGCAGGATGGGGTGCTGGGGCTGGGTATTGCATTGTATGTAGCACAGCCAGGGAAGGCTTCCCTAAGACCATAATAGCTGGGCAAAGTCATAAGGAATTAAGGGGTGAGCCACTTGAGTATCTGGGGTCTGGGAGGCTTTGGTTTTCACTCGAGCGTGATGGGAGCACGGGTTTGGAACAGAGGAGTCACCTGCTCTGACTTGGGGTCTGGCAGGCCCATCTAGCTGTGGGGTGGAGAATGGATTATGGGGGGCGAGGTAAGGGCAGAAGGAGAGCCCGGTGAGAGGATCATTGCTGTCATTCTGGGGAGAGACCATGGTGGCTTGCCCATGGTCCAGAGGTGGTTAAAAAAAAAAAAAAACTCAGACATTCAGACTTGGGATATATTTCAAAGGCTGTGTCGATAGGATTTGGGGTGCAAGAGAAAGGTAGAGTCAAAGATGATTCTGAGTTTTTGGCTCGAGCTTCTGGAGGTTTGAAGCTGCCATGAACTGAAATGGGAGTTGCTTAGGGGAGAGATCAAGAGTTTCGTTTTGTGCTTGTGGAGTTTGAGCTGTCCATTAGGCATCAATGATGAGTAAGCGGTTGGGAAAAGTTAAGGGTGGAGGTTGGAGTTGAAAATAAAACTTTGGACATCATCACCATATAGCTGGTATTCAAAGCCACAAGAGCAGGTGGGCTCATCTAGGGAGGGAGTGATATGGAGAAGAGAAGGGGTCTAACTATTGAGTGCTGGGGCCCCCAGTGTTAGGAACCAGCCAAGAAGACAGAAAGAGTGAAAATCAGAGAGTTGGGGTGTCCTGGAGGAAATGAGAAAAATGCCCCAAAGAGGAAGGAGGGAACAAATATGACCAATGCCCCTGGCAGAGCAAGCAGGCTGAGGGCTGAGGATTGAGCAATGGGAGGTCACTGGTGACAGTTTCACTGGAGCTAGATGGGGAACTTGAGGGAATGGGAGGGGATGGGAGGACCTGGGGATAGCAGTACAGGCAACAGACAAGGGGGCCTGCTGTAACGGGAGCAGATAAATGGGATTGGAGCCAAATGAAGAAGGGGGTGTCAAGAGAGGGCTTTACTTTTACAATGGAGAATTAGAGTGCATTGTGCACTGGTGGGGGGATTGATCTCTTAGGGAGAGAATAGTGTTGGGGAGGGAGAATGCAGGATGGCTGGGGGAGGGTGGGGGGCTTGGCCCCAGCAGAGACTCAGGACACTTGGGAAGTTGAGCTTCCCTGGGCTTCCCCTCCTCTCCTGTCTGCAAGGGGTCAGTGGGCTGAGATTTCAGCACTTAAGCAAAGCATTTGCTCTTAGCCCCAGAGAAACCAGGCTGGCTGTGGTCTCAGGAAGGAAGGAGGTGTCCAGGTCCAGGCTCAGGCCTGGGCCTGGGTTTCAGGGAGGGCCCACGTGGGTCGCCCCTTGACCCTCTCTTTCAGCAAGGAAATGCTCCTTTCTCTACATGGGCCTCACCTTGGGGAGGACAATGGTGTCTTTGAAGTTGTAGTAACTGAAGTAGAGATCAAAAGGCAATGCAGATAGACTGATAGATTTCACCTGAAGAGGGGAAGCCCGACCAGGTAATAAAGGGGTTAGAGGAAGGATGTTAAGGACAATTTTTAGGGAACAGATAATGAGTGAATATTTTTTCTCTCTCTTTCCCAATTTAAACTGAAGCAGGAGAAACTGAAGCTAGACATAATGAGGAACTTCCCAAGCTGGTGAGCTTCCTGAGCTGGTTAGTGAGAACAGCACTAAGGCCAGGTCCTCCTCCCCAGATGTTTAAGATGAGACAGGACAATGCCTGCTCAGAGACAGGGGGCTGGCTGAATTGGCCCTCAGGATTCTCTCTGCTCTGAGATTTCTGGAAGAAGACCAGGGCAGAGGTGCAGTGATGCAGCTGCTGGGATGACAGAGCTCCGAGTCATGTGGCTTGGGTGGGCCTCCCCTTCCTGGTGTCCACAGAAGCCCAACGTCACTAGCTGGGGTGTGTATGGCTCACACGTAGGCCAGGCTGCCCTTAGGCTTGGTGTGCAAGGGAGGGGCCCCTACTTACTTGTGGCCTGTCTCCTCGTGAATGTGTCTCATGTCCCCAGTGGGGGTTTTTCAGTGAGGGTCATGGTCTCCAGGATGCACAAGGCTTTGTGCCAGAATTGCCTGGAATTACCTAGTTCTGGAAGGCTGATTGACCAACTCTGGCCTCCGGCTTTTCCTTTGGGAATTTCCCTTGAAGGTGGGGTTGGTAGACAGATCCAGGCTCACCAGTCCTGTGCCACTGGGCTTTTGGCGTTCTGCACAAGGCACACCCACAGATGCCATGCCTACTCCACCAGCCTAATGGGCTTTGATGGGGGAAGAGGGTGGTTCAGTCTCTCACGATGAGGAGGAAAGAGCAAGTGTCCTCCTTGGACAATATCTGGGTAAGAGGAGCAGGCATTGTCCTGTCTCAGCTTGACTCTCAGCCTTCTTTCATCCCTGGCTGCGCACATGCTCCCGGGCCTGGGGTCAGATGGAGAGTGCTGACTCTGCTTCTGGGCTGTTTTCTGGGGAGAGTGGGTGGGTGGTTATTTTCCCCAGGACGTGGGCAGGGGCGATGGTGGGGGCTGCTGTCGCGTCCTTGGCTGGTGTTTCCACAGCTGAGAACCACTCCAGGGCCAAGCCCAGAGCTTATTCTACCCCTTTTTTGTCCTCTCTTCCCCCGTCCCTGGCCACCCCACCCTCTTGGCTCCTCTGCTTAGACGTGGGCACAGGGAGGAGAACTCCTTGGCCTGAGAGAACTACCTTAGATCCTGGGTTTCCAGTGGCCTCTGCGGCGGGGAACACCCTCTCTCCCAAGCAGCCAGACACACAAGTAACCTTATTGCCTCAGTTTCCTCATCTGACCAGCACAGGGCCCCATGTGCCCCAGCAGCATTCTGAGAGATTGGAGCTTTCTCCTTTTGCTTACCTTGGCTACCATATGAGGACGGGTACAGAGTGTTCCCCCCACCCCCAGCCCAGGGCATATTTGATTCATGAACATTCCCGTAGTGTCTTTGTGGGGGACAAAGCTGTGCCAGGCTCAGGGATGCCAGGACGAGTAAGACCCAGGCTTCCACACGGCCCAGGCAGGGAGAGAGACACATAAACAATCATCAGGAAAGAGGTAAAATCCCCAGGCCACTTGGCATCTGCTCCCTCGAGTGTCTGGGAATGTCCCTGATTTATAAAAAGAAGCTGACGGCCCTCTTTGTTGTCCGTGCCTACACCCTTTCACTTTCGTTTCTTCGGGGCACTGCAGCAGCCCTTGTCCACGGACCCCATGACAATCGCAGAACTGACCATGCTGAGAGATTTTCTTGGCTGCTCAGGGTCCCTCCCAGGGCTTGAAGCTCCTGGAGGGTCACTTCCCCTCAAATTCCCAGAACCCACAGCAGGTCACTGATGATAGCAGTGGCAGCAGTCTGTGCACCATGGTTTCGAGGGCGTGGGAGGGAGGTGAGAGCCCTAGGGCAAGTGTGTGTGGGAAGTGTTGATGGGGGACAAGGCACCAGAACGCTCGGAAACAACTTAGTTTGCACCATAATTTTTCACTTTGCCTAGGACAGGACCTTTAGAACAATATTCTGAGTCTACTCCTTGGAGTAGCAGTGTGCAAAACACAGAGCACGGGCTTGGGGCCCCCGTGGGGAACCCAAACAGAAGAGTTAGAGACATGCATTACGGAGTCGTACACGGCTCATGTTGAAATCCTGACTCTGCCTGTCTAGCTGTGACACATCGTACAAATCACTTAGCCTCTCGGTGCCTCAGTGTCTTCCTCTGTAAAATGGGCAGATCATAGGCACTACTTCGGTGTGGCTGGGAGGGTTCAGTGAATTCACGCAGGAGAGCACTTAGAGTGGTGCCTGGTGTGTAGTTTATGCTTAATTAATATTAGCCGTTACTGAAACTGCTGTAGCCTGAATCCAGCCAGCATGAAAGAGCCCCTCTCACCCTGCTTCGATGAGAATGAATTCCCTGATTGCTTGGAAGATCTCTTTCTCTCTTTTTTTTTTTTTTTTTTTTTTTTGAGATAGGGTCTTGCTCAATTGCCCAGGCTGGAGTGCAGTGGCGCCATCTTGGCTTACTGCAACCTCTGCCTCCCGGTTCAAGTGATTCTCCTGTCTCAGCCTCCTGAGTAGCTGGGATTACAGGCGCTCGCCACCACGCCTGGCTAATTTTTGTATTTTTAATAGAGACAGGGTTTCACCATGTTGGCCAGGCTGGTCTAGAGCTCCTGATCTCCAATGACCTTGGGCGATCTCTTGCTCCTAATATTACCTCAAGCCTTTTTAAACGTTTTAAGCCGGAGATCAAGCATGGATATGGGAGTTAGGGGTCTTGATTTAATTCTTGGTTGCTTCAAACTCTGTGGGACCTTGAGGTGTTTCCTGCCTTCTCTGGGTCTCAATTTTCACATCTATATGGTGGGGAGCTTGGATTGGGTAATGTCTGAGGCTAGAACCATGGCCAACTCGGGTTCTGCTGGGGCTGACTTGCCCTGGCCTGCCCCGACCACCCTGCATCTAGCTTCTGGAGAAGTCCCGCACTGACCTTGTTCTCCTCCCCAGGTTGTGAAATGTGCTCGCAGGAGGCTTTTCAGGCACAGAGGAGCCAGCTGGTGGAGCTGCTGGTCTCAGGGTCCTTGGAGGGCTTCGAGAGTGTCCTGGACTGGCTGCTGTCCTGGGAGGTCCTCTCCTGGGAGGACTATGAGGGCTTCCACCTCCTGGGCCAGCCTCTCTCCCACTTGGCCAGGCGCCTCCTGGACACCGTCTGGAATAAGGGTACTTGGGCCTGTCAGAAACTCATCGCGGCTGCCCAAGAAGCCCAGGCCGACAGCCAGTCCCCCAAACTGCATGGCTGCTGGGACCCCCACTCGCTCCACCCAGCCCGAGACCTGCAGAGTCACCGGCCAGCCATTGTCAGGAGGCTCCACAGCCATGTGGAGGGCGTGCTGGACTTGGCATGGGAGCGGGGTTTCGTCAGCCAGTACGAATGTGACGAAATCAGGTTGCCGATCTTCACACCGTCCCAGAGGGTGAGGCACTCCTGGCGTGCATCACAGAGTTCCCAGGAAAGGGGTGCTTAGTCACCAAGACTGATTTGTCCTCATGAAGTCAGCCTGTGGGGTAACTTGGTCCGTGGGATTTCCCCTATAAAGGTAGCCAGGCAGGTAAAATTTGCTCTTGATTCTTGGCAGGAAACATACAACTCTTTCTTTCTCCTTTTCTTTTCTTTGTCTCACTCTGTTACCCAGGCTAGAATGCAGTGGCACAATCATAGCTCACTGTAGCCTTGAATTCGTGCGCCCAAGTGATCTTCTGGCCTCCGAGTAGCTGGGACTACGGGTGCTGTACCACCATGCACAGCTAATTTTTTTTTTTTCTTTTAGAGATGGAGTGTTGCTATGTTGCCCAGGCTGGTCTCCAGCTCCTGGCTTTAAGCAATCCTCCCGCCTTGGCCTCCCAAACTGTTGGGATTGTAGGCATGAGCCACTTTGCCTGGCCAACAGAACACTTCTGCCGAGAGGAAGTGTGTGGTGGCCGGGAGCTCAGATTCTGGAGCCAGAATGGTGCAGGCTCAAGGTCAACCCTGTGTGATCTCAGGCTTCCCTATGGAGCCTCTCCAGGCTCAGTCTCTCTTGTTTCAGTTTCCTCATCTATAAAACAATGGTTAATAGTCAAATGGTGCCTATCCTATAAGGCTCTTGGGAGGATTCAGTGAGTTAATTTGAGTAATGCTTAGGATGGTGTCTATTACCACTGGCTGCTATTTATTATTTCTGTTATGAGTGATACTCTGTACTTGTACACTTTTATTTCTGTCTGTTTTAAATTAACAGCATGACAGATCATAACACTGCAGTATATTGAATTTATTTTATAATTAACATAGCATATTATAAACTAATACAGCTTAAATGTTTATGTAGGATTTCTGACATGAAATTGCATTAGATGATAGATGTTCAGAGTTGGTATATAACTGCCCCGCAGAATGTAATAACTCAGCAGAGGCCAGAAGGTCAGAGAAATGACCACTGAGTATTTTTGAAACTCTTTTGTTTTCTTCCAAATAGTGATTCTTAGGGCTCCTGAGAGGTAGATGGAGCACTCAGTAACATTACACTTTATAAATCGGGAAGTTGAGACCAAGGAAAGTAGTTTAAATAAGCTCACAGAAGTTAATGAGGGGGCCAGTGCTGGACCAGTTGGCCAGCACTGGTCATTGACTTATTCATCCATCATTCATTTATTCATTCATTTATTGAGCCAGAATCTATTAGGTTCTTCATACATATTTGCTTAAAGTTTGTTGTGTTCATAGAGCTTTGCACATAGTAGGTACTCCATAAATATTTGTTGATGAAATAAGTGAGTTATTGAATGAATGATTGAATTACAATGACACTGCAGTGTTAAAATGGGCTGGGTTGGGGAACATTTTAGTTTGTATTTTTGTCTGCTTTCCAAAAATATATGTGTTGTTCACATGAGTGTGGATAACCCTAGATTGAGATTGATGAAATAAACGAATTTGTCTTCAAGGCTGCACTAAAGCTGGCTCACATGGCTAGGTATTTACAGAGCAGATGTGGTGCAGTCCTCTCTGATTAGTTGCACATACAGAAGACATATTCGTTATTGGACTGACCTTAGTTTCTCTTATAATTTGTTAGGGGAATTGAATCAGCCCATCTGAGAAGTTACAAGATTGTGTCTTGTCGTCTTTAAAAGTTCAGCAATGTGATCTGGTACAGATGGTCTGAGGGGTTTGGGGAAGGTAGCCGAGATCCCTAGGGCCCAGAGAAGACAGGACATGAATAGAGGAAGTACATGGATTGGTGAAGAAAAGAAATGGGATAACTCATGGGTCAAAGAAGAAATCATGATGGAAATCAGAAAATATTCAGAACCAAACAATAATGAGAATATTATTTGTCAAAATCTATCGGATACAGCTAAAGCAGAACATAGGGGGAAATTTACAACCTTAGATGCCTAGATTAGGAAAGAAGAAAGGCATTTATTTATTTATTTGAGATGGGCGTCTCACTGTGTCACCCAGGCTGCTGGAGTGCAGTGGCACGATCATAAATCACTGAAGTCTCGAACTTCTGGGCTGAAGTGATCCTCCCGCCTCAGCCTTCCAAGTAGGTGGGACACAGGCTAGCACCATCATACCAGGCTAATTGTTTTTTGTAGAGACAGGGTCTTGCTAGGTTGAGGTCTCAAACTCCTGGGCTCAAGTAATGCTCCTCCCTTGGCTTCCCAAAGTGCTGAGATTATAGCCATGAGCCACCGCGCCCATCTAAGGCTGAATTTTAATGAGCTAAGAATTCATCTTAAGAAAGGGCTAAATAGACAGCAAAAGCAAACATTGAAGGTTGGGACTGAGCTGAGTGGGTAGCAGGGATGGGAGACAACAGATCTGAGGCGAGCAGGAGATTTTGAAAGGATTGCACTGCCTGAGGTTTAAGCCTTTAGAATCCAGCTGTCTCTGAGCTCCCTTTGAGCTCTGACATTCTGTGACTCTGATTTGGTGGCCTTCCCTTAGTGGCCTTACTGATTTCATTTGGATGGTGCTTATGGTATATCCAACCAACATGTCTTCCCAAATGGCCTTTTAATTTCCTATAAAGAAGTAGTTGTCATTGATTGCAGGTTAGGGACAGAAAATGCTGTGGAATGAAACAAAATGCAAGTTAAAGAACTAAATTCCAAAAATACCCATTGCTACTATTGACTGAGTGAATGCCTATGGTGTGCCAGGCACTGTACCCAGTCCATTCCCTGTATTGTTTTATTTAAGCACCACAAGGGTGTAGTGTGACTACACTGTTTCTTAACAATGAAGAAACTGCCCAAATCGCCCATCTGGGAAGCGGCCCAGCTAGAATTTGAATCCAGGCCTGTTTTCCTCCAGAGCTTGTGCTATTCTCTGTCTGTCATAAAATGTGGGGGCTTTGTGTGGTAAACTTGCTCAGTTGGGCATAGCAGTTGTTAGGAAACCTGAGGCTGGTAACACCAGCTGTAATACCAGCTGTCCGTCTGACTCATGCAACTGTTAAAGTTGATAGGGCTGAGGTGTCAGACTGAGCTCTGAATTGCCTGATTCCTATAACAATATTAACTTAAACATTTTTAAATTGGGAAATGCACTATGCTTACAGAAGAGTGTGTATATTTCATATGTATAGTGTAAACTGTTCCCATCACCCAGGTTAAAAAACAGGATGTCGCCAGTACCTGGGGCCTTCTTTAATTGCAACTACTAGAGGTAAACACTGGCTTGACTTTTGTGTAAATCATTTCTTTGCCTTTCTTTAATGTTTTAGCATCTTTTAAAATAAATCCCCAAACAATGTATTGTTCTATTTTGAAAAACTGAGTAGCAAGCCAAAAATAGCTGTGTAAAGAAAGGTCACTTAAATTAGGCTGGGTGCGGTGGCTCAGGCCTTTAATCCCAGTACTTTAGGAGGCTGAGGCGTGTGGATCACAAGGTCAGGAGATCGAGACCATCCTGGCCAACATGGAGAAACCTCGTCTCTACTAAAAATACAAAAAATTAGCCAAGCATGGTGGCATGTGCTTGTAGTCCCAGCTACTCAAGAGGCTGAGGCAGGAGAATTGCTTGAACCCAGGAGGCAGAGGTTGCAGTGAGCTGAGATTGCACCACTGCACTCTAGCCTGGGTGACAGAGCAATACTCTGTCTCAAAAAAAAAAAAAAAAAAAGAAAGATCACTATTGCCTTGTCTTAGATGAAGATTCCCAAGGCAGGGAAAGCTGAGTGGAGTCTCAGGGACTTGGTCTGGCTTTTCCTTCCCTAGGAATTTATAAGGACCTCTTCTGGGAAGTCAGTAGGCAATGTCATGAATGAGTCTGGGGAAATATTGGGCTCATTGCAACTGGAGGGTCTGGTAGGGCTGATGTGAATTAGGTGCTGTGTCCGGAGGAAAATGGCCAGAGGAAGTGGGCTGCTTTGTACAGTCAGTGGTAAAGTTGCCAAAGGCTATTCTAGCTCACAGGAATAGGCCAAGGCTAAACACTTTTGTGGAGTGAAATGAATGTCCTCAACTGACTGAGGCAGCAGGAGTTGAGAAGAAATGATATTAGTTCATGGTGAAGACAAGTCAAATATAGATAAAGGTTAGGGTCAGGCTTGTCTGGACATCTAGGAGATAACTGCCCTCAACATGTCTGAATCTTTTTTTTTTTTTTTTTTTTCGAGACAGAGTCTCGCTCTGTCGCCCAGGCTGGAGTGCAGTGGCGCAATCTCGGCTCACTGCAAGCTCCACCTCCCGGGTTCACGCCATTCTCCTGCCTCAGCCTCTCCGAGTAGCTGGGACTACAGGCGCCCGCCACCACGCCCGGCTAATTTTTTTGTATTTTTAGTAGAGATGGGGTTTCACCGTGGTCTTGATCCCCTGACCTCGTGATCCGCCCGCCTCGGCCTCCCAAAGTGCTGGGATTACAAGCGTGAGCCACCGCGCCCGGCCCGTCTGAATCTTGAGTCACTGCTCCATTCTGTCTGAAATGGTGGCCATCTACTTATAGTATACAGCCATCAACCTGAGATTTCCCTACATGGTCTTCCTGTGTTGGTCCCCTGTATCCTGAATCCTATGGCCTCTTCTTTCCTGGTTTACTACATTTTGCTAGACCATATCTTCCAGTCAATTCCTTAGAATGAATATATGAAAGTTAAAATTTCTGAGCTCTCACATGTCTAAAAGTTCCCTCATACTGGATTGATAGTTTGGCTGGGTATAAAATTCTGGGCTGGCCATCATTTTCCTTCAGAATTTTGATTGCATTATTCCATTATCATCTCTTTTCAATATTGCTTCTAAGAATTCCAAAACCTTTTTTTTTTTTTTCTTTTTGAGACAGCGTCTCACTGTGTCACCCAGGCTGGAGTGCAGTAGTGTGATCTCGGCTCACTGCAACCTCCGCCTCCTGGGTTTAAGCGATTCTTTTTCCTCAGCCTCCTGAGTAGCTGGGATTACAGGCACCCACCACCACCCCCTTTAGTAGAGATGGGGTTTTGCTATGTTGGCCAGGCTGGTCTCAATCTCCTGACTTTAGGTGATCTGCCCACTTCGGCCTCCCAAAGTGCTGGGATTAAAGGCGTGAGCCACCACACCCAGCCTCTAAAACCATTTTAAAACTCTTTCTGGAAGCTTTTAAAATTTTCTTTTAGTCCCCAGCATTTTAAAATTTCAATTATGTGCCTTGGTGTTCTTCCATTGTGTTGGTCACCCAAGAGGTACTTTGAATCTGGAAACTTCTCTCTTTATGTTTTGGGAAATGTTCTTGATTAGTTTATAGGTGATTTCTTCCTCTCCATTTTATCTCTTCTCTTTTTATGAAACTAGTATTAATTCAATGTTAGAATTCCTTGACTGATCATTTAATTTTCTTCTATTTTCCATCTCTGTGTCTTTTTGCTCTACTTTTCTATGACAGTCACAACTCTATCTTTAAACTCTTGAATTTTTCATTTTTGATGTCATGATTTTAATTTGCAAGAGGTATGTTTGACTGTTTCTTTTTTGTAGTATCTTACTCTTGTTTTATGGATGCAACATCTTCTTTGACTTAAGGATCATAAGATAGGTGGGTTCTTTGTTTGTTTGACTGTTTTTCACCCTATGTAAACTTTTTCTACAAGTTACTTTCCCCTTCCCTCCTTGTTTGGCTTCTATCTCCCACATTAGATGCTTTCTCTGGGCTCATGATACTCTTTGGTTTTCTTTCTCAAGATTGACAGGTAGGACTTTAAAACTTGTTGAGCATGTGGGTGAAACTTGTCTACCATGAATTTCACTGTAGATATTTTGGCAAATGACAGTGTTTATATCTTTAGATCTCGCCTCCTGGGTTGATCAAGTTATCTGAGTAGACCACAGACCTTTTGCCTGGGGATAAACCAGAAATCTGTTTCAGAAACCACTTTGATGCAGTCCTCCTTGTTTTAATCATTTCCTTCAGTTCCAGAGGTCCCTCATGCTGATCATTCCAGAGCCCTTTACAGATCCTAGGGTACACACTGCATGGTTTTCAACTTTCTTGTTTTGGGTTTAAGATTTGGGGCAACCCGCTCGGGTCCCCTTCCACACTGTGGAAGCTTTGTTCTTTTGCTCTTTGCAATAAATCTTGCTACTGCTAAAAAAAAAAAAAAAAAAAAAAAAAAGATTTGGCTTTCAGGAGTCTCCTCAGTCCATTACTATTCATTCATTCAGCAAGTCCTTGAGCACCTGATTTGTGCCAGACATTCTTCTAGGTGTTGGGGATACCTCAGTGAACAAAACAGACAAAAATCTTTGTCTTGGAAATACACACACTCCAGTCAGGGGAGAAGGACAGTAAGCCAAAGGAAGGAGATTACAGAGCGTGCTAGAAGGTGATAAGTACTGTAGAAAGTAAGTAAAGTGGGTTTGGGAGTTGAGAGTTTGGGAAGGGGATAAATGATGGCAATTTTAAGTAGAGTAGTCAGAGTTCTCACTTAGAAGGTGAAATTCAAATAAAGACTGGAAGGAGGACAGGGAATTAGCCACATGGATGCCTGGGGGAAGGCTTCCAAGCTGAGAGGACAGCCAGAGCCAAGGCCCAGAGGCAGGAGCATACCTGGTAGTTTTAGCAAACAGGAGGCCAGGATGCTGAGTGGAGTAAGAGGGGTCATGAAAGGAGAAACTTGGGTCCATGTGGTTCTAGACAGGTATTTTTGTCTGTTTTGGGCCCTGAAGGTTACTGTTGGACTTGGACTCTTACTCTGAGGAAATAGGGACGCTATTGGGACGTTCGTACAGGAGCGATGTGACCTGAGTTTTGTTTGTAAAGGATTAGACTCTGGCTGTGGCATTAAGGCTAGGCTGTGGGGGCAGGAACAGAAGCAGGCAGACAAGTTTTGCAGCCTGTGCAGCTTTCCAGATGAGCAGGGATTGTGGCTTGGAGGAGGATGGTATAGAGGAGGTGACAAGAAATGGTTCTGTGTCTGGTGTGTAGACGTTGGCCACAGATGGCATTTGAGCACTAGAGACCTGGCTGGTCCACATGGAGTTTCCATAAGCACATAATACACACCAGATTTCAAAGACTTAATATGAAAGAAAGAATGAAACATACCTTGCTATTTCTTTTCTTTCTTTCTTTTTTTTTTTTTTTTTTTGAGACCCAGTGTTGCTATGTCACCCAGACTGGAGTGCAGTGGTGTGATCTCGGCTCACTGCAACCTTCACCTCCCAGGTTCAAGTGATTCTCCTCCCTCAGCCTCCTGAGTACCTGGGACTACAGGCACATGCCACCATGCCTGGCTAATTTTTTGTATTTTTAGTAGTGATGGGGTTTCACCATGTTGTCCAGGCTGGTCTGGAACGCCGGACCTCAGGGGATCCACCTGCCTTGGCCTCCCAAAGTGCTGGGATTACAGGCATGAGCCACCATGCTCAGCCATATCTTGCTATATTCTACATGGATTACATGTTGAAATGGTAATGTTTTGGCTATTGTGGGTTAAATAGAATATGTGATTAAAGTTGATTTCATCTATTTCTTTTAACTTTAAAAAATGTGTCTGTTAGAGGATTTGAAATTCCACATGTGGCTTGCATTTGTGCCCTGCATTTTATTTCTGTGGAACAGTGCCCTTTGGGACATGCTTTGAAGGTGGAGTCAACAGGATTTGGCAGATTACAGAGGAGAGGCTTCAAGGGTGACTCCAAGACTTCGGGGCAGAGCACCTGGAAGAATGGAGTTAATATTAGCCAAGATGAGGAAGGCTGTCGGTTTGGCAGGTGCGTGGGCAGGTTAGGAGTTTAGTTTTGAATATGTTGGAGGTGTTTATGAAACTTTTAAGTGGAGATGGAAAATAGGCAGTTGGATGTGTAAGTCCAGGGTTCAGGGGGACAGTTCAGGCTGGAGATGAAGATGTGGGAGTCTGAGCAGAGATTGTATTCAAATATTCAATCCATGAGACTTGATGAAATCACTTCTCTTCCAAATGATTTACAGCCTGCAGAATCATTTTCCCTCTTTGTAGGTTTATGTCTTCATTTTGTTTCATTTAGTTTTCAGTTATTCACTGTTTTAGTGAGTTTTGAGTAGGAGCCAGATTGGATGCATGTGTTCAATTCACCATCCAACACTGTATTAACTACTTGAAACTCATGTGGTTGTTGGGTTGTTTTTCTGCCCTTTTATTCTGGATGGAAGAGAGACGCTTATGAAGTTGTAGTAATCAGTAATCCTTCCCACATTGCTCCATCAGCCTCCTGGAAGAATAATGTCTTCTGCCTTTCCCATAGGCAAGAAGGCTGCTTGATCTTGCCACGGTGAAAGCGAATGGATTGGCTGCCTTCCTTCTACAACATGTTCAGGAATTACCAGTCCCGTTGGCCCTGCCTTTGGAAGGTAGGTATATGTTTTCAGTTAATCAGAAAGGGAAGGGCAGTCAGTGCAGATCCATGGTTAAGAGCAGAACACGCCTCGGTTAGCATCCCATATGCTGGCACTATAGCCTCCCTATGACTCAGTTTCCTTGTTTTAAGGCTAGCACCATCCCCTGTCTCATTGGGATTTTAGGAGGATTAGAAGGACAAAAGCGTGTAATGTTAGCTATTAGCTTTCATTATCTCCCACACAATATACTGACAATTGGGCTACCATATATTGAGGGCTAACTAAAGGTGTTGCTTATCATCCAAACTCTCATTATCTGTACCAAAAAGATATGGACACATGTTTTGAGTTAGGGCTGGTATCTCTTGATCTCTGAAATTTAGCAGCTCACAATTGAAAACTCAAGAACCAAGTGGATCTAGAGACTCTGGTATCCCTCAGTGCCCAGGGTCACCACCCAAACTCAGGAACAGGAGGGGCTTGGACCGCACCACTTGAACATACCAGGCATCCTGCCAGGTGCTTTATGGACAATGTCTGCCCTTTGCAACAACCCTTAGAAGTAGGTGGTGTTTTTTCCCAACTTATAGATGTAGAAACTGGGCAGGGAGGTTAAGTGATGAGGGAGGGGGAGACGGGTCTGATTGTATATTGTCCCCACCTACACTTTCTCTCTTCTTGGGAGAAGAAATGTCAGTTGTAAAGAAAGGGTGCAAGCCTGGCACTCTTTAGGGCTTGTTCCTACACCACTGTAGGGAAAGCTCATTGGCACTGAAGCCCCCTGAGCTGTGCGTGGTGCTAGCAGATGGGTCTATCACCCTGGGCTGTGCCCTCTGGGCAGCAAGCAAGCCTGTGGGCGGGGTGGCTGGAAGTCTGTGCCTGGCACTCGTGAGTGCACCGTCTCGTTGAAGAACAGGATCTAAACATCAGTGCACCACAGCGGGTGCGCAACATGGAGCACAGGGCCTGGTTTGGCCCTTGGTTGAAGTTTGCTGTTGATATCATCAAGCACAGCTGGTCACTGTAAGACCAGGCCAGGGTGCAAGATTCCCCACACTTCTAAAGGTGACAATTGGTGTGTTTATTTCTCTATAAAATGACATTTTTTTTTCTTTCTGAAGAATTTTAGTATCATTGGTGATGGCTGGAAAGCCTGCATTGGAAATCAGGTCGGAAGAGGAAGATATATATCTGATATGTATTGGAGAGGAAGATATCTATCTTATGGTCTAAGTTCAGGGATCCTGGTATATTCAGAGGGCAGAAAGCTCAGCAATAATCATCAACTCTGGGAACAACAGAGGTGACATAAACACAGGGCATCCCCTTTGTGTGACTGCAGATAGTCATCAGTGAGCTCAGAGCTCTATGAAAATTACTTGTTAGTTTTTGGGTTGAAAATAGTGGGCCAGTGTTTGGTTGGGGGCAGTGAGGCTGTGATGGCGGGAGACCATGCCAAGCTCCTACCAGCCTGGGACTCTAAACCAGCACTTCCCCATTTCCTGAAAGGGGAACTAAACCCTGACACAGGAAATGGTTTGCTTGCATTACTTTCAGGATGAGAAAGGAAGAGCACTGGCCTTCAAAACACACCCCGTGCATGAAAACTCTCCCTGCATGGGGTACATGGGGAGGATGGGGAAGTGGAGGCATGATCACAGACTCTTGTTCGAGTGCTCAGCTGGGGCACCCCGGTGACCCCGAGGCCTTCTCTTGCTAGGTCCACCCAGATCAATCAGGATCATCTCCCCATCTCGAAGTTTAACTTTATCACATCTGCAGAATTCCTTTTGCCACGTAAGGTAACATATTCACAGGTTCTGAGGATCGGGACATGGACATCTTCGAGGGTCTATTGTTGTGCCTAATATATCCATGAATAATAATGATAATAAACACCATTTTTTGAGAGTTTGCCATGTCAGATATTCTTTTAAACTCTATTTTATCTCACTGCCTCCTGAAACAATCCTTCCAGGTGTATATTGTCCCCATTTTTACAGATGAGAGAACTGAGGCCCAGAAAGGCTAAATGGCTTGCCCAAGTGTATGGTGGACCCAGGTTTTCAAACTCAGGTGTGTCTGACTTCAGAGACTGGGCTTCTGAGCCCTTAAGCCCTTCGTTCCCCTTCAGAAAAAGTCAACTGAGGCTGAGTGGTGAAGGGATTTATCCAAAGCCACCCGGCCACTATGGCAGGACAGATATCAGAATACAGGTCTTCCGATCCCAGCCCAGAGCCCCTTCCCATCATCTAGAACTCCTCCCGGTGTCAGTAATGATAATGGCAGTCACTGATGTCTTTTGAGCACTTACTTTGTGTTGGGCATTGTGCTAAGCACTTGACGTAGGTCATCTTAGTTGATCCGTGTAAAACTCCGTAAGGTAGTGACCAACATTTCTCCCACCTTACAGAGGTGGAAACTGAGGGTTAGGAAGCTTCCTTGACTGTCCTCAAAGTCCACAGCTTGTGAATGGAGGAGCCAGGACGGGTGCCCGCTGGCTCTCCTATCCCTTCAGTTACGTCAGCTTCCCCCGCAGCAGCCCACTGTCTGGTTAGGTCCCATCTTCACCATGGTGCCACCTTCATGTGCCTCTTCTTCTGCCTTCCAGCTGCCACATGCAAGAAGTACATGGCCAAGCTGAGGACCACGGTGTCTGCTCAGTCTCGCTTCCTCAGTACCTATGATGGAGCAGAGACGCTGTGCCTGGAGGACATATACACAGAGAATGTCCTGGAGGTCTGGGCGGACGTGAGCATGGCTGGACCCCCGCCGAAGAGCCCAGCCACCCTGGGCCTGGAGGAGCTCTTCAGCACCCCCGGCCACCTCAATGACGATGCGGACACTGTGCTGGTGGTGGGTGAGGCGGGCAGTGGCAAGAGCACGCTCCTGCAGCGGCTGCACTTGCTGTGGGCTGCAGGGCGAGACTTCCAGGAATTTCTCTTTGTCTTCCCATTCAGCTGCCGGCAGCTGCAGTGCATGGCCAAACCACTCTCTGTGCGGACTCTACTCTTTGAGCACTGCTGTTGGCCTGATGTTGGTCAAGAAGACATCTTCCAGTTACTCCTTGACCACCCTGACCGTGTCCTGTTAACCTTTGATGGCTTTGACGAGTTCAAGTTCAGGTTCACAGATCGCGAACGCCACTGCTCCCCGACCGACCCCACCTCTGTCCAGACCCTGCTCTTCAACCTTCTGCAGGGCAACCTGCTGAAGAATGCCCGCAAGGTGGTGACCAGCCGTCCGGCCGCTGTGTCAGCGTTCCTCAGGAAGTACATCCGCACCGAGTTCAACCTCAAGGGCTTCTCTGAACAGGGCATCGAGCTGTACCTGAGGAAGTGCCATCGTGAGCCCGGGGTGGCAGACCGCCTCATCCGCCTGCTCCAAGCGACCTCAGCTCTGCACGGTTTGTGCCACCTTCCCGTCTTCTCATGGATGGTGTCCAAATGCCACCAGGAACTGTTGCTGCAGGAGGGGGGATCCCCAAAGACCACTACAGATATGTACCTGCTGATTCTGCAGCATTTTCTGCTGCATGCCACCCCCCCAGACTCAGCTTCCCAGGGGCTGGGACCCAGTCTTCTTCGGGGCCGCCTCCCCACTCTACTGCACCTGGGCAGACTAGCTCTGTGGGGCCTGGGCATGTGCTGCTACGTGTTCTCAGCCCAGCAGCTCCAGGCAGCACAGGTCAGCCCTGATGACATTTCTCTTGGCTTCCTGGTGCGTGCCAAAGGTGTCGTGCCAGGGAGTACGGCGCCCCTGGAATTCCTGCACATCACTTTCCAGTGCTTCTTTGCCGCGTTCTACCTGGCACTCAGTGCTGATGTGCCACCGGCTTTGCTCAGGCACCTCTTCAATTGTGGCAGGCCAGGCAACTCACCAATGGCCAGGCTCCTGCCCACGCTGTGCATCCAGGGCTCAGAGGGAAAGGACAGCAGCGTGGCAGCTTTGCTGCAGAAGGCCGAGCCACACAACCTTCAGATCACAGCAGCCTTCCTGGCGGGGCTGTTGTCTCGGGAGCACTGGGGCCTGCTGGCTGAGTGCCAGACATCTGAGAAGGCCCTGCTCCGGCGCCAGGCCTGTGCCCGCTGGTGTCTGGCCCGCAGCCTCCGCAAGCACTTCCACTCCATCCCGCCAGCTGCACCGGGTGAGGCCAAGAGCATGCACGCTATGCCTGGGTTCATCTGGCTTATCCGGAGCCTGTACGAGATGCAGGAGGAGCGGTTGGCTCGGAAAGCTGCACGTGGCCTGAATGTCGGGCACCTCAAGTTGACATTTTGCAGTGTGGGCCCTGCTGAGTGTGCTGCCCTGGCCTTTGTGCTGCAGCACCTCCGGCGGCCCGTGGCCCTGCAGCTGGACTACAACTCTGTGGGTGACATTGGCGTGGAGCAGCTGCTGCCTTGCCTTGGTGTCTGCAAGGCTCTGTAGTGAGTGTTACTGGGCATTGCTGTTCAGGTATGGGGGAGCACCATCAAGGCTAAGTGTGGGAGCACCGAGCTGGGATCTAGAAGTCTGGGCCCAGCTTCGCCTCTGCCACCCTTCTTTGCAACACTGTCCAGATCCCTTCCCTTCTGGGTCTTAATTTCAATACGTGATGATGACAGCCATACTTTATTGACCGGCCTATGTGCTGGGTCTGGTGCTATGCTTTGCGGAATGACCTCATCTAATCTCTACAACCACCCTGGGGGGTAGGCAGGAATGTTATTATCTCCATTATCCTTGACTTGAGGCTCAGAGAAGTGAAGTAACTTGTCCAGGGTCACACAGGAAATGGCAGAGCTGGGGTTCACAAATCGCATCATTCTGATTACAGGTTTCCTGCCCCCCACCAGTCTGTGGATACACTTCAGAGGCTCCCTGAAAACCTTGAGGTCACTTGCAGAAAGTTTTGTGTAATATATGTCCGTATCAGGAACGACACCAAATCAGAGGTGACTTGTGCCCCATCAGAGACTTTCACACCCCAACCAGATGGGAATTTCAGGACCCAAGAAATAGAAAGTGGCTGCAGGGTTACAACCACTCTTGGATTCCTGAGGTAGTACTGTGTCCAAACAGGATTTCAGCACTACCCGTATTGCTTAGAGCCCCGGCCAAAGATGTGAGGTTTTGCCCTTGGGAGAATCTGTGCCCCTGAACTCAGGGGCCTCTTTCCACGTCTTGGGGGCAGGCAAGGGCAGAGGGTGTGCCTAGGCCTGCGGATCAGCATGCCACAGATTCCCCAACATCCTTCCAGCTTGAAAGGGGAATGCCCCGCTTCTATTTAGAACCTATAGGAAAGCAGAAGTTTTAGATTGAAGTTAAAATTGATTCCCAGCCTCCAGGGGCTTTGGGCTACATCTGGATGACCTTAATTGACCCTAAGCATGGGACAAACCTCTTCTTGAGAGTATTAGGATGGTATACATCTTCTCTGGGGGCAAAGCAACAAGATTTATTTTTCACCATGGACCAAACACATGGATACCCACTAGAAACTGTGCAGTGACTTTTGTTAACCCTGACATAGGGACCGTGGTCATTAGGTTAAAGCATAATAACAACATAATACATAACATATATAGCGTATATATATATATGTATGTATTATATGCAATGAATATAAATATGATTATACCCATCATGGTCTTGGAGGAAACAGATGACACACTTAAAATGGGTGATTTGAGGAGAGTTTAATAAACAGATTGTTTACAAGCCATGGGCAGGAGTTAGAAGAGCGAGAGGATTGGTGCAAGGGCCTGGGGTTAGTAACAGCTGGGGGAGGGTAGACTTGAAGGGGGAAGGTGAGGGAGACTAATTAGCTGGGGGGAAGGTATGGAGATGGCTGCCTGAGCTTCTGCAAACTGGAAGAATACCGCTTGGCCCTAACTCCCCACCCCGACTCTTGCCCCTGGCCAGTGCCTTCCACGGACTGGACCCATCAGGGAGGCCGAGTGGGCTGTCTGCTGGAGTAGTCCCCAGGCATCAGCCTCCCAGGAGCCAGAGACGGGTAGAGAAGGGGGAGAGTGGATCTGGCCAGGCAAATGGAAGACAGCCAGTACCAAAGTCTATTTCCCTAGGAGGGAGGATCATGATACTTTGAGTGGGAATTTGGAAACCTGTCTGTTGGAGCAATTTCCCTGATAGAAATAAGAATGTACATTTTCCTGGGTAGTAGACTCATAGTTTTTACCCCAAGAGGCCAGGCATCACTGGCCTGTGTGATCCTTATAGGCCAGTCCATCTCTGGAATTGTTGAATGGATCATCCATCCTTGATTAGGGATGTCCCCGTGATTACCAGGGTGTGCAGAAGGGCTCTGGGAAACCTGTGGGTCTGTCTCTATGTTCAGAGAAAGGTGAGGGTGGCCTGGTTCTAGCTCATGGTGCTCAGACTGTGGTGTGTAAAGGCACTTGTGGCAATGCAGATTCCTGGGACTGCCTCTAGTAATTCCCATTCAGTAGGTTTGGGGTGGGGCCCAGGAAATCTATATTTTTTCACAAACACCCCCGGTGATTCTGACACAAGTGGTCTCGCCCTGGGAGAACTACTGGTCTGCAGCAACCAGCTTGGTTTTCCATTAGCAATTACTGTCCTTGAGCGAGTTTTACTGCTCTTCACCTTACACACACTAAAACTGCCAAGGCCGTAGGGGAGGGGAAGCAACCATGAGGTTGCTGTGAGTGCATTGTGTGTGTGTGTGTGTGTGTGTGTGTGTGTGTGTGTGTGTGACAGAGAGAGAGAGAGATTGAGAAAGAGAGGAAGGGAGGAAGAAGGAGGGCACAGGCTCCTCTCCCACAGTGCCAACCTGCCTCTCTCCCACTTGAAGTGTTTCCATGCCAACTGAAATCCTCAGCCTCTAGGAAACCCTATAGACACAGTGCCCCTATATAGGTTTCTTTAGACTCTGGCTCTCTCAGACTCTAGAGTGATGGCTTTAAAAGTTTTTTGAATGTGACCCACAACGATTGAGAGAGAGAGAGAGAGCGTGCCACCATGTCAACATGGAACCAAAGCTTCACAAAATGACTTTGCTTTATGAACTCTGAGGCACTCTTCTCTCTTCTGTTCTGTTCTATTTCCATTTTAGAAATGCTGCTCAGGACCTTCAGAATGATTTGCATGACCTGCAACCTGCAGTCTGAAAAATCACTGCACTACAGAGGTGGCCATAAGAGGCCCTGAGGGAGAAGCTGCAAAATGTCATGGTTAAGAGTGGGGTTTGGAGCCAAGCTGCCTAGGCTCAAAGCCTTTATGTGCCGTACAACCTTGGCAAAGTCACTTCGCTTGTCTGTGCCTCAGTTTCTTTCTCACGAATGCATATAATAATGGTACCCATTTCACTGGCTTGTTGTGAGGATGAAATAATGTTATTATTGGGAAGTGCTAAGGATAGTGATCAGTGCTAGCGATCATGATTCTAGGTGACTTTTACTGTGTACCAGGTGCTCACAAGGCTTTATGTGCACAGCCTGGTGAGGCCGATAATACTATTGTTCCCTCTTTTTTTTTTTTTTTTGAGGCAGAGTCTCGTTCTGTCACCCAGGCTGGGGGTATAGTGGCGCAATCTCGGCTCACTGCAAGCTCTGCCTCCCGGGTTCACGCCATTCTCCTGCCTCAGCCTCCCAAGTAGCTGGGACTACAGGCGCCTGCCACCACGCCTGGCTAATTTTTTTTGTGTTTTTAGTAGCGATGGGGTTTCACTGTGTTAGCCAGGTTGGTCTCGATCTCCTGACCTCGTGATCCGCCCGCTTCAGCCTCCCAAAGTGCTGGGATTACAGGCGTGAGCCACCACGCCCGGCCTGTTCCCTCTTTTATAGATGAAGAGACTAGCAAATAACTAGTAAGTGGCTGATCAGGATCACAATATCCAGCTGAGGCACTCCAGAGCCTGAGCTGTTAACCATTCAGTCAGGGCCTCCCAAGTTTGCCTAAAGATAAAGAACCATGTGCACAGTTGTTAAAATATACAGATTCCTGGGCCCCACCCCGCAGATACTTGATTGCCAGCTCCAGGGTACGAGCCTGAGAATCTGTATTTTAGGGAAGCTTTCAGATAATGTTGTGATCAGGTGCGTTTTGGGAATGGTGCCCCAAGAGGAGTGGCCGACAGGGCTTGCTCGGGAGGGACTAGCTTGTTGGAGTGGTGTCATTGGGGTTAAGGACTGGGCAGCAGGGCCTCAATAACCACTGCCTACATGCCTGTTTCTGAAGTTTTGGCCCTCTCATCCAGCTGGTCTACTGTCTGCTGGCCTAGATGATGGTAAATTGTCCCCAGGGGTAGCCTGTCTAGTTCAGGCTGCACGTTTCCCATATATCAGCTCCTTTCCACCATCATCCCCTTTGTGAGGCTGCTGTGATTATCATGTTCCTTTTGCAGAGATGGAAACATTGCCTCAAATTAGCTCTGTCATTTCCTAAGGATTCCAGGGTTCTTTAGTAGGGGGTCTGGATCCTACGTCCTGGGCCATCCCCATCATAGTGCACCATGTCACCTCTCTGGCCAGGGACCGTGGGGTTTCCACTTTTTTGGGGTGATCTATCTATGCAGGGTTTCCTGGAGGCACAGATGCGGGCACTTCAGGGATGAATGAAAGTCTTTTTTGCGGGATTTCTAGATTTTTTTCTTGTCTTACTAGCTCCATTTTCAAATGTATTTATTTTGTCTCTTTAGTTTGCGCGATAACAATATCTCAGACCGAGGCATCTGCAAGCTCATTGAATGTGCTCTTCACTGCGAGCAATTGCAGAAGTTAGCGTAAGTCAGCCTGGGCTGTGGACAATGGGCCCCAAGTCCCCTGGACTCACCCCAGGTCGTGCAGCCTGGGAAGCTGTGAGTGATGGGCTGGGGCAGGGGCTGTTTGCATGATGGGGGGTGCAGGTGATTCCTGCCCAGAGGGGAAGGGCAACCCTGGGATTTGGTGCTCACTGTCCAATGTGCTTTGCTTCTGTGTCTCCTCTCTTCTGGAACTGAACAGTCTATTCAACAACAAATTGACTGACGGCTGTGCACACTCCATGGCTAAGCTCCTTGCATGCAGGCAGAACTTCTTGGCATTGAGGTGAGCTCAGGTTTTCCTTATTCCCTGGAAACTATTTTTTGCCCCATACCTGAGTCAGTCTGATCTGGTCTTGGCCTGGCACTGCCCACACTGGCTCCTGACCTCCTGATTGAATGAAGGGACAGTGTCTCATTTTAAGCAGGGGTTCTCTAATGCTATGATCTCCCCAGTAAACTCTGGACTAGCCCTGCTGAGGACTTCCTGTCTTTTGACCTTTAGCCCGTAGGGCAAGAAAGCTTTTCTAGGCCCCTTTCCTTTTCTGTGTCTAAGAGTGTCAGAGCTTTCTGGGGTTACTGAGTTCCACGATGCATGTTGAGCTCGTCCTGGTGGGGGAGGCATACACAGTTACTTGCCACCCCAGCTGTGGCAGCCAGTTGCTGCAACACTCCAAGGAGGTCCTTTCACCACTCAGAGCATACAAGGTTTGCAGTCCATCTGGTTCTGCATTTCTGTTACTCCAGTGTCTCCCGGTTTCAACTGGAGTCTCTCTCTGTCCTACCTGATGCCATTAAATTGCCCCTCTGGCTGGCCGCTGGGTTGGCCTGGCTTCTCTCTCCTTCTCTCTCTCTCAGATATTCTTGCCTCCTGTGATTTGTGAGGCAGTAAAAGAAGACAAAGTAAAGAATTGCTTCCACCTCTTGGGCTGGGTTTATGGATGGGAGCTGCCATTTTAAAATGGCGGGCCACATAGCTCAGTCTCGGCGAGGGCTACTGAGACCAGAACTACAGGTGCCAACTTGTACAAAGGACTCAGTCCTGCTACCACTGCCTGCTCCCTCAGACTCACAAGCCTGGAATAAGCTGTGGCCAGACCTGGCTGGCCCATCCCTGAGAAGGGTGCTAGTTTCAGAAATGGAGGCTGAGTTTGTGGCCAACACAGTAGTCCTCCGGTATGTGCAGGAGAGACATTCTAAGACCCCAGTGGATGCCTGAAACCATGGAGAGTACCAAGCCCTACACATACCATGCTTTTTCCAATACCTACACACCTGCAATAAAGTGTAGTTTATAAATTAGGCACAGTAAGAGAGTAATAGCAACTCATAATAAAGTAGAACAATTATAACAATATACTATAATAAAAACTATGTGAATGTGGACTCTCTCCGTCTCCCTCAAAATATCTTCTTGTACTGTACTCACCCTTCTTCTTGGGAAGATGGGTGGTGGTAAAATGCCTGTGTGATGGGAGGAAGTGAGGTGGATGACGCACGCAGCACTGTGCTCTAGCGCTGGGCTGCTGTTGACCTGACCACACGTCAGGAGGAGAATCATCTGCTCCCAGAGATCCTGAATCTTTGAGCAACGATGAGGTCGGCAGCTGGATGTCAGGAGCAGACGATCTTGATGACTACCAAATGGGAGTGTATAGAGCGTGGATGCGCTGGACGGGGGGCTGATTCACGTCCTGGGTGGGATGGAGCCGGATGGCGCGTGATCAGAATAGCATGCAATTTAAAATGTATGAATTGTTTATCTCTAGAATTTTCCATTTAATATTTTTGGACTTCAGTTGATTTCAGATAACTGAAACCATAGAAGGCGAAGCTGCGGATAAGCAGGGGGCAGGGATTACCGTATATCATTGTAATTGAGAGCACAGACTCTGGAGCCAGACTGCCCGAGGTTTGAACCCTCATTAGCTGCGTGACCTCAGGTCAGCCCAATGTCTGTGTGCCTCCGTTTCCCCTTCTGTAGAATGGGGGTAATAACCATGGCTACCTCACAGGCTGTAGTGATGAGCAAGCAAGTTAATCCACATCAAGGGCTGCACCGTCTGGCAGGGGCTTTATATAGTAAGCAAGTGGCTGAAAGATGATGGGCAAATCACACAAGAACTCAGCTTCTTTCTCCTTATGTGAGTCTGGTCCTCCAAGCAGGGATTTGACGTGCCACATATTTATTGGGGAAAAGTCCTAAGAGGGAAAGTGGGGCAGGGAGCTGGGGGAGGCTGGGGGATGTGTCCCTGAGTGAAGGAGAGAGGGAAGGAAGGAAGGTTGAGACTGGGTGCCTCGGACTTCAGTGCAGTCGTAAGACATCTTGGCAAGGCTGATGAGGAGTTCTTGAAGCAAATTCACCAGGCGGGGGAGCCTGATGTCTCAGGCAGGGGCTGGCAAGTGCAGACGCTAGGATGTTAGATTTTGGAGCATAGCAGCTGGGGCCCTTGGCTACCTCCAGGGAGCTGAGGCTGAAAGGTGAGTTATCCTAGCCACCACACCCCTTCTCCAAGGATACAATAATATCTGCCTTATAGGATTGTTGTGAGCTAAGTGGCTTGACATTCCTTGAAAGAATGAAAGCGTATAGTTATCCCAGGAAGCCTAGGGTTGCAGGTGAGAGCTCTGGGGCTTCTCCGAAGCTCTCGGAGGTGTCTGGATTTGGTTGCAGCAGGAGCCTTCCTTGCTGGGATCTCCCCTCACCCCTAGCCTTGGCCCTCCCTCTCTCCTTCCTTCCTGGAAGGCTCAGTGGGCCCCACCCCTCCCTCCAGCCATCTGGACCTGCCCAGCGCTCTTGTGCAACAGGTAAAGCCTACCTGTAGCAACAGCAGATCTGGGAAGGCTGCAGAGGGCACGATGGGGTCTGGATCGAGGGTGGCTGAGACCGGAGGGAAAGGTGTGACCCTGAGTCACCCTTGCTGTCCCGGGGAAACCACCTCCCAGGACAGCTGCCTACTGCAGCTCCTGCCTGGACTTGTCACACTGCTGTGCAAAACAGCGTCCCACTGCCCCTTTCCCTTTGCTGGGGGTAAACGAAGTTGTGGGAGCCGCTGAGTAAACTGGACCGAGCAGAGAGGGCACCTGCTGTGGCTGCTGCCTCCCAGGCAGGTCCGCCTTAATGCTTTCTTCCTGTGTTTCCCTGGCCAGGGCACAGACGGCCTTCCTCTTCTGGCTGCCGCTGTGTTCTCTCACCTCCTCTGTCTTCCCTTCCAGGCTGGGAAATAACCACATCACCGCTGTGGGAGCCCAAGTGCTGGCCGAGGGGCTCCGAGGCAACACCTCCTTGCAGTTCCTGGGGTAGGTTGGATTCCAGGAAGAGGGACCTGCATGGAGGGGCTTGGGACTTTTGAGGATTTAGGGGCAGGTGAAACTCTTCAGCCAGGAGGCCCCAGAGGCAGCCCAGCTCCAGTGGGGAGGACAAGCTAGGGAGAGAGTGGGTGGCCCTTGACTGCCACCTTCACACTTGGTCTATGCCTGACAAACAGGAAGTTTGGGATGTTGGGGCTAGGGGAGGACAGTGCCCACGAGCTGGTGACAGGAAGCCCTCTGATCCTCAGGGGGCGCTAGGGCTGTACTTTGGCTGCATATAAAAACCACCTGGGAGCTTCTAAACACTGTTGCCAGGCCTCCCACCCCAGACTGATGAAATGCAAATATCTAGGTGCAAGGCCCAGGTATCAGGAGTTTTAAAAAGTTTCCCAGGGGATGTACAGCCAGGGGTGAGGACTCCTGACCTAAGAAAGAGAAGGAAATGGGGAAGGATAGGAAGGCACCCAGGATAAGAGGGGCTGTGCTAGGTCCCTCGGAGCTCTTGTTCCCTGTCGGACCACGCTGGGGCCTGCCAGGGAGGGGAGTACCCCAAACTGCAGCCCCAGAGTGGGCTTCCTCTGTTTGCTAGGCACCCAGGCTTGCACCTGTGCTGTTTCCTGCAGCCGCTCTCCTATACTGTCATGCCCTAGTGTGAACTGGGGTCCATTTGACAAGAACTGGGAGTTTTAGAACCTGGGACTCTAGGAAGAGAGAATAACCTTAGGGCCTAGGTGTTCCAGCCCATTTCACGGGGAAGCAAGTTGCCCCCAAGCTCAGTTTTGTTTTGTTTTGTTTTTGTTTTGTTTTGTTTTGTTTGAAACGTAGTCTCACTCTGTCGCCCAGGCTAGAGTGCAGTGGCGTGATCTTGGCTCACTGCAACCTCCGCCTCCCTGGTTTAACTGATTCACCTGCCTCAGCTTCTCAAGTAGCTGGGATTACAGGCACCCACCACCACGCCCGGCTAATTTTTGTATTTTTAGTAGAGACAGGGTTTCGCCATGTTGGCCGGGCTGGTCTTGAACTCCTGACCTCAGATGATCTGCCCGCCTCGGCCTCCCAAAGTGCTGGGATTACAGGTGTGAGCCACCGCACCCGGCCCCCAAGCTCAGTTTGAGCCACGAATGGGACTATGTTGCTCTAGAAATCAACATCTTTTCCACACTGCATTAGTAGCAACAGAGTCTAGAACAAAGGAGGCCACACAGCCCCACTGAACTCTCTTCTGCTTGAGGTCACATCTGCCACATCGGGGGTATTTACCTCTTTCAACACATATTTATTAGGGCCAGGCGTTGTTCTAAAACCCCCAAACGCTGTCATATGATACAAAGTGTTCTGTAACTTGCTTGGTTTTTTTTTTTTTTTTTGCTTCACAATATATTATAGGAATTTTTTTAGGTCATTATGACCTCTTTATTTACTTAATTATCTATTTATTTATTTTACTAATATTTACAGAAAGGGTCTTACTCTGTCACCCAGGCTGGAGTGCAGTGGTTGCAATCATAGCTCATTGTAGCCTTGAACTCCTAAGCTCAAGCGATCTTCCTACCTCAGCCTCCTGAGCAGCTGGGACTACAGGCACACGCCACCATGCCTGGCCAATATTTTTATGCTTTGTAGAGATGGAGTCTGACTATGTTGCCCAGGCTGGTCTCAAACTCCTGGGCTCAAGTGATCCTCCCTCTTTTGCCTCCCAAAGTACTGGGATTACACATGTGAGCCACCTTGCTCAGCCTGACCTCATTTTTCAAAGAGCTGCAGAGTGTTACATAATCTATTTAACTGGTCACTTTTTGATGACTATTAAGTTGTTTTTAGGTTTTTTGTTATTACAGTGTCATATCCCTGGGGCACAGAGCAGTGCTGGCACGTAGCCAGAGCTCAATAAATACATACCTAATGAATGAAAGTGCAGTAGACGTCCTAATTCAGCCATTCTTTGCTAACTTGTGCACAGGTGTTTTGTTTTGTTTGAGACGTAGTCTCACTCTGTCGCCCAGGCTGGAGTACAGTGGCGTGATCTTGGCTCACTGCAACCTCCGCCTCCCTGGTTTAACTGATTCACCTGCCTCAGCTTCTCAAGTAGCTGGGATTACAGGCACCCACCACCAGGCCCGGCTAATTTTTGTATTTTTAGTAGAGACAGGGTTTCTGTCCAGGGTAGGTCCCTAGAATACAGTCAACAAGTCAGAAGGTGTGAGTTGGACTCTACCTTTTGGAAAGGGATGTTTTCAAACTACAGTGAGTCAGAGGAGGATGGCCCAGAAGCTGGGGGAGTTGAAGCTGATGGCATGAAGGAATTAGGGGTGTTAGGAAGAAGCAGGAGATAAAGAGCTAGCTTGCAGAAGAAGTGTTAGATTTGTTATGGGCAGGTACTGGAGGGTAGCTAAGGACTTGTGGGTGGCAGTTACCAGGAAGCATATCTGAACTAAGTGTCAGAAAAAGTGTCACAACTGTAAATTACTCTTGTCAGTGAGTTCCTGTCCTTAAGGGTTTGGGCTGGGTAGGCCTCTACTATTCTCTAAGTTTGTAATGTAAAGCCACTGAAAACTCTTGGGTTAAGTTTGGCCATCCCACCCAAAAGATGGAGGCAGGTCCACTTTGCTGGGACCAGGAGCCCCAGTGACGCCACTCTGGGATTGAGTGGTCCTGCCCCTCTGGGTGGGACTGCAGAGGGAGGAGGACTGTTAGTTCATGTCTAGAACACATATCAGGGACTCATTGACACTGTCTGTTGACTCTTTTGGCCTTTTCAGATTCTGGGGCAACAGAGTGGGTGACGAGGGGGCCCAGGCCCTGGCTGAAGCCTTGGGTGATCACCAGAGCTTGAGGTGGCTCAGGTAAGCTTCAGAGTCTATCCTACAGTTTTCTTGGGGAGATCAGGTGAAGAGGGAGGAGCTGGGGCCAGTTTTGAAGGTCTTCGAACTTTCTTTCTACCCCACAATGTTAGGCAATGGAGTAAGGAAAAAAGACCATTGGATTTCAAGAGAGGACACTTGAGTCTTTCTGGGTGACTTTGGAAATGTCCCTTGTCCTCTCAGGGTTTTGATACAGTATCTGTAAATTGAAGATATTGGGCTGGATCAGGTACATTTTATCTTAAGGACCAATTCCAATCCATTGGTAGTGGGTGCCCAGTGCACCACATTAAAAAGAATTCTAAGGCTGCACCTGGGCTTAAAAAGCACTGTAATCAATTAGTGATGTCTAAAAAAGTTTAAAAAAAGAGCACTGCATTCAATTAGTGATGTCTAAAAAGGGTTAAAAAAAAAAAAAAAAAGAAAGCACCGCAATCAATTAGTGATGTCTGAAATGGAGCAGACCAGGCGAGCACCATGAATTTTGCCCTCCATAGGTTAGCTCATCTCTGAGGTCTTTCCCTGCCCTGACATGCTTTTGTTCCATGATTACCTCCAGCCTGGTGGGAAACAACATTGGCAGTGTGGGTGCCCAAGCCTTGGCACTGATGCTGGCAAAGAACGTCATGCTAGAAGAACTCTGGTGAGTTTGTCGGATTCTCTGCTCTGGGGAGGTGGATCACAATCTCTGTTGATCCCCTGGCTTCATCCATAGGAGCAGTTGTGTGGACAGACAAAGGTGGATGATTGAGTGATTGACTGATTGATTGATTGTGTTTGTCTTTATATGTACTGAGTGGTATGAAGCTTATAGAGCCTGGTATGTACATGCTAATTTTTTTATTTAATAAAATATATTGGTTTGCTTGTTTGATGACTGCCTCTGCATGGCATAAGTGTTAAGAGCACGGACTTTGGAATCAAGCAGGCCATGATCTTAGGCAAGTTAAATAACAATTTCAGAATCTCAAGTTTCATGTCTGTAAAATGAGGGTAAGAACACTTCCAACCATAAAGGATTTTTGCAAGAATTAGATAAAGTAGTGCCTGTGAAGACCTTAATATAGTGCCTGGCATATTTGTAAGTGCTCCGTAAATGTTAAATTAGAATAATGGCAGGGTTACTACTACTATTACTGCTGCTGCTGCTGCTGCTGCTACAACTACTATAGTACTGTGACTACTACTAATAATAAAGGTTTGTTATTTTAAAGTGATTTTGAGTTCCTAGGAGCACTGGGTATTCGAGTCATAGGTCATTTTGGAAGGTGAAATGGAGTTTTGATAGTTGAAAGAGGAACCACGAATCATGCTTATACTGCTGACCTGAAGCAGAGTCTAAGTTTCTCATCCTTTAGACGCCACTAGTATAGTTTTCTGACATGTTCTGGGCAGCTTCAGATTATGTCAGGGAGATAAAATGCTGAATGTTTGATTTTCCCAGGAAGCAGAAAGACACTGCAACATATGGGCATTGCCATAAACAGATTTTATGGATGGACCTCGGCTGTTGCAAGGCTTACTAGCTCTACTCAAGTATCATTGATTCTATCCTGACTGGATTTTGCCACTTGGAATTTCTTAGTAGAGGAGAACCTTATTGTGAAAGCATCAGTTATGATTACTGTTAAAAGAAAAACTTTAGGCAAATTAAATTTAGCAGAGCTGTTTTGAACATACAGCAATTTATGAATTGGGCAGCATTCAGAACTGGGAGTGCTCCACCCAGCAAGGTGGGCAAGCAGTATCTATAGACAGGAAAAGGAAGTGATGTACAAAACAGCTTGATTGGTTGCACCTGGGCATTTGCCTTATTTGGGCATGGTGTGATGAGGCATTTTCCTTATATGGACATAGTCTGATCAGCTGGTAGACTGTGATTGACTGAAGCCTGGCTGCTGTGATTGGCTGAGACTTAGCTGTTTGTTATAAGGATATATTGTTAGGTTGCAGTTTGCTACATAGGAACTCAAAGTATGGAGGCAGTCTCAGGCTAAATTTAGTTTAACTATATGTTAAGCTGCAGGTGACAGAATACCTCCATCTATAGAGGTTTAAACAAGGAAAGGGTTTATTTTTTCCTGTATAGGCAGCTGGAGGTAGGCAGTGTAGGGTTTGTACAGTGGCTACGAGAGGCCAGGAGGGGTCTCAGCTCTGTCTCATTCTCTTTCTTTTCCATCATCCTTAGCCTGTGACTTCATTCACATGGTTGGTTGTCTCATGATCACAGGATGGCTGCTCCAGCTGCAGCACTACTTCTGTATTCCAGGATTCGATCTATATACCTGGGAAAGCCATCTGGGTTCTCTCCTTTAAAAAGCATTCCTGGAAACCCCACCTATGAGTTTCCCCTTATGTATCAACCACGTGTATGTCACTTGACCAACCCACGTGTATGTTGTTTGACCAGCCCTGGCTGCAATGGAGAGTGGGAAATACAGTTTTTTCACCAAGTGCATGGCTGTCCAAATGAAATGAGACTTCCATTAATAAGGAAGAAAGGAAAGATGGATATCGGGAAGCTGGGGGATGAGGGAACTTATTACATAGAGAGCCCTTGGAGTGAATTCTCTTGCAAATATGTCCCTGGAACTGAGAATCCCCACAACGTACTTTATCTGTTATTTCTTTATCCATGAGTTTGGGTTTTCAGATGTTGGATTTCCTATATGGGGGGCACATGAGTTCATCATCTTCCATAATCAATGTTATATCAACTAGATTTTCTCTCTTGTTCTCACCAGCCTGGAGGAGAACCATATCCAGGATGAAGGTGTATGTTCTCTCGCAGAAGGACTGAAGAAAAATTCAAGTTTGAAAATCCTAAAGTAAGGAACCCATAAGCAGGAAACAGGACAATAATTGCTGGCCTTTGGAAGGGGTATTTCTGAATAAGGTCTGGGCCGCTCCTCGCTGGGGTAACTCATGTGAGGTGGCCTGGTAGAACAGCTTGCCTTGGTCTAGGTGGACAAGGATTCCAGTGCAAGTTGTTTATCTGGGAGGTGGTCCCAGTGAATGCTGATAGGAGAGTGGTGAAGTGAGATGGGGAAGTGAAGGTAAGCAATAAAGGGGAGTTATCAAGCCAGTTATCAATGAGGGAAATTGGAGCTCAGTACTCTGGGGCACTCCTGGAGTCAGTGCAGAACACACATGGTCACCTACCCAACCAATGGGCAAGAAAGCCATGGCATTTATCCACCAACCCTCTGTCCTTCGTATGTTGATGTGCGCTCGTGGGGCACTGATTCTCCAGCACTTCCAGCTCACCCTCACCCAGCTGAACATGCTTCTGGGGTCAGGAGAATGGCCTCAGGCAGAGAGTGGCAGGTCTTCTCTGCAAGCAGTGGCTGGGGAGGTGATGTGATGGGGAGCACTGTGGCCTCCTCTAGTGGTTGACTCAGTGGCTTGGGACTTGCGCCACAAAGAGATGGACAGCTGAGGTGAACACGAACCCACCTAGTGACCATCATGGGTTTGTCAGGGTGCTCTCTGAGGCTGATGCCAAAATTCTTATTTCAAGTAGGCCTCAGGAACTCCATCAGATGGCTCCTTTTGCTGGAAGAAAGTGGCATCTGCCTAGGCAAATGTGGTCCTAGGAAAACGCTTGCCTTTAGAGACAGACAGACAGACAGCTGCCTCTGTGAGTGCCAGCTTTGCTGCCAGGCTGCTATCCACTCTGGCGACACTTGTTTGTGTTGCTTTCACAAGCTAGGACGTTTCCAAATATTTGGAGAAAACACTTCCACTAATTATTTGGGTGGAAATGGGCTGGGAAGTTGGGGTGAAGCCAAGATGTGTCTGAGCCAGATGCCAGCTTTGCACTGAGGGTGGGCCTTTGGGAATACCAAGCCCATTATCATCCAGGTGTGGATATGGCAGGTTTGTCTTCCCTCCTTGTCACAGCCTTACTCCACTTGACTCCCGTGGATGCCAGGCAATGAGGCTGGGGTTGGTCCCATGCCACTCTGTCATCAGCCTTATTTTTCAGCATCCTAAACTATATCATCCCCCACAAAAATTGAACTTCTGATACATCTTTTATAAAAAAGAGAAATGCCTACATCTTTCTTTTCCAGGCTTAGTTTCTGCCAAGAGTTGGTTGAGAGCCCAGGCTTGCTGGGTGCAGTGGCTCACACCTGTAATCCCAGCACTTTGGGAGGCGGAGGCGGGTGGATCCCCTGAGGTGGGGAGTTCGATACCAGCCTGACCAACATGGAGAAACCCTATCTCTACTAAAAATACAAAATTAGCTGGGCGTGGTGGCACACACCTGTAATCCCATCTACTCGGGAAGCTGAGGCAGGAGAATCACTTGAACCCGGGAGGTGAAGGTTGCCATGAGCCGAGATCACACCATTGCACCCCAGCCTGGACAAGAGGGAAACTCCATCTCAAAAAAAAAAAAAAAAAGATGAGAAAAATAATAATTAAAAAAAAAGAGTCCAGGCTCTGGAACCAGACAGCCTGGGTCTTACCCTTGCTCCACCATTACCAGCCAGTTCTTCTTGGATGAGTGCCTCAGTTGCCTCAAGTGTAAATGGAGATAACGGCTGGACCTTCATTATAGGCCATGAGCATTCACTGAGAGAATGTAGGTAACAAAAGTAAGTTGTGGGTTGGAACAAAAGTAATTGTGGTTTCGGACCATGAATTTTAAATTATTATAGCTAGGCTAAAATACATCTTTATTAATCAAAATAGGAACCATTAAAATCAACACATTTTTGCCAATAAGAAATAAGTTTGTTTATTCCTGTAGCATAAAAATTCATTCTTCAGGATTCAACAAACTCTTGGAAAGCATTTTCTGCATCCTCCTGGTTGTGGAAGCATTTTTCCTGCAAAAAGTTGTTGAGATTCTTGAAGAGATGGTAGTCAGTTGGCTAGAGGTCAGGTAAATATGGCGGATGAGGCAAAACTTCATAGTCCAATTCATTCAACTTTTGAAGCTTTGGTTGTGCGACGTGCAGTTGGGTGTTGTCAAGGAGAATTGGACCCTTTCTGTTGACCAATGCTGGCTGCAGGTGTTGCAGTTTTCAGTGCATCTCATTGACTTGCTGAGCATACTTCTCATATGTAATGGTTTCGCAGGGATTCAGAAAGCTGTAGGGGATCAGACCAGCAGCAGACCACCAGTGACCATGACCTTTCTTTTTGGTGCACGTTTGCCTTTGGGAAGTGCTTTGGAGCTTCTTCTTGGTCCAACCACTGAGCTAGTCATTGCCAGTTGTATAAAATCCACTTTTCATCGCACGTCACAATCAGATCAAGAAATGGTTCACTGTTGTTGTGTAGAGTAAGAGAAGATGACACTTCAAAATGACAATTTTCTTGGTTTTCACTCAGCTCGTGAGGCACCCACTTATCGAGCTTTTTCACCTTTCCAATTTGCTTCAAATGCCGAACGACCATGGAATGGTCGATGTTGAGTTCTCAAGTAGTTGTAAGAAAATCATCTTTGATGATTGCTCTCAATTGGTCATTGTCAACTTCCGATGGCCTGCCAGTACACTCCTCATCTTCAAGGCTCTTATCTCCTTTGCAAAACTTCTTGAACCACCACTGCACTGTACGTTCGTTAGCGGTTCCTGGGCCAAATGCGTTGCTGATGTTGTGAGTTGTCTCTGCTGCTTTACGACCCATTTTGAATTCGAATAAGAAAATTGCTTGAATTTGCTTTTTGTCTAACATCATTTTCATAGTCTAAAATAAATATAAAATAAACAGAAAGTATTAAGTCATTAGCAAAAAATCATAAAGTGAGTATTGTGCATTAAAATGATGTATAGCATAACCACATTTATTTAAGAATGTATTCCAATATCAAATGGCAAATTTCAACAATGCAAAAACTGCAATTACGTTTGCACCAATCTAATAGAAGCTCAACAAATACTGGCAATTACAATTGGCATTGCCTTAGGGTCAACTTGTAAGACATTCCTGAAATTGTGGGAGAGGGGGAAGACCTGGACTGGACATTATTGGAAGGCAAAGCTATAAGCAAAAGAGCAACATGGGAAACACATGACTCCTCTGTTGCTGTCCCTGGCTCTATCCTGTCTCCCCTCCCTGTTGTCAGCTACCTCATATGTTCTCTAATCTCTGTCTCTGTGCCCTCAAAGACCCCCCTGAAAATGGAAATATTACTGCTCATTGGTTTTTTTCTATCAATTAAGTACTGTATTAGTCCGTTTTCATGCTGATGATAAAGATATACCCAAGACTGGGCACTTTATGAAAGAAAGAGTTTTATTGGACTTACAGTTGCACATGGCTGGGGAGGCCTCACAATCATGGTGGAAGGTGAAAGGCACATCTCACATGGCAGCAGACAGGAGAAGATGGCTTGTTCAGGGAAACTCTCCTTTTTAAAACCATCAGATATCATGAGACTTATTTACTGCAATGAGAAGAGGATGGGATTCAATTTCCTTCCACCAGGTCTCTCCCACAACATGTGGGAATTCAAGATGAGATTTGGGTGGGGACACAGAAAAACCATATCAAGTACTGTGCAAGTGTTTTAGGTATGCAGAGAGTGGTGGGTCTTCCCAGCAAGCAGAGTGTGGGGAGGTAATGGGGGACTGGTGGCTGACTTAATGGCCCGGGACCCATGCCACAAGGAGATGGATGGTGGATGTGAACAGGAGCCTGCTTACACCCATCACAATTTAGATTCTTATGCTCGATGGCACGGGTACTCTTTTAGGCCCATTTTACCAATGAGGAAATTGGGACTAATTTGCTCGAGATCAAAAAAGAAGTGGTGTAGGTGGGATTTAAACCCAGTCTTTCTAGCACTAAAATGCAGGTACTTAACCGCTATCCTAAGGGAGTGGCTACTTAATTTGATAAACTCATCTAGTGAATGGAAGAGAGACGGGTACATTTCACTGATGGTACTGAGCCTTTGTTGATGAGCTCATTGGGAATCTCAGACATGAGCAGGATGTGTCTAAGGGACAGGTGGGCTTCAGTAGGCTGACTAACTCCTGAAGTCTCTTTAACTGGACAGTTTCAAGAGGAAAACCAAGAATCCTTGAAGCTCACCATTGTGTCTTCTTTTCCAGGTTGTCCAATAACTGCATCACCTACCTAGGGGCAAAAGCCCTCCTGCAGGCCCTTGAAAGGAATGACACCATCCTGGAAGTCTGGTAGGGCCCCTGGGCAGGCCTGTTTTAGCTCTCCGAGCCTCAGTTTTTCTATCTGTAAAATGGGGTGACAGGAGAGAAGAATGGCAGAATTTTGAGGATCCCTTCTGATTCTGACATTCGTGAGAATAAGTCTGCATGTAAAGGATCTGATTCTCTGTCTAAGAAAGAAGTCTTTACATCTTTAAGTAGGGAGCAATGATTTCATTTTTAAACCTTTGCTATTTATTCAGCAACTTCTCTGTTCTATGAGATAGTGTAGGAATGGGGATGTGGTTGAAGAATGAAAAGAAAAGTCAGCTCCCACCCTCCTAGAAATTGCATCTGTCTTCACAGGTCAAGGATATTGGATCAGACCTTCTGCGGTTCTGAATGGAGGTTACACAGGTTAGGAGCAGGTTGCACAGTGTATCCAGTTCTCTATAATTAAAGCCATAGACTTTCATGTATTTTAAAAAAGCAAGAATTGCATTCTTGACAGATTCTTTCATTGCCTTAAAAAAGAATGACTAGCCTTGGGAGTCTGGGCAGCTGGGTCCAGTGTTGTAGACTTTCTCTCTGCTGAGCCACGGCTTCAAAGATTTGTCCTTCTTGTTTTCAGGGATCTATTTCTCAGACAATAAGTAAAGGTTTTCCCTGGCCTAATGTGCTATAAGTGAATGTCACTATATATGTTCCAGGCACTGGGCTAGAGACTAATATTTAAAAGCCAGGAAATTTCCTATAAAAAATATATATCTCAGAGTTTTCTCAAAAGAGCTGGATGCCCATTCATGATTCCAGTAGTCAACCAGAGTACAAGAAGGGCTGAGTCTTCTCAGATGGACAAACCCACTCTGGCTGACTGCAGATCCACCAAGCCTATTGTCTTAGACCAGGACCCTTTGGCAACTCATTCCCGTAAGCTTGTGACCCCTGCTTTAAATATGCAGGCCTTGTCTTCTCTCAAAAAGCACATCAAGGCTGCAGCAAATGCAGATATCAAATGATGAAGTTAAAAACAAAAGCTTTGCTGGGCGTGGCAGCTCACACCTGTAATCCCAGCACTTTGGGAGGCTGAGGCAGGAGGATCACTTGAGGCCAGAGGTTCGACACCAGACCTCATCTCTCAAAAAATAAAAAATTCAGCTGGGTGCGGTGTAGTTCCTAGCTACTCGGGAGGCTGAGATGGAAGGATCCCTTGAACCCAGGAGTTCAAGGCTGCAGTGGGCCATGATTGCATCACTGCACAGGTGGCAGAATTAGATCCCATTTCTTAAAAAAATAAAAAATTTAAAAGTGACTTCAAAAATCTATGCTGTGATGGAGAGATTTTTCCTTCTGTATGATTGTGACATCTCTGTGGCCTATGATGTCATCAGGTTCTGGGCAAAGTGTAGGTTTTCTGTTTCTTTGTTTTTGAAACCATTGCACAGTTCTAAGAAACATCACATTCTGTGTCCTGGGCACCAGCCAACACGAGGTTGATATTTTAAGGGGTCTGATGTTATTTGCTGCCTGTTGATGGAACTTGGGAGGGCACAAGGGTTTGCTCATTGCATTCTTGACAGATTCTCTTGTTGCCTTAAAAAGAATCACTGGCCTTGGGGAGTCTGTGGCTGGCTGGGTGCAGTGTTGTGGACTCTCTCTGCAGAGTCATGGAGGCTTGTTCAGAATGCTTCATGAACTGCCCTGGTTGGCCAAGGGTAAAAACACCCCTGACTTCCCTGCAAGAAACACTGCAGCTGGGCCAGAGAGTCAGCCCATCCCAGGCATGGGTTTAAAAAGTGGAGGCTTTTGTATGAAAGCCCTGCTCTAATTTTGTCCTCACTCAAACCTCTGTTCACTTGATCTCCTTTAGGCTCCGAGGGAACATTTTCTCTCTAGAGGAGGTTGACAAGCTCGGCTGCAGAGACACCAGACTCTTGCTTTGAAGTCTCCAGGAGGATGTTCATCTCAGTTTGTTTGTGAGCAAGCTGTGAGTTTGGGCCCCAGAGGCTGGGTGACATCTGTTGGCAGCCTCAGCCTCTTCAAAAATGAGCCCTGTCCTGCCTAAGGCTGAACTTGTTTTCTGGGAACACCATAGGTCACCTTTATTCTGGCAGAGGAAGGAGCATCAGTGCCTTCCAGGATAGACTTTTCCCAAGCCTACTTTTGCCATCGACTTCTTCCCAAGATTCAATCCCAGGATGTACAAGGACAGCCCCTCCTCCATAGTATGGGGCTGGCCTCTGCTGATCCTCCCAGGCTTCCATGTGGGTCAGTGGGGCCCATGGATGTGCTTGTTAACTGAGTGCCTGTTGGTGGAGAGGCCTGGCCTCTCACAAAAGACCCCTTCCCACTGCTCTGATGAAGAGGAGTACACAGAACACATAATTCAGGAAGCAACTTTCCCCGTGTCTCGACTCATCCATCCAGGCCATTCCCCATCTCTGGTTCCTCCCCTCCTCCTGGACTCCTGCACGTGCTCCTTCCTCTGAGGCTGGGATTCAGAATAATAATGACCTCAGCTTTGATATTTCACTTACGGCGCCCCCAACCCTGGCACCCAGGGTGGGAAGGGCTACACCTTAGCCTGCCCTCCTTTCCGGTGTTTAAGACAATTTTGGAAGGGGACACGTGACAGCCGTTTGTTCCCCCAAGACATTCTAGGTTTGCAAGAAAAATATGACCACACTCCAGCTGGGATCACACGTGGACTTTTATTTCCAGTGAAATCAATTACTCTTCAGTTAAGCCTTTGGAAACAGCTCTACTTTAAAAAGCTCCAAATGCAGCTTTAAAAAATTAATCTGGGCCAGAATTTCAAACGGCCTCACTAGGCTTCTGGTTGATGCCTGTGAACTGAACTCTGACAACAGACTTCTGAAATAGACTCACAAGAGGCAGTTCCATTTCATTTGTGCCAGAATGCTTTAGGATGTACAGTTACGGATTGAAAGTTTACAGGAAAAAAAATTAGGCCCTTCCTTCTAAGCAAATGTCTTCCTGGATTATTCAAAATGATGCATGTCAAAGCCTTTGTAAATTGTCAGATGCTGTGCAAATGTTATTATTTTAAACATTATGATGTGTGAAAACTGGTTAATATTTATAAATCACTTTGCTTTATTGTCTTAAGTTTATACTCTTAGAGACAACATGGCCGTGAACTTTATGCTGTAAATAATCAGAGGGGAATAAACTGTTGAGTCAAAACAGCCATCTTCCTTGTGACCAAACATTTAAAAATATTCTGGCCGGGCACAGTGGCTCACGCCTGTAATCCCAGCACTTTGGGAGGCCGAGGTGGGCAGATCACCTGAGGCTGGGGGTTTGAGGCCAACCTGACCAACATGGAGAAACCCTGTCTCTACTAAAAATAGTGGAGGTTGCAGTGAGCCGAGATCACACCATTGTCCTCCAGCCTGGGCAACAAGAGTGGAACTCCATCTCAAATAAATAAATAAAATAAAATAAAAATATATCCTTAAAACCTGTCAAATTTTAAAGCACAATTTTCTACTTGAAGCTGGGGAAAATAATGTTTTCAACCTGATCATGCGTAGCTTAAGGCAAAAGCAATTCTTAGAAAATAGCCGGGCAATCAAAACACTTTTGGCTTCAGATTAGAAAAGTTTAACCCTGTGAAGTTTTCAGCTGTGCAGGAGCCTCCCCATACCCAGCCTAAAAGGCTGCAACACATGTGAAAAGGCCCCTTGGCCTCCCTCGATTCCCTCAAAGTGGCTCCAGGAGTCTTTAACAGGAGAAAGATGGAGAAGGTTTACCTACGGCTGGCTCTCCACAGCGAGCAGCCTCTCATGCAGGCCTTGTGTTAAAACAATGCTTAGCTGCGTTTAATAAGCAAGGGATCCGGTGGTCGCCCAGCAAGGTGAAATGCTACTTCCTTGAAAGGTTTTGTGTCTGGTTGACTCGGTGGTGTGGCATCTCCCTGGACCCTGCGAGGGAGTGTGTCTGTGGGTTTTCTTTGTGATTGGTGCCCTGTTCTGCCCAGACCATTGTTTCTGATATAGCAGATCAGGAGGAAGGTGGCATTGAGTCTCCTTTCGCTGAGGAGTACACAGCAGTCCATTTGCATAGCACTATATTGGGTTGTCAATTTGTCATCTTTAAAGTCATTCAGCAATGAGGCCAGGCATGGTGGCTCATGCCTGTAATCTCAGCACTTTGGGAGGCTGAGGCAGCTGGATCACTTGAGGTCAGAAGTTCAAGACCAGCTTGGCCAACATGGCAAAACCCTGTCTCTAAAAATAGAAGAAAAAAAAAAAAGTTAGCTGGGTGTGGCAGCGCACACCTGTAATCCCAGCTACTTGGGAAGCTGAGGCGGGAGAATCTCTTGAATCTTGGAGGAGGAGGTTGCAGTGAGCTGAGATCATGCCACTGCACTCCAGCCTGGGCGACACAGCGAGACTGTCATAAATAAATAAATAAATAAATAAATAAATTCAGCAATGATTTATTAACCAGTTATATTAGGATGACCAGTGGATGGACAAAACAGACATGGTCCTCAAGGTGCTTACGTGAGGGTAGAGGGAGAGGCAGGCAGAAAACAAGTCAATTGAAAAAGCCATGAAAAAGTCTTCAGCCAGGCACTGTGGCTCATGCCTGTAATCTCAGCACTTTGGGAGGCCAAGGTGGGCAGATCACTTGAGGCCGGGAGTTCGAGACCAGCCTGGCCAACGTGGTGAAACCCCGTCTCTACTAAAAGTACAAAAATTAGCCGGGCATGGTAGCAGGTGCCTGTAATCCCAGCTACTTGGGAGGTTGAAGCAGGAGAACTGCTTGAACCTGGGAGGCAGAGGTTGCAGTGAGCCGAGATCACACTACTGCACTCCAGCCTGAGCAACAGAGCAAGACTCCGTATCAAAAACAAAACAAAACAAAAAAAGTCTTCAGGCTGTTAAGGGGCTCGTCCAAGACAGGTTGTCTGAGGAGGTGCCAGGTAAGCTGTGTCCCCAAGAATGAGAAAGATATGGCCAACCAAAGAGTGAGAGGGAAGAAGGGAGCATTCTAGTAATGGGGGACAAGAGGTACAAAGACCCTGGCGAGGGAAGGAGCCTGGTATGCATAGTAGGCTCAATAGTCACTCCCGAACATATGTAGATCCTAATCCTCGGGACCTGGGAATGTTGCCTTACCTTGCAAAAGGGACTTTGGAGGTGGGATTCAGTTAAGGGTCTTGAGATGGGAAGACCATCCTGGATTACCTGGGTGGGTCTTAAATGCTATCGCAGTTTCCTTATAAGAGAAATTTGAAGGACAATGTAAAGCAAAGGGAAATATGACACCGGAGAAGAAAGCAATGTGATCCCCAAGTAAGATGCTACACTGCTGGCTTTGAAGGTGGAGGAAGGTGCCATGAGCCAAGGATTGCAGCTCTAGAAGCCAAAGAAGACCAGGAAATAGATTCTCCCCCAGAACCTCTGCAAGCAGCATAGCCCTGCCTGCCTTGGCTCCAGCCCATTTTGGACTTCTGGCTTCCAGGACTACAAGGGAATAATTTGTGTCATTTCCTATAGCAGCCGTAGGAAACTAATACACTATGTTGGAGGCAAGCTAAGGGAAAGGTGTCACTAGATGGGTTTGCAGAGAGGTAAGTAGGACCAGTTCAGGAAAGGTGTCACTGGCCACAGTCAAGAGTTTGGTCTTGATCTTGGAATAACGTCAAGGCCTTGGAAAGTTCTAAGCAGGGGAGATGTGAACCAATTTACAGTTAAAGAAGATCTTGTTTGCTCCTGGGTGGAGATAGGACAGGAATATGTAGGGGTGGGGATGGGAGGCAGAAGAAGTGGGGAGGCTGCCTCAGAGCTATTGCAGGTGAGAGGCGGTTGGCAGTGGAGGTGGAGAGAAGAGGATGGATTCCAGAGACATTCTGGAGGTCGATTCCCAAGAGCCTACGAATGGGTTGGATGGGAGGGATGAGGGAATGGCAAACATCAAGGATGACTCATAGATTTCTGACTTGAGAAACTGGGGGCCTGGGAAAGTTGGGTAGGAAACCAGTTTGGAAGTGGGAGAGAGTTCTGTTTTGAATTGTCAAGTTTGAGACACTGAAATGGAGAAATTAAGTGGAGACGTCAAAAGATGGTGTGAATTTGGAGCTCATGGGAAAGGTCACAGCCAGAGATAATAGTGTGGGTGTCCTCAGTGTCAAACTGAGAATGGGGACCTTGAGTCTGGATGACATGAGCTAGAAAGAGATTATGGAGAAAGAAGAGGTCAAGAGGGCCTAGGTAAGATGGTAGTGAGATATTGATACGTGATTCCTGGTGGAGTTCAGAGTAGGAGAAATTCCGTAATTTTCAAAAGTCCAGCAGATACCACCAAAAGCCTCCTGGGCCTGTGTAGGGAACTAGGGAAGTAGGATTCTTGATTGTAAGCTTCTCTGATAGGGAAGTTACCTGAAAGGTACATGTTCATGGCCAGAAGTTTATCCATTAGCAGACGGATTCCAGTTTTGCAGCTAAGAATACATAATTCTTATGCACAGAAAAACAAGTATTAGAGCAGAATTTTAAAAACAGCCTCAGACTTTCATAATATTCATCATCATCCTGGAAGAAAAAGGATGCCCATCTGAGGGCCCTTCCCTCCCCATAGCACCAAACAAAAAGCTGAAATGAATACACCGCACAGAAATTTGAGAGTTGGAGTCATATTCCAAGTGGCTGAGCTGAGACTAGCGCTTCGTTCCATTGTTGTATCAGGACAGCTTCAAGCCTCCTTCTTCACTCCGGTGAGTGGTCCAGCCCAGTGTGTGAAGCGCCCAGTACTCAGGGCAATGCCTGGCAGTGCCCGGGCACGAGAGGATGTGCTGCCTCGGGCCCTAGGTGGAGGGTTCCAGGTGAGCTGTAAGGTCATAAAGGACATTTCCCCTGGAGAATCGCAGGCGGAGATCGCAGCAGGGAAGACTGGCAATCCAGGCTCTTTGATTGGCTTCCCTTGGATAGTTTTTTTCCCTCTAAATTTAATCCCAACCTACTACTATTTCCTGAACAATCCACAGATCCAGTCCCCTAAGCATCACCACTCCCCTGATCACTCACCCTGAAAATGCTTCTTTTCAGGAGTGCTACATCTCTTTCTGCTTTGTAACAACTTCTCGATATCTTCAGTTCCACATCCCCCTGCACCCCTGCACCCCTCCCTCTCACCTGCTCTGCCTCCACCCCCAGGAAACAAGGGGGTCCCTTTGGGATCCATCCTTGCCTGGGTTACTGCATCAGTCTCCCTGTTACTGACTTTGACCTGAGGTGTGAACCTATTAAAACATAAGGTAAAAGGCAAGGTCTCATCTGACTTGGACCCCCTGTATCCTCTCTGGCCTCCCCTTTGCCACTCACACCTGTTCTCTGGGCTCCAACCTCACTGGCTTCTTTGCTGTTCCCTGAGCATACCTGGCACATTGCTGAGGACACCAGGCACATTGCTGCTTCCAGACCTCTGCACTAGCCTTTCCCCTCCTATGGGAACACTGTTCCCTGAGACGGTGGTGTGGTTGGCTTCTTCATTTCCTTCCAGTCTTAGTTCAGATGCCACCTACATGAGGTAGTCTTTCCCTGAACAATCTACCTAAATAGCAGTTTCCAGCAACTGCCTGCCCTCCTTTGTACTGTCTTCTCTACATGAACTACCTGATGCATGGTCATTTTTCCCTTCCCCTAGAATGTCAGCTTCTTGAGAACAGGAAACATGCTCACTGCAGTGTCCTCAGAGTCTACAAAGGTGCCTAGTACATAGTAGGTGCTCAATACATATTTGTTGAATGAAGGAAGGATCCACTTTCTTTATTAAAGGGGGCAGAAGATAGAAGTTGGGCAGCTTATAAGAATGAGTCACCCTTTTTCTGACATCATTTGTGTCTCCTTCGTAAAGGAGGAAGATTCCCTGGGAAATGGAACAATCCCTAATGCATCAACTGCCCAAAATGGGATCCAGATGTAGCAGAAAGTTCCCTTTAATAAAGCTTTCTGTGTGTGTTTTAAAAATCAAACATAGAAATTATTTGTCATTGATACCAGCAAATAGCTCAAACGGGAGAGCATGGATTTATAGTTCGGCTGGATTAGTTTAAAGATGATTAAAGTAATCCCCTTTATCTTATCAAAAAGAGCTTTTAGGTGGTCAGAGTAAAAGTTCTCAGACAGAATGTTCAGTTGCACTTGGAATTCCCTTCCCTAAGAGATAAGCCCATCTGGGAGATGGAAGACCTCAGCCCGTCATCCATGGATCAAAACACTGTGCTGGGCTACTGTGGAGAAAGCGCCCGTGACGTATCCTTGCCTGTGCAGATACCTGGTCCAGTTAGCCGCTTGGCCCAGTGTTCATTCTGAATGCCCATATTCACAGGATTGGTGTGAAAATGGCTGGAACCATTGGAGGTTGGATGGACATCTGGGAGTTGCCATTTACTAAGATGGGGAGTGCAGAGGGATTGCAGGGGGTGGTGGTGGGGAATATCACGAGTTCACTTTTGGCTGTGTTGAGTGGAGATGCTGAGAAGGCAGTAGGATATAAAAGAGACACCGAATTTGGAGAGACTGCAAGTAGGTACCCCGTGGCAGGCACTGGGAAACATGGAGCAGGGTCTAGTCAATAACCATGACCGGTGCCACTGAGCAGGTTCCTTTGAGTCCTGACCATGTGTTACTCTATGTCCCATGCCCCTAGCAGGCTACCTGGAGTTTACCATCCTCCGTGGGGAAAGCTCCATTCAATTCAATAGCTTTATGTTAGGTTCCTGCTGTGTGCAATGAAAGAACTACATAAGACAGCTTAGAATCAGTGTTAGGTCAGGCACAGTGGCTCATGCCTGTAATCCCAGCACTTTGGGAGGCCAAGGCAGAAGGATCACTTGAAGCCAGGAGTTCAAGACCAGCCTGGGCAACATGGTGAGACCCTCGTCTCTACTCAAAAGAGAAAAGTTAGCTGGGCATGGTGGTGCATATCTGTGGTCTCAGCTGCTCGGGAGACTGAGGTGGGAGGATCACTTGAGCCCAGGAGATGGGCTGCAGTGAGCTACGATTGTGCCACTGTACTCCAGCCTAGGCAACAGAGTGAGACCCCATCTCAAACAAAAAACAAAAAACAAAAAAGGAACCAGCGTTATGTTCCCTGCAAAACCCTTCAAAACTTCCTATTGCTCTTGGGATGGAGAACAACCCCTGTCCTTGGCTCCCAAGGCCCTTTTGTGCCGTCATTGTCTGTGCTCTGCCTCTTCCAGTTTCTTCAATTGATAGGAAACTTTCCTGTTTCCTATTTCTGGAGTCTTCCCCCTCACTCCTGCCTGCCAGTTATCTTTCCCATCTCATCTCAAAGGTGACTTCCTCAAACAGGCCTTCCCTGAGTGGCCAACCTCCCTTTAGGCATGCTCAGAGAGATTCTTCTTCTGAGGCTTACCACAGCCATAATTAAGTAAGTGATCATCTAATGAGTATTTTAGTTTGCCTTTTTTTTTTTTTTGCCAGAGGGAGTGTGGCATCTCTCTTGTACACTGCTATGTTTCCTGGAACGTGCTTAGTAACTCAACCACTAGTTCCATGAACCCAGGACCAGGTTGGATGGAAGAGGCTGTGGAGTGGTGGATTGAGAGAGGTCATTAGTGAGGGCTGAAGCCCTCTGTGAAGACATGTCTGTAAAGGACTTTGACTAGGTCCTCCATGAAGGGAGGATTTGGAAGGCAGAGATGATGAGCATTTCAGTTGGGGAATCCATTTTAACAGAGGTGGAAAGAGTCTTGGCTTGGAATCAGGGTCTCGGCCCATCCTCCTGAGTGACAGGGGGCTTGTAATTTACCATCTTTGGGCCTTCATCTCCTACCTGTAAAATGAGAGGCTGGTTTACCAAGGACTGCAAATAATAGCACCATGACTCTATCTCCCCATCTCATCCCCTGGCAGATATCTCTCTTCTCAGTGAGCCTGAATACAAGTTCAGAATTAGCTTTAACGCAATGTTCTAGGCAGCCATTCCCAATTGATAGGAAATGATAATTGAGATAAGCCCCATTTGTCAGGCTTGACTTGGATGAAGATCCCTTAGATGAAGTCAGGCCCCGGCACTGATTCAGTGAATGTATGACAGGACAGAGCCTGGGGAAGAAAGCCCTATGGAAGTAGAGACCTCAGCAGCACCAAACACTATCAACAGAAAGGACACAAAAATGGGCCAGGCACATTGGCTCATGCCTGTAATCCCAGCACTTTGGGAGGCCGAGGCAGGCAGATCACTTGAGGTCAGTAGTTTGAGACCAGCCTGGCCAATATGGTGAAACCTTGTCTTTACTAAAAATACAAAAATTAGCTGGGCGTGGTGGCAGGCGCCTGTAATCCCAGCTACTTGGGAGGCTGAGGCAGGAGAATCGCTTGATCCTGGGAGGCGGAGGTTGCAGTGAGCTCAGATCGCGCCATTGCACTCCAGCCTAGGCAACAGAGCAAGGCTCTGTCTCAAAACAAACAAACAAACAAAAACAACCCAGCAACAACAACAAAAACAAAAAGAAGGGACATGAAAGTATTCCAGTCCAGAGTGGCAAACTCAAATGCCTTAAGGGACCAGTGGATGTAGATCATGCAGATAAGAGAAGTGGTCCCAGTGGTAACATGAGAATGTTTGCCTTGCCTAAAAGGACCCCAAATCTCTCTCCTTCACGTTCTTTTCTCCTTCCTCCTTCTTATTATATGGATTAGGCAAAAACAAATTTCAGTTGAAATTTTCTTCCAGACAGTTGGACTGTGACCTCTGAGTCCTACCAGCTTGGTTGGAGAATCCAGATGTAGATGAGAACGGTGTTGCCTAAGGCCACACTTCAAGCCAGGCCTGTTGATTTCCAACTTATGGCTTCCTACGGCAGTGTGGTCATGAAGCCTGGAAAACAGGAAGATAGGGGTGACAAAAGAGAAACAGGAGTAGAATGAGGCTTAGGTTTTCAAAAGATGCTCATTTCATTTTGGATGACTATGGCAAGGAAGAGCGGTGGCCTGTCTACTGCTACTGTTAGTCATCACTCATGTGACTGCTTTTATGTATTCACTGGTTTAAATTCCCTGGATCTCCAGAAACATGTCACTTTCCACTGGGGGAAATTTGTGTCATGATTAAACACACACACACACACACACACCCCTCCTCCTTTCTCAGTGTTAATCACCTTCTCCTATAATTAGCACTTAAAATGTCAAAGGAGAAGAAATTAATTAACAGGAGTATCCAGTGCAGCAAGGCTCTAGGACTGATTATAAAAAGCACTTCCTTAAATATTTTGAGTACTTTTGGGAATCAGAAGCCTCCCTTCTAACTGAAAGATCCTTAACTACACCCTAAGTCCTGGCTGGTGGCCAGGGGTGCGGGGCTGAGTGAGGCGGCGTGTGGAAATCCCTTCTTCACCATCCTTGGGAAAATTCCTTCCAAACTGGGATAGGTGGCAACAGAGGTTCGGAAACAGCAAGCGTCCCAGGCTGAATCTGCGGAGGAGGAAGAGATGAACCTTTCCTGAGCTGGTACTGCGTGCCAGGAACTTTAGCTCGGTATTTTGCCACAATCCTGTAAGACAACGGATACTATGATCTCCATTTTACAGATGAGGACATTGAGGCTCAGCGTGGTCGTGACTTCCTCAGGTCACGCAGCCACTGAATGAAAGCGCCAAAGATTCAAACTGAGCTCTGATTCTAAAGTTTTGCTTTCTCACGGCATCCTGGAATCCTATTTCCAACCTTCATCTGGACTCTTAACCCAGCCCAAACCTAAGCGTCTACAGTTTTGACAGTTGAGGCAGGAGCACCGGAGGTGGAGCCGGTGGCAGCGCCCCGCCCCGCCCCGGCTCCGGCATCAGCCAATGGTGACGCGGCATCCGCAGCCTTTCGCCCAATCAGCTTGAGCTTCCCGCCTCCATCCCGCTCTCTTCTCTGCCCCGCCCCTTCGCTTTCCCTTTGGTTCCACCGAGCTTGACAGAGCGGAAAGTCCCTTCGGCCGGCGCCGGGCCGGCAGCCATTGGAGGAAGGTCTGTCACAGGGAGGCCCAATCACGGCCCGCTCAGGAGCGCAGCTCGGCCTACGATTGGCTAGCGCGGCGGCTGCCCCCTCCGCCTCCGCTCCCTCCCTCTCCCCTGGGCGGTTCGGAGGCGGGGCAGGTGGGGGCGGGCCCAGGTAGCAGGTTTGGCTGCGCGGGGGCCGCGCGTCGGAGGTAAATACTAGGGCGGTGGGTGTGGGGAGCCGGGGCCGGCCCGGGACGCGGGCTGGGGAGCCGGGCCTAGGGGCGAGGGGCGACGCCCCGCCGCCCGAGGTTAGTGAATGAGCTGGCGGCGGGCGGCCGGCGGGCGGCCGGATCCCCTCGGCGCAGCCGCCTGGCCTCAGGGCGTCCGGAGCCGCCGCGGCGACCATCGGGCCCTCAGCGCCGGCCCGTTAGTTGCCCGGGCCCGAGCCGGCCGGGCCCGCGGGGTGCCGAGCCCGCTGACGTCAGCCCGGGCTTCCCCCCCCACCGGGGCTTCCCCATCCCCCGAGGCTTCCCGGGAGGGCTCCGAGTCTGGGGAGCGTGCGGGGTCGCCACCGTCGGGACCCCCGGAGGAGAGAGGACTTGGGTCGGGAGCCGCGCGGGACGCTGCCCCCCTCCCGCCCCCACCCCATTTACAGATGGGGAGACTGAGGCACAGGCCGCTGGCGGGCCCCGACGGCCACAGTTGGCCTCAGGAGCCCGGGGCTGTGATTCCTACCGTCCGCGCCGCGGGGCGTATGTACGGATCGATTTTGCGAGTGTTGGTGGCTCCCGTCCAGGAATCGCAGTCGGGGTTCTGGCCTCGTTAATGGCGTGTTCTGCTTTTTCTTTCAGTTTCCCCCTTTCCAGGGTGAGGATGGTTCTACACAACCACCCGGAGTTCCTTAGTTGAAGGTGCGCCCTGTTGTGACAGGTATTCTTTCTTTATGTTTTTCTTTCATGTTAACAATCGAGGGGGGTGGGGGGCGAATGGGAGGCGGGGGTGAAGTCATGAAATCTTGAGGAAGATGATGTTGAGTCTGGTACTCAGCTGGGTCAGCTGCCGGTTATTCATGTACTTGGCATCGTTTCTCTTCCACCCCTTGGCATTTGAATGTTTTAGGATAGTTGTCATCTTCCAGCCACCAAGTCTGTGGCCTTGCAATCTCCCAGCCCCCATCATCCCTGCCACCTTCTTCTCCTCAGTTTTTCCTGGAAAGTTTTATCCTTAGTTAAGGAGCATGCCTACCTTGCTTTTGAATTCGGGCTAATTAGGGATCTTAGTAAGATTGTTCATTTTGCAATCATTGGCTCTCAGAGAAGCACCCAGGCCTTGAGAGGGTGTACATTTGATTGTTGGCTTTCTACACACCCCCTCATGCCCCAAGTAGACTGAATGGCCTTAAGAATGTAGCCTTCCATTCCCCACTGAGCAGTAGGTGGATTTGAACTAGAACAGTATTAGGAGAAAATGATTTGCTGGAAATTCTTATTGAAGTAACACCCAGAACATTCTCTAATATTCTGCTGCAAAATTGTATAGTATTCTTGCAAATAAACCTTCCTCTGGGTGGTAACTTTTGTGAGAAGCAGATAAGGCTTATTATATAAAGCACAACTAACAATAAGCAGCAATGATTTTTGTAATCTGGCACACCTAAACTGTGGTTTTGTTTGATTTAAGGAAGTCTCCAACACAAGCAGAGAGAAAGCAATAGTTATGTTGTTTATCAAAGTATTAGTATTTTGTTCCTGATTTTCACACTATGATTTTAAATTAGTTTTTTTTTCATTGGTTGTACAGAATTTATAAGCATCATACATGCTAGTGAGGCTCTAGGAAGCTAGTGTCAAATAAACCTCAAAACAACTTGGTTTCATAATTGTGAAATTTTCCATATTTGTTTCTTCTTATATGTATAACAATGAAGTGGTTTAACATGATTTCATTTTATCCAGAGAATTAGTAAAGTTTTAGGCAAAATTCATTAAATACTCCCAATTCTTGAGTCTTTTTCTTTTCTCTTTCTCTTGGTTTAATCCCTTAAACAGGAGGAGGAAATGCAATTTTGTTTTCACTGTTGCCACTTGAGTCTTTCATTCATTTCTCTGTATTCAGTGCCTAGCATATGCCAGGCTCTCGTGTGGGCACTGGATAATATAAAAATGAAGGACTTGGGGAATTCACAGTTGGCAGTGGAGTGGCTAGGTTTAACACTAGAGAGGCAGCAGTATTCCTTGTTCCAGTGGGAATATGCAGATGTGAGAGGATCTTCTTTTTTTTTTAACCTTATAAATCCCACTTATATTAAGGACTGTGCACTTGTGACACAAATTAGTCACTGAGGAAAATTAAAACGGACTCAGTCTTTTTTCTGGCCACTGAATCTCTGTATCTCTATTCTTTAGCTGTTGAGAAATATAACAACTTTGTCTTTTAGTGAGAGATGTTCTTTTTTAAAAGGATAATCATTCTAGCTATCCAGAAGCTTTTGGAAAAAGGCCCACATGTCTTCTTTCTTCGGTGTTCAAGCTGACCTTCCTATCTCTTTGCCATTTATAATTAGGGGCAGAATTAAGTATTGTAATTTTTATTCTAATTTAGATAGCTTCCTGTGGTTTTTAGAACAAGCAGGATATCTTAGGAGATGCAAAAAGCTCTTGAATTTGATCTGTCTTTGTGAGATCCTTATGAACAATATAACCTGATAACTTGAGAATCAGAAAAACACTGTATCTTCTGGATAAGTTAACCATTGTTAGTTTTCTGTAGCTACTGATGTTCATTTGTACTATATGTTGCCTTTCAGAATGTGGTAATTGTAATCTTTAACATTTTTCATGTAAAACCTATTTCCTGATCATCTTTCCATTGTCTTCATGGAAAATTGATAAATATTTGTGCCTTCCAACCCTCGTCTTGGTTTAATGACTTTATCTTAATACAAGTAAGTTCCCCTTTACTCAGAATCCAGACCATCAACAAGCTCAGATAACCAGAAATGTTTTCAAATCTATGTTAACCTGAACTGTTCTCCGTCAGTGACCTCAAAGGAAAGGCCTTCTGTTCAACATGGCTTTAGGGTTAAACGTATTATTGTGTTTCAACTCGTTGGTAATTTTCATTCAGTATTTATTACCAAGATATTCATAATCACACAGTTATCCAGCCTGAAGTAAGATGGTATTTAGATGAGTCATTTGTGATATACTCACTCAAAGTGATTCAACCTGCAAAATAATAAGAGAATACAAGTGAAAATTTCTCCCTTCACACTGACCCCTCACTCCCACCTGCCCTACAGTGACTTTGAATTTAGCTGTGCTTCTTTTTCCTTCAGTTGTCTTACTGTTCCCTAGGCCTTTACTTAAAGGTAGAAGCTGAGTGAATGTGGATTGATGTTGGGTTTTTTTGTGTGTGTGTTCTTTCTTTCCTTTTTTTTTTTTTTTCTGAGACCAGGTCTTGCTCTGTCACCCAGGCTGGAGTGCAGTGGCATGATCATAGCTCTCTTCAGCCTGGTCCTCCTGGGCTCTAGCGATCTTCCCATCCTCCAGAGTAGCTGGGACCCCGAGTAGCTGGGCCCACAGGCAGACACCACCACACTCGGCTAATTTTCTTTTTTTTTTCTTCCTTTTGGGACAGGCTCTCATTTTGTCACCCAGGCAGGAGTGCAGTAGCGCTATCACAGCTCACTAAAGCCTTGAACTCCAGGCTTAGGGGATCCTCCCACTTCAGCCTCCAAAGCGCTGGGATTATAGGAGTGAGCCACTGTGCCTAGCCTAGATGATGTAGTTTTCAGTATCTAACTCTGTACTGAAAGTGTAAAAAATACCAAACCAACAAACCAACCTTCTTGATGATAAATAACTCATTTACAATGTGATTTAGATCTTTCCCTTCATATTGTGTTGAGTCAGTTTTTACTGCTTGGGGTACCTAAGACTTTAACTATTTAACTGCTATGCACATCCCAGTGAAAGTAGAATGTTGGTGTTATATTCACTTCTACAGTGGGGAGAAATGTATGTTAGCATATTTTTATTGTAATACTGGTATTTTGAGTACATAAAATAAATAAATATATATGTATATATATTATGGAGTGTGTATATATGTGAGAGAGTGTGTGACAGGGTCTTGCTTTTTCACCCAGGCTGAAGTGTAGTGGCCTGATCATGGCTGGCTGCAGTCCCTCCCTCCAGGGCTCAAGCCATCCTCCCACCTCAGCCTCACAAGTAGCTGGGACCACAGGCACATGCCATCACATCTGGCTAACTTTTGTACCTTTTGTAGAAATGAGGTTTCACTATGTTGCACAGGCTGGTCTCAAACTCCTGGGCTCAAGCTGTCCACCCACCTTGGCTTCCCAAAGTGTTGGGATTACAGGCGTGAGTCACTGCGCCTGGCCGAGAATATTAATGATCATTCAGTTTATTGCCTTGTATATCTCTAGACTCGAGCCGTAAAGTTTCCCATTCAACTTTATCAGTTGCAGTGAAGAGAATCAATTTTTAATAAGAGAGTTTCAAACCTGTTCTTAATGTATTCTTTCTGAAAGAGGAAAGGCTGTATCCTTCATGTTTGGATAATGCTTTTGAAATATTTGATAACTCGTGCTTGACTATTCTAGTTGTCTAACATGACCCATCCTGTTACTAAGTCTAAGCTCATTTCCACTTATGCTAATGAAAGTTAGGAAAAAAGTTACCACTCCTTGTAGAGTTCACTTTAAAATATGGTACTTGAAAGCTATAGTTTATTACCCTAAAACATTTTTATAAACCTAGCAGTTATATCAATTTTTACTGTGGATTCTCTTCCTTAAATTATTTCAGAAAGCTAGCTTATAATCAAATTTATTTAACATAATGTCCTAATGCACATATAATAATTTAGTTTTGTCTTAATAATAGATTATTAGCATTAATGATTTTTATTTTAAATTGTGACATGAATAGTTAAGCTACAGGACCAATAGAGTAGGAGCTGTTGGTATAAAGCAATTATTAAGATTCAAGGAAGTTTCTGATTGTAATATTTGAAGACATTATTCTTAGGAATTTTAAAAAAGAATTTCTTTTCAAAATAGAATTGCTTTACCTTTTTCAGAAAAATTTTGGCCCAAAAAATCTAAATACATTTTAAAGAGAACCAAAACAACAGCTCATTTTTTTGAAAGTTGCTTTTTGACTATCTTAACCTAATGCGAGTGACCAGAATCTCTATTCAATAAAGCCTATGTGCCCTTTGCTCCTAAAGACCCTTTCAGAATGTATGCATTCCTCTTTTCACGATTGTTGCTTTGTTTTTTCACACACACAAACATATTTCACTACCTGGCTTCTCAGAACTGATTCGAAGCGGCAAGTTGGAAAGCAACAAGGCCGTAAAAGGAGTCAAATGCATACAGCAGGAAACCACAGAAAATGGCTGATTGCAAGGGAAAACTCTAGACAGTAGATCTGTAGAAAGCATTCGTGACCTCAGGAAGCATAAGATACAGCCTTTGAACAAAATAACAGCCTTGCTGATCAAGAGTTATGCAAAATAATTTACAGTCATAATGATACATCAATGATCAAGAAAAAAATAAGGACATTTTCTTGTGGAAAGTGTTGACATGTTAAAAGCATTTTGGTCAAAAAGAACCAACACTTCAGTTTGGTCCTTTAAAGGAATAGAACCAAATGGAGGGGTTTGATAGCTGTTTGGGCAGCCCTCATAAGGAGTTTTGTTTATATCATGTCAAGAGCGAGGTTTCCACAGGTGTCTTATATAAGTGGCAAATATAAATTGATCCCATTCTTGCTGAAGTAGACAGTGCCCTCAAGTGGAATTAAAACAAACACACCACAAAAAAAAGAAGAAAAAAAGAGAACCACTTCATGCTACCTCTGCTTTTACCCTCACTGAGTGTACACAGATATTTCAGTCATGTTGGTTTGAAGGAGGTGCCTAACCTGTATCCTGTCTTGGCTAAACCACATGTCTCATGCTGGCTTAGAAACGTTACCATTATGGAATACTTCATTATCTAGCAGTGCTTTCTAAAAGAAGTGTTCCGCTGTGTATAGATTTGCCAGGTTGTTTGATCATTAAGTGATTAAATCTAAAATTTGGTTCTTTAGTTTTAGGAGTATTTATTTTTTAATTGCTAGAATAAAATAGATATGATAGTGCTATCAATTTCAGCCATTACCCAGAATAATGGAAATGGATACCTCTATCTCAAGGAAGGATGAAATGAAAGTACTGTCTTTGGAAACCAGATAGCCACATTCTTATGACAGGGATACCTAGGAACTATTGTTTTCAGCAGAAAATTAATAAAATAATGAAGTAAAGTCTCAGTTTGAATTAATGAAATTGTGTAGTTTTTTAACCATCAGTTAAAATAGGTTTGAGAATGAGGCTACTTCATTGGAAAGATTATTATTCTTGTAAAAATTTTAATTGAGGACCAGGTGCAGTTGCTCATGCCTGTAATCCTAGAACCTTGGAAGGCCAAGGTGGGAGGATCACTTGAGCCCAGGAGTTTGAAACTGCAGTGAGCTGTGATCGCACCAGTGTACCCAAGCCTGGGTGAAAGAGCGAGACCCTGTCTCAAAAATAAATAAATAAATAAATAAATAAATAAATAAATAAATAAATGAAAATTTGAAAAAGAAATCATAGAAAGAAATTATAATGCAGTTATATCATGATATTCCCTTACTATGTAGTACAAGTTTTGATGCTACAAAATTGATTTTTAAAATATTTGTAATATAGTCACATTTTATAATATCTGATATTTGCGATTTGAGAAATCAGATAACTATGATTAATGTGATGAACATTGCCCATCTTCAGATAAAATATATGAAATGAAGTTGAGTCAGAGGTAAAATGTTCCATTATCACAATATGGCCATATCATAGCTATCATTTATAGGCATGAGCCACACAGCTCAGCCCCAAATGCTACTTTTAAAAGTTTATTAGTGTCAGAATATGGGACAGGCCTAGTGGCTTACGACTGTAATCCCAGTGCGTTGGGAGGCCAAGACAGGAGGATCACTTGAGCCCAGGAGTTCAAGACCAGCTTAGGCAACATAGTGAGACCCTGTCTCTACAAAAAATAGAAAGCTTAGCTGTGTGTGGTGACACCCGCCTATAATACCAGCTACTCGGGAGGCTGAGGTAGGAGGATCACTTGAGCCTGGAAGGTCGTGGCCACAGTGAACTGTGATTGTGCCACTGCAGTCCAGCATGGGCAACAAGAGTGAGACCCTGTCTCAAAATAAATAAATAAAAATAAATTTTAAAAAGTTAGAATATGTATATAAGGGTAATCTTTAAAAGTTTTTACTAGAATCTGATTTTTTAAATTTCAGTGTCTTGGAAGCAAACATTATTGTGTTGTCTTTGAAAGTACTTTACAATTGGATTTCATTAATTAAATATGCACAGTTACAGTAGATAAAAGTAAGATACTGTATGTCTTTTAGCCCTTTTAGATATTTTTGGAAAATATTTCATTTGTGTGTATGTGTTTACTGGTCAAATGAAAAATTTAAAAGTCTTAAGTCTTAATTTTCAGTCATGTAGAATGAAGTCTAAAGTTTATTTTTGCTTTTTCACTAGGCATTTTGATTTCTTTTTACAGCATGGACACCACGTTGCTGAAAACATGCTTTGGGACTGCCACTGAATTTATCTTTTGCGGTTTTATGACAAAGTTATTAGTAGTTTCATTTTTTTGAATTAGTATTTTGAAGTTAATATCACAATGAGTTCAGGTTTATGGAGCCAAGAAAAAGTTACTTCGCCCTACTGGGAAGAGCGGATTTTTTATTTGCTTCTTCAAGAATGCAGCGTTACAGACAAACAAACACAAAAGCTCCTTAAAGTACCGAAGGGAAGTATAGGACAGTATATTCAAGATCGTTCTGTGGGGCATTCAAGGATTCCTTCTGCAAAAGGCAAGAAAAATCAGATTGGATTAAAAATTCTAGAGCAACCTCATGCAGTTCTCTTTGTTGATGAAAAGGATGTTGTAGAGATAAATGAAAAGTTCACAGAGTTACTTTTGGCAATTACCAATTGTGAGGAGAGGTTCAGCCTGTTTAAAAACAGAAACAGACTAAGTAAAGGCCTCCAAATAGACGTGGGCTGTCCTGTGAAAGTACAGCTGAGATCTGGGGAAGAAAAATTTCCTGGAGTTGTACGCTTCAGAGGACCCCTGTTAGCAGAGAGGACAGTCTCTGGAATATTCTTTGGAGTTGAATTGCTGGTAAGTTTGTTAAACCATTTTAGTAGTGTGTTTGTTTGTGTTCATGTGTCTGTGTGTATTTGTATGCACATTTGTATTTTTCTTCTTTAAATACGAAATAAATTTTCCCAAGAGTCTTCTGTAATTTTTAATATTCATCATCCTTGCTGATGAATCCATGTTATAGTTGAATCCATAATCCAAAACTTGCTTATATTGTCACTGATAATATGTGTGAAAATCACCTTGGAGTTTATTTCTGTTGGAAAGAGACCCAAGAACTCTGTGATATGTTTCCAAGCTTAATATTCATTCTCGAGAACTTAAATGTCAATTATATTTTGACATTCTTGCAAATAGAATTGTATGCCTTCTTTGCTTCTTGATTTAATTTTTTTGTTTACTTTTTAATGATGAATTGCGAAGATGTAAAGATGATGTTGAAACTTTTAAAAAACTATGTACTATGGTAGGAACATACAAAGAGATTCACCTGGTTATTGTAGACATTTATATTTTAGAAACTTTAACATTGCCTATATTAAACATGAATGCTACCAGTTGTAAATACTTACATCAAAATTGTTAATTACCTTGCGTTATCATCTATAGGTTTCTTAGCTCTTCTTTATGTTATTAAATAACAATTTAGATATAAGATTTTTGAAAAAAAAGTTGCAGAAATTTAAACTTGCTTATAATTGTCCCTGATAATATATGTGAAAATCCTTAGAATTTATTTCTACTGGAAGGAGACCCAAGAATGCTGTGATATGTTTCCAAACTTAATATTCATTAACAAGAACTGAAATGCCAATTACATTTTGACACTCTTGCCAATAGAATTGCATGTCTTCCTTGCTTCTTGATTTAATTTTTTTAAAAGCAGTGATTGTAAACAATTAGGAATTTGAATCCCAGTTAAGCCATTTACTAGCTGGGTTGCCAGGTTACTTAACAAAGCTACTTAACTTCTCTAATTCTGCATCCTTACCTGTACAATGGTGTTAATAGTACACGACTTGTAGTGTTTTTGTGGTACATTGTTACGGGATTTAAGCACAGTGACTGACAATAAGTGCTTAATGAATGGAGCTAATATTACTGCTATTTTAAAATAACATTTTCTTTTTATAACCAAATTAATGTTAGAATCACAACGTGGAATTCAGCTTAGCTTTCTCATGATAGAGTTATGAATTGAAATTATCAGATAATATTATTTCAGCATCAGATACAACTTCTTATTTTTTTAAACACTCTGAATCCAACAGAAACTGCTAATAATTATATTTCTTATTATATGTATCATTTAGAATTTTTCCAGAATGATTTTCCTGAAATCCCTAGAGTGAACCCCTTTTCCTATGGATTGTCTTTCTATATCTATTTCCTTCCCTTCTCTCTTAAAAACTAGGAAGAAGGTCGTGGCCAAGGTTTCACTGACGGAGTGTACCAAGGGAAACAGCTTTTTCAGTGTGATGAAGATTGTGGCGTGTTTGTTGCATTGGACAAGCTAGAACTCATAGAAGACGATGACACTGCATTGGAAAGTGATTATGCAGGTCCTGGGGACACAATGCAGGTCGAACTTCCTCCTTTGGAAATAAACTCCAGAGTTTCTCTGAAGGTTGGAGAAACAATAGAATCTGGAACAGTTATATTCTGTGATGTTTTGCCAGGAAAAGAAAGCTTAGGATATTTTGTTGGTGTGGACATGGTAAGAAAATTTTGGATTAAATATCTTTGTGATATATGTATTAGTTTATAGATATATGTATAGATATATATACATATATATCTATATGTATATACATATAGATACATGTATATACATATATCTATAAACATACATATACACATATATCTATATAGTTTATATATATGTATGTATTAGTTTTAGGACCAATTTACTTGCAAATTGAATACTTTGAATATTTAACATGATCTAATTTGGAGTACTTTAAAGAACATGTTCTAATTTATCTTTGGTAAAGGAGCATTGAAATAGAACAGGGGTCTAGATACAGAATTACATTTACTTTTTTTTTTCCCATTTGAATAAACTAGAATAATGTTCTCAATCTTTAAATTTGCCTTATTGTAGCTGACCAGTAGACAAAACAAAACAAGACAATACACAAATGTATTACATGAAGTCCTATTTTTCTTAATTTTGAAACAGTTTTTTGGGGTAATCTATGTTTTTCTATGATATTCTACACAATTTAATGGCTGATCTGATTTTAATAATTAGTATAAAATTATTAGTATAAAAATAGTATAAATCATTTATAGAAAATAATTATAATTATTATAGTATAATTAGTATAAAAATCATTTATAGAAAATACCTGAGTAGAGGAAAACCACATTGATTTTGAGGAATAGACAATTAGAATATCTCATAGGATTTCATTCACTTTAAAAACCTTTTTTAATTGTGGTAAAATATACGTAACAAAATTTACCATTTAAGCATTTTTAAGTGTGCACACAGTGGCATTAAGTGTATTCACATTGTTGTACTGTCACCTATTCATCTCCAGAACTTTTTCATCATCCCAAACTAAAACTCTGTGCCTGTTAAACAGTAACTGCCCACTTTCCCCAACCTCTGCTAACCACAGTTTCTTCTGCTTTCTGTATCTGTGAATTTGCCTGTTCTAGGCTCCTCATAAGAGTGGAATCATACAACATTTGACCTTTTGTTTGTGTCACTTATTTTTAATGTTTCCTTGCAATCATACTTGTTAATAATGGATCCATTCCAGTGTGGCAGATTGAATTATACGTGTGGCATTGAGAGAATAAGAAGAGAAAGGCTGAGACCATTTTTATCATATATTGAACACATGGGCAAGACTTTGTTATGTATAAAGAAGGAAATTCCTATGGAATTACTGAACATTAGAATGAGTTAGGAGGGGATGTGAGTAGTAATCTCTTATACTCACGGTGGGGATGCTTTTAGTCATCATTTTTATCTATTCAGGTGTACTTTTTGGTTGGTAAGATAATGTTCTAGTGTAATGTTTCCTGTGCTTGAAAATTCTAGGAAATTCTATTTGATACTCATTGGTTAGTTACTAAACAAACGTTTATTCTTAACATGTGAAAAGTTAGAACCAGAGTAAAACATGTATGTCCCTCATGATAGCTGACAATAAATCACTCCTTTTAACCAATATTCTTTAAATAGTAATTCAGTCTTTATTTCAAGGAGAATTGTGGCCTGCATGGAGGGAAGATTGGAGAAAGAGGGCCACTGGTGATCGGGGTTGGTCTCCCCTTGTATCAGGTTCTTTACCTGGGGCCTCAAACTTGGCAGAAGCTGTTTAGGGTTTAGGCCTTGCCTTTTTCAGATGGCAGTCTGGGGTCAGCTTGTTTACCTGGGGCAAGCTGCCTAGAGATTTGCCCTGCCAGCTTCTCTCCCTGCCTCCATCTGTCCCATAGCTGACTTGTATAGATATTCGTTCCAAACACTTCTATTATAGTCCTTGAGAGGAAAGTTCTGGCAAATGCTAGAACTTCTTTCTTTATCTCCTTTTCCTTCCATTCATCCTTTATTTCCAGGGACGTTTTAGCATGCCATCCACATTGGTGCCCAGGGCAGTTGTCTGACTGGCCTGTCTACTGATGTAGTTCCCTGTACAGCACAGTGCTAGTTGGCATTATATTAGAATATCAAATAATTAAATATAAACATCTCCATCTTGGAGAAGATGCCTATATGCCCATAAAATGACAAAAGAACAATTAGAAAATAGACTTTTTATGTACAGAAAGGCATACGGAAGTTCAGATGGACTATTTAAATGCTCAGGGAATATGAAGAACTTAGGGCTAATTAGAGGCAGGTTTCTGGGTGAAATAATATATTATTAATGAAACTTCCTATGCAAAATATTGTCTTTTTAAACCTCAAATGGGTGTTATCCCACAGATTAGTATTTATTGTTCAGTAAAGTATGAAAAACACTTTCAATTCTTTGCTTATCTGGGGGTTTACTATAACTTGGTTATTCTTGAATCTCATTTCCCTAAAGAAAAAAATGAACAAGCAAATGAAAAAAGCAAAGCCTTATTACTATGGCAACTATTCCTAATGTATTCTTTCTTTCTTTTAGGTAAAATTGTTAACATTTACCAACGTAAAATATTTTGGAGGACTCTTTATGGAAAATACAGACTTTCACATTTACATTTCATTGAGGAGGATTTTAATGTTTATCATTTAATTTCTAGGATAACCCTATTGGCAACTGGGATGGAAGATTCGATGGAGTGCAGCTTTGTAGTTTTGCATGTGTTGAAAGTACAATTCTATTGCACATCAATGATATCATCCCAGGTATGTTTTCTTTGTTTTATACATTTATAAGGCAAACTTTCTTTTTTTAATTTTTAATTTTTTTATTTCAATAGCGTTTTGGGGAACAGGTGGTGTTTGGTTACATGAATAAGTTCTTTTGTGGTGATTTCTGAGATTTTGGTGCACCCGTCACCTGAGAAGTGTACACTGTACCCAACGTGTAGTCTTTTACCCCTTGCCACTCCCCATTCTTTCCCCGAGTCCCCAAAGTCCAATGTATTATTCTTATACCTTTGCATCCTCATAGCTTAGCTCCTACATATAAGTGAGAACATACAGTGTTTGTATTACATTTTCTTTATTGACTCATTGATTGATGGGCATTTTGGCTGGTTCCATATTTTTGCAATCACAAATTGTGCTGCTGTAAACGTGCATGTGCAAGTATCTTTTTCCTATAATGACTTTTTTTCCTCTGGGTAGATTCCTAGTAGTGGGATTGCTGGATCAAACAGTAGAGCTACTTTTATCTTTAAGGAATCTCCACACTGTTTTTCACAGTGGTTGTACTAGTTTATATTTCCACCAACACTGTAAAAGTGTTCCCTTTTTACCACATCTATGCCAACATCTATTATTTTTTGATTTTTTGATTATGGCCATTCCTGCAGGAGTGAGGTGGTATCACATTGTGGTTTTGATTTGCATTTCCCTGATACTTGATGATGCTGAGCATTTTCCCATATGCTTGTTGGCTATTTGTATATTTTCTTTTGATAATTGTCTAAAAGTGGGCTAATGTCCATAGCCCATTTTTTGATGGGATGGTTTTTTTCTTGCTGATTTGTTTGAGTTCTTTGTAGATTCTATATATTAGTTCTTTGTAGGACGTATAGATTGTGAAGATTTTCTCCCACTCTAGTGATTATTTCTTTTGCTGTGCAGAAGTCTCTTAGTTTAATTAAGTCTCATCTATTTATCATTTTTGTTGCATTTGCTTTTGAGTTCTTGGTCATGAAGTCTTTACCTAAGCCAATGTCTAGAAGGATTTTTCCAATGTTATCCTCTAGAATCTTTATGGTTTCAGGTCTTAGATTTAAGTCTTTGATCCCTCTATAAAGGCAAACTTTCTAATGTATATTTTGAGAACGTAAATGTAAGCTTCAAGATATATTTTTAGAACTTGAATTTTATATTATGGAATTGTTATTAAATAGGATATCCTTTGTTACCCTCAAATGAAAATAATTAAGATTTTTGTTTCTGTAAGTATATGAGTATAAGGGTGGCATTGATATGTTTTCATTCACTTTTTCATCACCTGTCCATTCTTAGTGGGGGAAAAAATCCTTCCTGTTAACTAGAAGGATCAGAAAATGTAATAAACTGCTACCTGAGTGAGAGCTTGGTTTAAACTAGAAGGCTTTACACAGACATTGGTCGTCTAATCTAATCTAATGTACTGTGGAGAAGATTCTTGCTGGATGACCTGTGAGATCCCTTTTAGTTTTGAGAAAGTGTGATTGATCAGGGATCAGGACTCTAGTCAGAAATAGATTGCTCAACTTTACATTTGGAAGAAAAATCAAGCAATCTTTTATTTTGCCTCAAACAAGTAGCACCTAGTGTCTGCTGTCAGGTAATTGACAATTTCTGTTGATAACAGCATCAACAGTTTCATCCCCCTGCTGTTAGTGGAACTCTCTGTGGTATAGGCTAGTACAATAAAGCCAACAGTGGCAGTCAGAGATGGTGATTCTCACTGAGCATTATGCAACTCTGATTAAAATGTCAGAAGGCCTGCAGGCAGACTGTAGCCAGAAATGTACCAGGCCCTGAGTTAGATGACTTAGTACTTTTTTACATTCTTAACAAACTTATAATGTAGGTCTTAATGATCCCCATTTTGCTGATAAAAAGCTGGGGCTCGGATGGACAACAATTACCAAAATCAAAGTAAATAGTAGAGCCAGAATTTAAATCCACACCTGTCTGATTAGAAAGCTGTGCTCTTTTCAGTACCTCCCCACCCCAAATCCTATCTATATATTTAGGATGTGAAGACCTGCATAGAAAACTATACTTCTCAGTCTCACATGTATACTTGGGAATATTGTTTCCATGGAGATATATTTTGTCTCTAATTCTATAAAAGCTGAATTTTGCTATAGCAAGGATCACAATTGAATAAGCAAACTGAATTGTTTTTTTCAGGTCATTTCAGGTCCTCAGTTTCTTTTGTTGTAAAAATGAAAGGGCTAATACTAGATGATTCTTAAGGTTCCTTTTAGCCTGCACTGTTTGCGCTTCCTGTTTTCCTGTCGCTGAGGCAAGTAATCAATGCTTGTTTTTCAAGTTAGGGCATGCTTTCTGCTTTAGTTTTTAGCTTTACAGCAACAACACATTAATTTAGTTGGAGGTATAGGATTCAAATGATAGCTTTATTTCAATTTTACTTTGTCAAAGTGTGACATACTTTGCTTTACTTGATCTTTGTAAAATCAATTTTTAATTTATTGCAAATTGAATTCCTAGCTATTTTTTATTTTGCTTCCCTTTGGGAACAAATGGTTTACATTCAGGAAAAAGCATATATATGCTTGATATTTTACTTGGCAAAATTTAATTTAGTTTTTCACGATTGTTAATGGAGATAATACAATTTATTTTATGAATTAAAGTACTTTTAAATATTATAATAAATGCTTATGGTTTATAAAACAGTTTAATAAAAGGCCGTTCCTTCATTCAGATGTTATTAAGCCCTTACCTAGATGTTGGGGATATAGCAGGAAGGAAAACTGGTAAAAATTCTTCTCGTGTGGAGTTTTCATTCTAGTGAGTGGAGACAGACAGTAAATATGTAATGTGTATTATCAATTACATGATAATAAGATGAAAAATGATAAACACGGTGAGGAGGAAGGGAGCACTGGGTTGTAGGGCGGGATTTTTCAATTTCATATAGGGTAGTTCTGATGAACCTTCTAATAAGGTGACATTTGAGCTCTTGACATGAAGGAAGTTTGGGAGAGAACATGTGGATTCCGAGGGAGAGCCCAAGGCCGCAGCCAGCGTGGCCAGTTTGAGCAACGTGAAGAGTTGACTGTGGCTGCAGCAGATGGAGTGAGGGAGAAAGTTGTAGGAGCTGCAGTGGGAGCTGGAACAGGTAGTGATAAGTGGGCTGTTGTGTGGATTCTTGGCTTTCATAGTGACAGAGGTGGGGAGCTATAGGTGGGTTTTGGACAAAGGACAACTCACCCTAATTTGCATTTTTAAATGATCTCTCTGGCCGCCTGTTAAGAATAAACTAGACAGAGGACAGAAACAGGGAGACTGGGAAGGAGACTGTTGTAGTTATCCATGTGAGAGACGGTGGTGGCTGGGATTGGGGTCGTATGAAGAGGATGGTGAGAAGTGAAGGATTTTGGATATAATGTAAAGATCCCTAACAAGGTTTTCAGATGGGTTGAGTGTGAGGTTTGAGTGAGAGAGAAGAGAATCAAGGATGATTCCAAAGTTTGGACTGAGCAACTAGTAGGCTGGAGAGGCAATTTACCCAGGTGGGAAAGACAACAGGAAGAGCATGCGTGGGGCAGTGGGAGTTGGAAGTCAGGATCTTTTTTTTGATCATGTTGAAATTGAGTTAGCTATTAAAGAATTCATTTGAATGTTTATGTTAATATTATACGAATTCATGTTTAATCCTTAAAAATGGGCAATGTGCTCATCATTTTCATATTTAAGAAACTTTTGGCTGGGTGCAGTGGCTTATTCCTGTAATCCCAGCACTTTGGGAGGCCAAAGTGGGAAGATCACGTGAGGTCAGGAGTTCGAGACCAGCTTGGCCAACATGGCGAACGCCCCCCTCCGTCTCTACTAAAAATACAAAAATTAGCCAGGCATGGTGGCGGGCACCTGTAGTCCCAGCTACTCAGGAGGCTGAGGCAGGAGAATCGCTTGAACTTGGGAGGTGGAGGTTGCAGTGAGCTGAGATTGTGCCATTGCACTCCAGCCCAGGTGACAGAGCGAGACTCCATCTCAAAAAAGAAACTTTTTACTGTAGAATGTATTTGCAAAAGTATATATAACAACATATATTAAAAATAATAATGAACACTCATGAAACTGACCATCTAGGTTAAGAAACAGAACATTAGAAGTACCTTAAAAACCACCTGCAATACCTTGTTTTCATTATAATTGCAATTTCTGCCTAGAGATGACCACTATTCTGAGTTTTTTCATTATTTCCTTGCTTTTTATAATTTAATTATATCTCTATAACTAAACAATATATGGTTTAGCTTGCTTTTGAACTTAATGTAGTTAAAATCTTACTGATTTTTAAATTACTTGCATCATTTACTTAAAATGTATTTTGAGATTCTTTTCTGTGGATGAGGGTATTAGTAGTTTGTTCACTCTCACTGCTTCATAGTATATTTTGTCGTGTGACTATCCCACAGTTTGAGCCCATTGTAATATTAATGGACACTTGGGTTTTAGGTTGTTTCCACCTCCTTTTCAACACTTGGTACTGATTAAAATTTTTGCCAGCCTGATAGCTGAGAAATGGTATCTTGAGGTGGTTTAAAAGTTTGTAGTTCCCTGATTACAAGTAGGATCGAACAGCCTTTTATGTTTATACATTTGTGTCTTCTATTAAACACGTATTTTTTGCCTGTTTTTCTGTTGAGTTGCTCATTTATTGATTCATGAGTTCTCTAGTTTTAGAATTTTAATAAAACATCTTTTAATGTTTTGTTGACATTTTAAACAGAAAAACTGAAAATTTTATATTGAGCATCCTTATGCATATCATCTAGATCCTACAATCAACATCTTACTTGCTTTATATGTATCTGTCCACCTCTCTATTCACATACTAATTCATCACGTTTTCTTGAGCATTTCACATTAAGTTGCAGATACCAGTTCACTTCCTCCTAAATACTTCAGTGTGCATCTAATTAACTAGAGATAAGCATTTAGGGTTTTCTTTTTCATTTTGGATAGAAGTCACACATATAATGACATACATATGGATTTATTTGGGTTTTAACTAATACATATATACCCTTGAATTAGAAACCTCTATCAAGTTGTTAAAACAATTTTAAGAAATCATTCATATATCTCAAATCAAAATTAAAAAGTACGGTAAAATATCTCATTTCCATTTTTATCCCCTCTGCCTCAGTTGCCTGCTTACTCCTTTGTTTCTCACTAGTCACAGTTTTTATGAATTTCTTATATATCTTTCCAGTGTTTCTTTATACAATATAAATATTCTTATTCCCCCTTTTAATTCAAGAAGTGTACTAGATACACTATTCTGCTGTTTGCTTTATTCTCTTAATTTTATATGTTAGAATGCTTTGTATATTTGCAAACAGAGGTTCTTTTTTTATAGTGTGTAATTTTCCATTGTATGGAAAAAAATTCATAATTTATTTAACCAGTTTCCTATTAATGGATAATTGGGTCATTTCTGACTTTTTTATATTCCACACAATGTTACTGTAACCTGTACATATCTGTTTCCCACATGTGCTAGCATATCTGGAGGATATATTCCCAGAAGTGGAGTTGTTTGATGAAAGGGTGTGTGCGTTGGTATTGTTCTAGATATTGCTAATTGCCTTCAGTCTTGGATATAACAATTTATATTCCTCCCAGTAGAATACAAGGGTAACTTATAGCTTTCCCATGAGAGTGTGTTATTAACTTTTTTCCAATCTGATAGATAAAAAATATATTTCAGTGTATATAATACATTTGCAAATAGAAATTTGCATTTCTCTGAGTGATGTTGAACATTTTTGCATATGATTAAGGGCAATTTTACTTTCTGTGAACTGTTTGCATCTGTTGCCTGTTTTTAAATTGGGTTAGGTTATTGGTCTTTTTTCTCACTGATTTCTTCATGTGTTAGGGTGGCAAACTCTTGTGATCCGAGGTGCAAGTGTTGCCCACTCTTCCACCGTCATTTGTCACTTATCTTTTTTTAAAATTGCTTATTTATCTGGTCACCCTCATTTGTTTTTATTGTGGTAAAATATACATAGCAGGATGTACCATTTTAACAATTTTTAAGTGTATAATTTAGTGTAAGTATGTTTACAGTTGTGCAACCATCACCACTATGTATTTCCAGAAACCTTGTTCATTATCCCAAATAGGAACTCTATACTCATGAAGAGATAGCTGCCGGTTCCTCTTTCCCTCCAGCCTCTGCTCATCTCTATTCTCTGCTCTCTGTCCTTATGACTTTGCCTACTCTGGGTATCTCATATTAGTGGAATCATACATTTGTCCTTTGTATCTGGTGCATTTCACTTAGTGTGATGTTTTTGACTTTGGCACTTTTTGCCATGCAGGATTTATAAAATTTTTATGCTGTTCTATTCTTTTTGTTTTAATAGATTCTGGATTTTGAGTTACTGTAAGGTTATAAAGGAATTTCCCTGTGTTTTCTTCTAGTACTCTGTGGTTTTAGTACATATCTCTCTCCCTATCTATCTATCTATCTATCTATCTATCTATCTATCATCTATCTTTCTATATCTTTGACCCATTTCTGTTTTATGTGGTATATGATGTGAAATATAAATCCAATTTAGTTTTTATTTTTGCCCACAGGTAGAAGACACCCTGTTCTCTTAGTATCATTTATTAAAAAGTCCATCTTTACTGGTTTGAGAGGCCACTTTCATCATACTAAATTTCCATGTGTAGTGTGGTATATTTCTGGACTTTCTATTCTATCTCCCCACGTTTCAATACCACATTGTTCTTAATGATTTTTAAAAAATTGTATATATTCATGGGGTACAAGTGTAATTGTGCTACACTGCTGTATTGCATTGTGATGAGGTCAGGGCCTTCATTCAGCACATCCATCACTGGAGCAATGCACATTGTACCCACCAAGCAACCTCCCATCATCCACCCCCCCGCCACGCTGAGTCCCCTTTGTTCATCTTTCCACACTCTGCTTCCACGTGTGATTCTTTATGTGTTTTAATATTATTAACACTAGTCTCCTCTCACTGTTCTTTTGAATTTTCCTGTTCTATACTGTTTTCAAAATAGTTGTCTTCTTGATAGTTTTGCGTTTTCACATTTAAGTGTGTTATTCACTTAGATTTGGTTTTGTACAGGATATGAAATATGGGTACAGATGTCCAATTTGACCTTCCGTGCTTGCTGTGTATAAATCAAGTTTCCAGAGGTATACGTGTGGATCTTTCTGAGCCCTGTTATTTCCCTACACTAAAGCCTATCCATAGCTTTAGAAGTCTTGGTAGCTGTGAGCGTACATTTCCATTGTTCGTTTTCTTAATGAATGTCTTGGCTATTGTTAGCCTTTGGGCTTCATTGTAAGTTTAACTATCAGCTTCTCAAATACTATAAGAGAGTTCTGTTAGGATTTTGGAATTGCAATTAATCTGTAGAACAATTGGAGGAGAATTGACATTTCTATGATATTAAAACTTCTCATACATGAACATTGTATATCCTTTCATTCATTTAATTTCCTTTTAGTAAAATTTTATAGTTTTCTCCATGAAGAGCTTACTTGCATTTTGATGCATTATAAAGCATATTTTCTAACAGTGTCATGCTGATGTAGAAATACAATTGACTTTTTTTTTTTTTTTTAGAAAACAGCTTTACTGAGATCTAGTTTATAATTCACGCGGAGCGTAAAAATTAGTGCATTTTAGTGCATTTACAGACATGTGCAATTGTCAAGATAATTTTAGAATATTTTCATCATCTCTAAAAGAAACGCTGTACCCCTTAGTGATCATCTCCCAAACCCTTCATCCTTGTTAGTCCTAAGCAACTACCAGTCTACTTCTGTCTCTGTACGTTTGCCTTTTCTGGACATTTCATTTAAATGGAATCACATTATATGTGGTCTTTTGTGATTTACTTTTTTCACTTAGCATAATGTTTTCAAGCTTCCTCCATGTTGTAGCATGTGCCAGAATTTCCTTCCTTCTTAAGGCAGAATAATATTCCATTGTTTGGATACATCACATGTTGTTTATTAATCAGTAGATAGATATTTAGTTTTTTTTTCACCTTTTGGCTAAAATGAATAATGCTGCTACAAACATGCATGTACAAGCATATGTGGACATATGCTTTTGTTTCTCTTGGGTTTATATCTAGGAGTGGAATTGCTGGGTCATATAACTCTATGTTTAACCATTTGTGGAACTGCCAGACTATTTCCCAAAGCAGCCACACCATTTTACATTCCTACTAGCAGTGTGTAAGGGTTTTGATTTCTTCATGTCCTTGTCAATACTTGTTATTATCTGACTTTTTGATTCTAGCCATCCTAGTGGGAATGAAGTCAATTTCAATTGACTTTCGTGTGCTGATTTTTCTTACAAACAGTCTTACTAAAATATCTTACTCATAATCTGTGGATTACTTGTAAAATATTCAGTCATTATAGTTTGCACATAACAGTTTTGCCTCTTCTTCTGAATTCTTATCTTTTGTTTTTAAAAATGGTTTCTTACTGTCCTAGCTAGGACCCCTAAATACAATATTGAATAGAAGTAGTGATGGAAGGCATCTTGGCCTTTTTTTCTGATCTTAAAGAAAATGCTTTCAACATTTCATTATTAAATATGATGTTTGCTATAGAGTTTTATTGTTGTATCTGTCATTTGTCAGGTTAGAGAAGTTACCTACTGTTCCTAGTTTTCTAACAGTTTTATCATGAATTGATGTTGAATTTTATCAACCACTTTTTCTCTATTGAGATAATCCTATTTTCTTTTAATCTGCTAATTTTCTTATATTGAATCAACCTTACAATTGTGATGTAAACCCAACCTCATCATGATTCATACTTTGCTTGGTCCAGTTTGCTTGTATTTGCATGCTGTTTTTAAAATCTCTGTTTATAAGAGATATTGGCCTATACATTTTCCCTCTTAGCTGTCCTTGTCTGGTTTTGGAATCAAAGTCATGCTTGTCTCATAAAGTACCTGGGAAATGTTTCTTTTATTTTGTTATTTGAAACAGTTTATATAAGATTAGAATTACCTATTCCTTGACTATTTGGCAAAGCTTGTTTTTGTGAAAATGTTTAGCTACTGATGAAATATCCTTTAACATTTCTATTTGTTTTTGACTGTCTTCTGTAAGTTTTATTTTTTATGAATGTATCCATTTAATTTGTTTTCAAAGCTTTGGGCATAATGTTGTTTATAAAAGCTTCTTAATTTTCTGTTCAACCTCAGCAGCATCTGCACTTGTGTTCCTATTTTCATCCAAAATGTTAATCATTTGTGCTTTCTTATATTCTTCACCAATCTTACCAGTGGTTTCTGACTTTCATTTTTTCAAAGGACCAACTTTTGGCTTTCTTAATTCTTTCTAGATATACTTGTTATTGTTTAAAATATGCTATTATTTTTACTGTGTAACTAGTGGATTTTTTAGGTCTAAGCCCATAGTTCTCAGCCTGGGATGCTTTTGTCTCCTGGGGACATTTGGCAGTGTCTGGAGATTTTTGATTGCCACATCTGAGGTGAGAGTACTACTGGCCTCTAATGGGTGGAGACCAGAGATGCTTCTAAACTTCCTACAGTACACAAGGCAGCCCTACACAACACAGAATTATCTGGTTCAGAACCTCAGTAGGACTGAGCTTGAGACACTCTGTCCTAAGCAAATTCTAGGAGTTATGCTCATTTTATAATGTTAACTTGCTGGATAGCTATGGGGGAATCACTTGTAAAATAAATTTTCTTTCACTATTTATGTATTCTTGCAGGGATAACCAATTCTGTGCCAATATTGTTTTTCCCAACGTAACACGGCTAAATGTAATTTCACTTGTTTTACGAAATCAAATACAGGTATACCTAATTTTATAGTGCTTTTCTTTATTGTGCTTCACAGATATGTGTTTTTTATTAATTGAAGGTTTGTGGCAATTCTGCTTTGGGCAAGTCTGTCAGTGCCATTTTTCCAGTAGCATGTGCACACTTTGTGCCTCTGTGTCACATTTTCGTAATTCCTGCAATATTTCAAACTTTTTCATTATTATTATATCTGTTATGGTGATTTGTAATCAATGATCTTTGATGTGACTATTGAAATTGTTTTAGGGCACCACAAACCACACCCATATAAGATGGCAAACTCCACTGACAAATGCTGTGTGTGTTCTGACTGCTCCACTGACCAGTGGGGCCTCTATCTCTCTCACTCCTTGGGCCTTCCTATTTCCTGATAACCAAAAATGTTAAAATTAGGCCAAGTCATAACCCTACGATGGCCTCTAAGTGTTCCAGTGAAAGAGAGAGTTGCATATCTCTCACTTTACATCAAAAGCTAGAAATGATTAAGCTTAGTGAGGAAGGTATGTTGAAAGCCAAGAGAGACTGAAAACTAGGCCTCTTCTGCCAAAGTTAGCTGAGTTGTGAATGCAAAGGAAAATTTCCTGAAGGAAATTAAAAGTGCTACTTTAGTGAATACATGAATGATAAAAAAGCAAAATAGCCTTATTGCTGATATGGAGAAAGGTTTAGTTATCTGGATAGAAGATCAAACCAGCACATTCCCTTAAGCCAAAGCCTAATCCAGAGCAAGGCCCTAACTCTCTTCAATTCTGTAAAGTCTGAGAGAGGTAAGAAAGCTGCAGAAGAAAAGTTGGAAGCTCACACAGGTTGCTTCATAAACTTTAAGGAAAGATGTCATCATCATAACATAAAAGTGCAAGATGAAGCAGCAAGTGCTGATACAGAAACTGCTGCAAGTTATCAGAAGATCTAGCTAAGTTAATTGATGAAAGTGGCTACATTAAACAAAAGATTGTCAGTGTAGGCAAAACAGCCTTCTATTGGAAGAAGATACCATGTAAGACTTTCATAGCTGAGAGGAGTAGTCAATACCTGGCTTCAAATCTTCAAAGAATAGGCTGACTCATTTGTTAGGGGTTAATGCAGTTGTTTAAGTTGAAGCCAGGATTCTGAAAATCCCAAAGCCCTTAAGAATTATGCTAAATCTACTCTGCCTGTACTCTATAAATGAAACAACAAAGCCTGGATGACAACACGTCTGTTTATAGCATACTTAACTGAATATTTTAAGTCTACTATTGAGACCTACTGCTCAGAAAAAGGATTCCTTTCAAAATATTACTGTTCATTGATGATGCACCTGGTCACTCAAGAGCTTTGATGGAGATGCACAAGTAGATTAATGTTATTTTCATGCCCGCTAGCACAATATCTGTTCTGCAGCATATGGATCAAGGAATAATTTCTATTTGCAAGTTTTATTTAAGAAACACATTTTGTAAGGCTGCCATAGATGAGGATTCCTCTGATAGACTGGGCAAAGTCAATTGAAAACTGTCTGAAAAGAATTCACCATTCTAGATGCCATTAAGAACATTCATGATTCATGGGAGGAGGTCAAAATATCAACATTAACAGGAGTTTGGGAGAAGTTGATTCCAACCCTCATGGATGACTTTGAGGGATTGAAGATTTCAGTGGAAAAAATAACTGTAGATGTGGTAGAAATAGCAAAAGAACTAGAAGTAGAGGTGGAGCCTGAAAATGTACTTGACTGAATTGCTGCAATCTCATGATCAAACTTGAATGGATGAAGAAAGGAAAAGTGGTTCATCGAGATGACATCAACTCCTGGTGAGGATACTGTTAACATTGTTGAGATGACAACAGAGGATTTAGAATATTCCATAAACTTAGTAAAGAAGCAGCAGGGCTTGGGAAAGGATTAACTCCAGTTTTGAAAGAATTTCTATTGTGAGTAAAATGCTATCAAACAGTATCACATGCTACAGAGAAATCTTTTATGAAAGAGCCAACTTCATTGTTGTCTTATTTTAGGAAATTTGCCACAGTCACTCCAACCTTCAGCAACCATCACTGTGATCAGTCAGCACCCATCCACACTGAGGCAAGAGCCTCCGCCGGCAAAAAGACTATGACTCCTCGAAGGCTCAGATAATCATTAATATTTTTTAGCAATGAAATATTTTTTAAATCAAGGTACATACATTATTTTTAATAATGATATTGCACACATAATGGACTACAGTATAGTGTAAACATAACTTTCATATGCACTGGGAAACAAAAACACTTGTGTGACTTGCTTTATTGTGATATTTGCTTTATTGTGGTGGTCTTGAACAGAACCTGCAGTATTTCCAGGGTATGCCTGTGTGGGTTTGTGGGTTTCAATTTTTTTTTTTTTAAATTTCCAAAGGGTACTTTTGAAAGCTCAAAAAATAATTAAAAAAAAAAAGCATTTTAGATTGACAGTAACCGTTCTCTTTACCTACCTTAATTGCATTTCTTTGAATTTTACATTTTACAACTGAATGCAATTCATTATATTGAATAAGTTAGGAGACTAGGGAAATCATTAGTTTAGTATTATAATTTAAGATTGAGATACCTGAACTATGAAGTTGGCTTATGTATAATTGATTGTTTTTCTCAGTTGGCTGTAGAATAAATACTTGAAGTGCTTTCTCCCACACACACACTCTAGAGCTGTATTTCCTTCTGTCTATTTTTTCCACATCTCAATTTGGTTTGAAATGTAAATTATCTTGGGTTCTACAGTAGCACTTAAAAAGAAAAGCAAAGAAAAAAACCACCCTTTCTATTTTTCCTGGAATATAACCTGACAAGGAATTCTTCATTAGTAGTATTTATCTTAAAAACATTTACAGTTTTGTTTTGTTAAAATATTGGTGGAGGATTAAAATAATAAAAATTAGTTACATGAATATCTTGGGTGTCACTTGTCAGGCACACTTTGATCTTCTAAATCAGTAGTTATCATTGTCAGTATTGCTGGCCCAGAGCAGTGAAGAGAAAGGAAAAGAATGGTATTTTTTTTTTCTTTTAAAGCTTGATTTTCATAAACCCTCAATAGGAGATAATTAAGAATGATACCAGCTTTTATAACATAATACATAAATTACACTTATTTGTCAACAAAATAAAGCTTGCAAATAGACTTTAAAAACTAAAGTTGTTTAAATGAAAATTAATTTAGTTTATTTAAATGAGTCTTCATCTGCCTTTCATGTCATCATTAGGACTCTTTTCTTGAGGGGAAAAAAAAGTCAAAGCGTCTCCTTTAGTTCCTTAGTTTCTTTTTCTTGCCCAATTACCTTCATCTGTAAAACAAAATTAATATTTCCAGCAGTTAAAAAAGAAAAAAGATTCTTTTTGGAGCAGTTGAACAGCTGGGAAGCTTAGGAAAGAATTCTATCAATTGCTTGTAATAGTTGGCTTCTGAAAGATACCTTTGATTGAAAGATGCAGGAATCTTAAACCTGTTATAAAATTGTTTCTCTCTTATATTTCTGTTCTAAATGGTTAAAAACACTGCTAACATATCTAATTTGACATTATGTTCATGTTCTTGAAGTTGCTATGATGAAGCATATCAATTAGCATCACCCCAAAATTATACATTTCTGCTTTTCTAGTTCAACCTGTGTCTTCTGTTCTAGTTGTGGGGGTTGGGAGTATAATGCTATTTTTTTTTTATGATCTCTATGATCAGGATAGTGAACATATTCATCACCCCAAAGTATGTCCCTTGGGATCCCGCCCTCTGCCTCTTCCTGTCCTCCCACCCCCTACATTCAGACAACCACTGGTCTTCTTTACGTCAGCATACACTTGTTCACATTTTTAAGTATTTTACGGAAGTGGAATAACTCAGGATGCATTCTTTTTTGTCTGGCTTATTTCACTGGACGTAATTATGTTTTATTCATCCATGTTGTCCTTTTTATTGTTGATATGATTATACTGTTTCTATATCCATTCACTTGTTGATGGACACTTGAATTGTTTTCAGTTTTTGGCTATTATGAATAATGCTGCTATGAAAATTTGTGTATGAATCTTTGTATGGACATATGCCTTCATTTCACTTGGGTACCTACCTAGATGTGGAATGGCCGGTAATATCATAGGTGATTGTTAACTTAAATAAAACCCCCAAACCTTCCAAGCAGTGTTTCCAAAGTGGTTGCATTATTTTACATTCCCAGAAGCAGTATATGAGAGATACGGTTCTTCCATATCTTTGCCAACACTTGGTGTGATCAGTTTTTAAAATTTTAGTAACATCTAATTGTGGTTTTACTCTGTGCTTCATTGGTGACCAGTGATATCAAACATCTTTCCATGTGCATATTTATCATCTATATATCTTCTTTGGTTTAGTATCTGTGAAAGTCTTTGGCCAATTATTAATTGCTTCTTTATGTTTGGGTTTTGACAGTTATTTATAAATTCTGAATACAAGTCGTTTTTCAGATATATAATTTACATCATTTCAGATTATTATAGATTCACATGCAGAGAGAGGGATCCTGTGTGCCCTTTAGCCAATTTTTCCCAGTGGTAACATCTTGTAAAACAAGACGTGTGCAACATCACAACCAGAATGTTGACCCTGATATGATCAAGAAGCAGAACATTCCCATCCCACAAAGATCTCTTATGTTGCCCTTTTATTGCCGCACGAATTCCCTCTTACTCCTGCCCCATCCTTAACCTCTGACAATCACTCATCTGCTCTCCATTTCTATAATTCAGTCATTTCAAGAATGTTACATAAATGGAGTTGTACAGTATGTAGCCTTTTGAGACTGGCTCTTTTTTCACTCAGCATAATTCTCTGGAGATATATCTGTATTATTTTATATATCCATGGATTGTTCCTGTTTATTCCTGAGTAATATTCCATATTATGGATGTATCAATTTGTTTAACTGTTTACGCATTGAAGGACATCTGGTTTGTTTCCAGTTTTGGCTATTATGAATAATGCTTTTATAAATATTTGTGTGTAGTTTCTTGAGTGCACATAAATCTTTATTTCTTGGACACAATTGTCCAAGTGTGTATTCGCTGATATTTGCAAATTTAGTTTCTTAAGAAACTGCTAAACTGTTTTCCAGAGCGACTGTACTCTTTTACTTTACCACTGGCAATATATGGGTAACCTGGTTTCTCTGTATCCTTTCCAGCATTTGGTGTTTACCCTATTTTTAATTTTAGCCATTCAGAGAGATTTGTAGTTGTATCTCATTGTGATTTTGATTTGAGTTTACCTGATGGCTGCTGATGCTGAACATCATTCCGTGTGCTCACTGTCATCTGTATATATTCTTTTTCTTTTCTTTTCTTTTCTTTTTTTTTGAGATGGAGTCTTGCTGTGTCACCCAGGCTGGAGTGCAGTGGCGTGATCTCAGCTCACTGTAACCTCCACCTCCTGGGTTCAAGTGATTCTTCTGCCTCAGCCTCCCGAGTAGCTGGGATTACAGGCGTGCACCACCACGCCCAGCTAATTTTTGTGTTTTTAGTAGAAAGAGGGTGTCACCATGTTGGCCAGGCTGGTCTCGAACTCCTGACCTCAAGTGATCCACCCGCCTCAGCTTCCCAAAGTGCTGGGATTACAGGCGTGAGCCACTGCGCCTGGCCTTCGTATATATTCTTGAGTGAAAGATGTCCTCATCTTTTTTGCCCAGGTTCTCATTGGATCCTATGCTTTTTTACTGTTGAGTTTTGAGAATTCTTTATGTATTCTAGATGCCAATTCTTCGTTCGATATATGGTTTGCACATCTATCTCCCAATGTGTAGCTTGTCTTTTCATCCTCTTAATAGGGTCTTTTACAGAGTACAAAGATTTTTATTTTTATGACATCCAGTTTATAAAGTTTTTCTTGTATAGATCAAGCTTTTGTGTGAAGTTTAACAACTTTTGTTTAGCTCTACATACGGAAGATTTTCTCCTAAGCTTTTAAAAATTGAAATATAATATGTTGTGCAACCCTCACCACTATCCAGTTCCAGAACATTTTCATGGGAATCCAGCACGCATTTAGCAGTTACTTCCCATTGTCTCTTACCCTGAGACCCTGACAACCACTGATCTGCTTTCTGTCGCTACAGATTTGCCTATTCTGGACATTTCACATAAATAGAATAAAAGATATGTGGCTTTTGTGTCTGGCTTCTTCAATTAAGCATAATCTTTTCAGGGTTCATCCATGTGATAGCAAAATCAGTACTCTAACCTTTTTTATGGTTGAATAATATTCCAATAAATGGATCTGCCATATTTTGTTTATCCATTTTTCGGTCGATGGATGTCAGTTTCTAGTTTTTGACTATTATGAAAAATGCTGCTGTGAACATTCATATACAAGTTATTCTGTGGACATCTGTTTTCAGTTCTGTTGGGTACTGCCTAGGAGTGGAATTGCTGGATCATATGGTGACCCTGTGTTTAGTCACTTGTGGGACTGCCGAATGGTTTTCCGAAGGAGCTGCACCATTTACTCTTCCAGCTGCAATGTATGAGGGTTCTAATTTCTTTGAATCCTTGTTCTCTGTTTTCCAAAAAGTTTCATAGATTTACTTTTTACATTTAAGTCTATAATCTATTTTGAGTTAATTTTATATGAGGTGTGAGACTTAAGTAGAATTTCTTTTTTAAAAAAATCTATGGATATCTAATTGCTCCATCACTATTTGTTGAAAAGACTCTTTCTTCCATTGAATTATTTTTCTACCTTTGCCAAAATTCAGTTGGGTATATTTATGTGGGTCTATTTCTTGGTTCTCCATTCTGTTCCATTGATCCATGTGTCTGTCCTACTGCCCATACCACAGTCTCGATCACTGTGGCTAACTAGTAAGTCTTGCAATCTATTCAACTAATTCCTCCTACTTTGTTCTTCTTTTCCAAAATTATTTTAGTTATTCTAGATCTTTTGCCTTTCCATGTGCATTTTAGAGTAATCTTGTGTACATCTATACAAAATCTTCTTGAGATTTTGATAGGAATTGCATTAAACCCATATATAACTTTGGAGAGAATTGACATCCTTTGGCCAGAGAGAGCAGAACTTTTGTTGGGGCCTTCTTTTGTCTGTGCCTATTGATGTTTCCAGGGTGCTGATTTTTTTAGCTCTAAGTATGGGATAAGAATGTAGTCAAGAAGAAATCCCAGAGGGAAATCTCGGTGATGTTATTTCTTAGGTCTTGAGGTTCCTAGCTGGTCTACCTTCTCATCTCTACCTTTCAAAGTCTTCTTATATTTGTTTTATATATTATGTCTAGAGATTTTAGTTGTACTTAGCAAGAGAAATAGGAAGTACATCTACTTTATCTTCCCAGAAGTGGAAGTTGCACCTTCCTTTTTAACTTAACAATAGATATTAGAGATTATTTCATATTAGTACGTAAGTTGTATACTTAGTCTTTTGTTTAAATCATTGCATTATATTTCGTTTTATGCATGTACCATAGTTTTTGAACCAGCCTCCTACTGATGAGCATTTAGGTTGTTTTCAATCTTTTGCTGTTATAAACAGTGCTTCAGTGAATAAGTTCGTATCTGTGTATCAGTTAGCATGTGTGCCAGTATAAAAAGATAACTTCCTAGGAGTAGAATTGCTAGGCCAAAGGCTATATGCATTTTACATTTTGATAGACAGTAATACATGGCTTTCATAGAGATTGCTTGTCAATTGGAGTCACCATGAATGTTGCCAGGCGGTACTCCTGGGCCTATGAGACAGTTAGAGCTGGAGCCCTGAAGAAGGATAATTTGAAGCACCATATCTCAGCATGCAACTTTTGGTGTTATCTGTATGGCACCTTCAAGCATTTCTTGAATAATTTTTCATATACTATTATGGAAAATATTTATTCTGATCAGGAACCCAACCTTTTAGAGAGTTTTGAATAGTTGCTATGTAAGATATTTCTGGTATCGGATTTAATAATACCTCATTCTACTCAAGTAAACTGTATTTTCTTCACAAGATTTCTGTGGATGTTAAATTCTCATTTGAGTCTGAATTATGCTCTTGTGGCTGCTGATGTTAAGCGGTACATTAATTAAACAATTTCTCTTAATTTACTGGGTCATTCAAATTCATAGACATTTCATTTGATTTGAACAGTAACTTGTTCACTAGTTTATTGTTATGATTTCCTGCTCAAGGTTCTCCAAGGGATTTTTCTTTTCCTGGTTAAATCAACAAGTGATGGATAAGCTGTGAATTTTATCATTTAAATGCAGTCTTGCTGTGTATATATAATGGATACTTTTGGTTTGGTTTCTTTTGCTGAACACAATGTCCATGTTGCCCTGTTTATCAGTAGTTTATTCCTTTTTTTATTGCTATGTAGTATTCCATTGTATGAATAGGCCATAATTTGTTTCTCTATTCTTCTGTAGAATAGCTTGTTTCCAGCTTTTAATTAGAATGAATAGGGCTGCTCTGTACATTTTTACACGTGCTGTTTGGTGGACTTATCTTCTATATCTTTTAATATCTTTAATCAGGATTGTTTTAATCACACAAAATTGCCAGCTGAATTTATTTCTTACCTTGTTTTCCAGCCCAAATTTATCTTTTCCAGAGTTGGTAATCACTTATAATTCATTTAAGTTTGAAAGTTTTGCTTCATGACCCAAGTAGTTTTGGGCCATCAACACAGTTGTGACAAAGTAACAAGAAATATTTGGTGTGTAATTGCTGGAGGGCAATTAGAGGTGGTTTGTGCCCCTTTGTATAGAATTCTGATGGAATGTCCTCTTCTTTAGAGCTGATATTTGACCCCCCTCTCAGACAGCCTTTGGCAGAAGGTAGCTACAGTTTCTAACTCCAATGCCCTCCTGCTCACATTCCTAATCTTTGGAGCTCCTCCCTAATGTCACCTGCAGAACTGTCACCACCGGCCATCCAGTTGGCCCTCCAATCCTGCCAGGCTGCCTTCAAAGCCTAACAAAGGGAAGAGCACTTGCTGCATTTGTTATAATGGTTACTAACTATATAATGGATCTATGTCGTGATATACATGTGAACATACTTAAAAAATGTTATATGCAGTTAATTACAGTTAATAGTGGGAGTTGTTTTTCTTTAGTAAATTCATATGCTATAATTTGGGAACTCTTCTCAGTGACTAAGATTTTCCTTCTGAAGTAGCTGTCATGGGTGCTATTCAAAGATATCTGAATGACAACATCATAAAAGAACAGTAGCCTCCTCTTTCATCAAGGGATACTTGCAAGACCCCCAGTGAATACCTGAGACTATGGATAGTACCGAACCCTACGTATACTGTGTTTTTCCTCTACATTCATGCCTCTGATAAAGTTTAATTTATATATTAGGCACAATAAGATATTAAAAACAATAATTAATCAGAGAAGAGACAATAATAACAATATGGCAACATCACTACTCTTGTACTTCAGGACTATTATTAAGTAAAATAAGGGTGACTTGAACGTAAGCACTGTGATACTGCAATAGTTGATCTGTTGATTGAGGTGGCTACTAAGTGACTAACAAGGCAGGGAGTAGACACAATGTGGAGATGTTGGACAGGGGGATGGGTCACGTCCAGGGGTTATGGATTAGGATGTTGCAAGATTTCGTTATAATACTCAGAACAGCATGCAACCTAAAACTTACGAATTGTCTGTTTCTGCAATTTTTTATTTAATATTTTTGGACAGTGGTTGACTGTGGGTAACTGGAACCATGGAAGGTAAAAGTCTAGATAAGTGGGGACCACAGTGTTAGTACATAGCTTTTCTCTTATTATATCACTTGATCGAAATCATGGTTAATTGGTGTAATTTTTGAATTAAAATATTTTCATATTCTATTGGATCATATTATGAGATGTTTAAGATATAGTTTAATAACACATCCCCCTCCTCTTTCAACCATGGAAAAAAGTTACCAAGTATTTACATATAATTCATTTAGTATGATTTCCTCTTTTTTTAAGAAAAGTCTTTTCCTTGTGTTTAAAATGTAAAAATTTTCCTATTTCTTTCTTTCTGTCCTCAAATCCACTGTGGGTGATACCGTTTTTGCTGACACACAGCTTTATCAGGTATGACTCCTAAGTGTCGTGTTGGACTCCACGGATGTATTGTTGAATTTTTCAAAGGAAGAACTTTTCACACTGCCTCTTCTACGTTCCCTTGATCAGTATTTAGGAGTATTTTATGATCATTGCTGGGCTTTAAGGTCTAGAGTGGTCTTTGTATTCGAAACAAGTTTGCCACACTTATTATACCTATATTTCAGAAATAATTGTGAGTGTTTTCTTCAAATAGATTGTTGTATGTCTCTGGCTTTCTGTATTTTTAATCTATGTATAATTCTCTATGTTTTCCTCTTTTATACGTATAAGTGTTTGTATACACATCTGTGTTATTCTTAACATACAAGTTTTTAAAAGCAGATATATATTCTTAACCAGAACTTTCCTAACCATGATACATATTCCTAACCAGGCTTTTTTCAAACTGTGTTCATGAACTGTATTAATCTGAGATGCTAAGCAAAGTGGCATAAAAATTTTTATCAATAAGTTTATTTTGCTTCTCCCTGAGCAATTCACAATGCACATTAGCATATTAAAGGCTCTGGTTCCATGTAGTGAAGAAATTGTTTATCTTTGTTTATCTCAGCATCTTCAAGAAATATTTGAGTTCGAAACACTTCATAATACACTGGGGTGTTCTAGGCCTGCTGATTTGGGAAATGCTGTAAAAAACTGAGTAAGATTTTGTTTGTAGTGTTTTAAGAGATCAAATAAAATTGACTACAAGCGATTAAATTTTCAAGAGGTTAAAGCATTTAGCGGAATTGTATTTTGAGAGGGTGTTTTCTTATAGGAATTATATTTTGAAATGCAGCATTGATTTTTCCCCCATGGTATTATCTTTTTCAATACTTTTGATGGCCTTTAAAAAGAAGTCGTAAAACTGAAAATTCTGCCTTTTTGTAGAAAGAGGGTTTTTTTTTTGTTACTGTCATTGCTTTGTAGATTGTTTCTCTTCTATAAGAATTTGCCTTTATCTTTAAAAAACATGTTTACTGTTTCAGAGAGCGTGACACAGGAAAGGAGGCCTCCCAAACTTGCCTTTATGTCAAGAGGTGTTGGGGACAAAGGTTCATCCAGTCATAATAAACCAAAGGCTACGGGTATGGATTAATAGCGTATAACCTTTAGTAATTTATATAATGCCTAACTTGCCATAGCATTAGAAAAGATTATAAGCTATTACTTCTGAACATGTATGTAGACTTTTTTTCTTTCAAACATTTTTAGTAGTGAAACTAAAGCTCGTATATAAATACTGTTGCTTAAGCCAAGTGTTCCCAGCCTTTTTTACCTCAGGAAGAGTTCCCCATAAGGTCTTGTGTGTTTTGCTGATCTATAATCAACTGGTTTTTGGAACTCCTTGCTTGGAATATTTGTATGTATAGTTTAGGATTGCAACTGTGTAAAATAATCCTATATGGATAATGTTATATAGGATAAAGTACACTAGAGATAAATTAAATGGATTTTACTAACTAGATATGGCACAAATTAAATCGCAAACTGCTAAGCGAAAATTTCTTCTCTTTCCCAGAAGCTTCCTCACAATATGTGTGAAGCTTACAGCTCTTTTTTTTGTTAGCTTCCACATACTTCATAGATTTATAGAATAGTAGTTATACATGCCAAAGAGCTCATTAAACAGGCTCTGAGAATTTTTGTTAACTCAGATGCGAGTTAGGAAAAGGATATTTTTTCCTCAATTATTACAATTTTGGCTCTTTTGAAAGGAAATTGTACTTTAAGAATTATTTTGTGTGACATTGGGGCCTGGAAGACTTAGGATTAATTGCAGGATATATAGGTAACAGTCTTTTTTATGTTAACCTATAGATCTATATAGGATAGCTCAAACTTGCTACTCTCACTTAAATAGAAACAGACTAAAGATTTTCTTAAGCTATGGCATGTTAATTGTATTGTAGTAGATCTTAAAGTTATAAAATGTACAGCTACCTGCTTTAATTTGAAAAGGGAAATCAGCTTTTTTGTGGGTTCTGGAGAGCCCACTGCCCCCCACTGTGTGTGGCATGTCCTTGAATTAATACTGAGGCAAGGTAATGTCGTGAAATGGCTGTGGCATAGCTACACTCGCCCTCTCACGTATAATAAATCCAATCTATAAGAAATAATCGTGCTTGATTTTTTCAAAGACACAAGGAATTTGATGACCAAAAATCCCAAAATGTTTAAAACTTAACTGTTTTTAAACATAATTTGTGTACTGATTTATATATAGAATTTGAGGATTACCTTCTTTTAAAATAATAGGTTAAATTTGTGAACCAATGGGTCTATGAAGCTGGAGAATGGTGTTTTTGACATTTAGAAATAAGCTGTGGTACGTGGAACAATTAAAGCAGTTCATTTTTTAAAAAATGAGTGGGCTCGTGATCCGCCCGCCTCGGCCTCCCAAAGTGCTGGGATTACAAGCGTGAGCCACCAGCTACTCGGGAGGCTGAGGCAGGAGGGATTACAAGCGTGAGCCACCAGCTACTCGGGAGGCTGAGGCAGGAGGATGGCGGGAACCCGGGGAGGGGGGGTTGCAGGGAGCCGAGATTGCGCCCCCCCCCCCCCGCCTGGGGGAAAAAGCGAAACTCTTTTTTAAAAAAAAAAAAAAAAAAAAAAATGAGTAGGCTTTTCTTTTAACTTACTCCTGTTTCCCTCCTATCTTGACTTTTGGGCTGAAAAATATTTTTAATATTGCCAAAATGGTTACTAAATTTTTAAAAGCTGAAGACAATTAAAAAACATATTGTATTTATATACATTTATTGGTTATGTAAACAGTTATTAACATCATATTCATAATTTCTCTTACCAAAAAAAAACTTTGAGGCTATATTGACTTTATTTTTAAATGAAACTTTTCTTGTTCTATAGGATCTACCTCAGACCCTGGAAATAGAAACAGATCTGAATTATTTTATACCTTAAATGGGTCTTCTGTTGACGCACAACCACAATCCAAATCAAAAAATACATGGTACATTGATGAAGGTAATCAGTAATTTTAGTGTTCTTTATAATGATCCTTTCTTTTTAACTCATCAAAGAAAAATGGTTTTTTATATCAATATTTGTAGTTTTTGGAAACAGAATAAGTAGACCACTCTTTGTGATATTGCTGAACTAAAATATTGTACACAGTTTGAACTGGACTGCTGTTAAGATTATTAAAATGTTTAAGCAATGTATTAGTAATTTGTTCTTTTCCTTTAACTGATCTATTTAGGGTGGGAGATTTCTGTCTAGTTCCTTCTTGACCTCTTTAAAGCACTCCCTTTTAAAAAATTTTATCTTCCCTTGGTCCTGGGACATACCATTTTCACCTAGTTTATTCTCTTCTTTGTTCATTTGTTCAACAAATATTTATTGAGTGCTTATGATTGCCAGGCATTCTTTTAGGCATCAAGATGAAAATGGTGAGAAAAAAATAGACATGGTTCGTGCCCTTTGTGAGTTTGCAGTTGTTAAGTTGTTGAGATAGAAATTAATCAAACAGCCACAGACACTGAAGTAGAGTTGCCTTGGTGGTGTGTGCGGTGAAGGTGCATGGTGCTGTGAGAATACACCAAAGATGATTTTTCTCAGGGTCTTAGGGATGTTTCTTTGGGGCAGTGACACATGCTTAGGTTTACCAGAGGAGTGACAGATGACAAAGTGAAAGGGGCCAGAACCTCCTCGGGAGAAGAACTAGCACAGGGGAAGTCCTCGTGGAAGAATGGAAGCTAGTGTTTGCCAGGGACTAGAACAGAGAGAGGCATGACACTCATGAGATGAGAATGGAAAGGCAAACAGGCCTGACTCTGTGGTCTCCCAGCCTTTAGAGTTTTGCCTGCCACGTTTGTTTTTAAGCCACCTGGAGCTGATTTTCGTGTAGAGTATGAGTAGGATTCCTGTTTAATTTTTTTTAAAAAATACGGATGACCAATTATCTCAACAGCATTTAGTAAGAAGTTCATTCTTTCCTCATTGATCTGCAATACCTGCCTGTCAGCTGTATTAGTCATTTTAAGGAAATAGCTTTTGTCTGTGGCTCTCTTTCTCATATATTTGGTTTCTCTTAAATTACATTCTGTGTTTGTGTTTATTCTGGCTTTGAACTTCTTATTGTTTGTTTTCTCTCTTCTATTGTTTCTGTTCTTTAGTTTATTCTTCTCTACTTTTTTGAGGGTTATTCTGTTCTTTTAACTTCCCAAGTTGTATGCTGAGTTCATATTTAGCTTTTATTTTTCTCTGAAATAAGCAATTAAGTCTATAAAATTCCCTTGTAAGTATTAATTTAGCCATGTTCCACAAGGATTCTTTCTTTCTTTGTTACTTTTTCTCTCTTTTTTCTTTATTGTTAAAACATATTATTTCTTTTTTGATCTATTAGTTATGTAGAAGTGTTTCTTAAGGTTTTTGATATCTTTTTGTACTGCCTTCTCAATTAATTGTATTTTGGACAAAGACTATCACCTATACGATACCCACTGATAATAGATTTTTTTGGTTTGAACAATTGGGTGCCATTGACTGAGGTGCATAAATATGGAGGTGGAGAGAGAAGCGAGAACACTGTTGGAGATAATAACTTTGTGATGCCTATGATAGTACTATTAATAGCAGGGAGGTTAGGTGGGCGGTTGGACTAGATCTGTATATTAACTTTTAGAAATCTAAGACAGAGTCAATATCCTTGAATACATTTCTCTAATTAGAAATAATTTTTTAGTTGCAGAAGACCCTGCAAAATCTCTTACAGAGATATCTACAGACTTTGACCGTTCTTCACCACCACTCCAGCCTCCTCCTGTGAACTCACTGTCCACCGAGAACAGATTCCACTCTTTACCATTCAGTCTTACAAAGATGCCCAATACCAATGGAAGTATTGGCCACAGTCCACTTTCTCTGTCAGCCCAGTCTGTGATGGAAGAGCTAAACACTGCACCCGTCCAAGAGAGTCCACCCTTGGCCATGCCTCCTGGGAACTCACATGGTCTAGAAGTGGGCTCATTGGCTGAAGTTAAGGAGAACCCTCCTTTCTATGGGGTAATCCGTTGGATCGGTCAGCCACCAGGACTGAATGAAGTACTCGCTGGACTGGAACTGGTAATTTAACTTGACCCAAAAATTTCAATTTTTTTCTCTATGAGGTTTTGTGCAGATTTCACCCTATTATATGCTTTTTGACAAACTGTTATATTTGTCAGAAAAGCTGTCACTGCAGAATAATTTTCTCACCATGTTGCCTGACTTCCCTTTGCCGCCCCTGAAGCTTGCGACCCACTTGTCCTAATGTTAGTTGATTTACGTTCAAGGAATGAAAGTTGATTTTTAGGCCAATCGATTTAGGCTCCTTATATTAAACAGAATTTAGTAAATCAAGCAAATTTGCCATCAGCTTTTCTCTTTCTTCTTCAGCCCCTTCCCCTGGTCAGTTCTAATAATTATATCACTGGCTTTAAAATTAATCACCATTTTTAGAGATCTTTTGAGACTTTTGCTAGAGGGAAAGATCAGGAGAACATATCGTTTGATATTTTGTAATCAGGAAAGGAGAAGTTGAGTATGTTTAGCATTTATTTAGAGATGGAGTCTCACTCTATCACCCAGACTGGAGTGCAGTAGCACAGTCAGGACTCACTGCAGCCTCGACCTCCTGGGCTCAAGCTATTCTCCTGCCTCAGTCACCTGAGTAGCTGGAATTACAGACATGTACCACCATGCTTGGTAATTTTTTTGTATATTTAGTAGAGACAGGGTTTCGCCATGTTGCCCAGGCTGGTCTCAAACTCCTGGACTCAAGTGATCCGCCTGCCTCGGCCTCCTAAAGTGCTAGGATTATGGGCATGAGCCACCACACCTGGCTGATTTAAATGTATTTCTTTTTTTTTTTCTTGTTTGTTTCCATGCTAGTGAATACTACCTTATGGGGCATGGTGGGAAGGCAAGAATGAGGGTTAAAATAAATAGCCTTCTCCTTCCCTGCCTGTTTTAATGCTTGTAGAAATGGTGTGGGAAAGCCCGTTTAACCAGGGGAGGTTGAAGCATATATTCTGAAAGGAAATACAAGAAGGACTTCATGCTGGATTAAGGAATTCACTTCTTAAATCAGTAGCTGTGGGCTGAAGGACTTCATGCTGGATTAAGGAATTCACTTCTTAAATCAGTAGCTGTGGGCTGAAGCACTGATTAGTCAACTCCTTTTTCTTGATAAGGTTCTCAGTACAGGTGTGAAGAGGGAGTGGTGAGAAAGGGTATACTAGAAACAGGTCTTAGAAACCTTAGTTCTTTGTATACTGTCTCTGTAAGGCATGGTATAATGCATATTGAAGCATTTCTTTTTCAGGAAGATGAGTGTGCAGGCTGTACGGATGGAACCTTCAGAGGCACTCGGTATTTCACCTGTGCCCTGAAGAAGGCGCTGTTTGTGAAACTGAAGAGCTGCAGGCCTGACTCTAGGTTTGCATCATTGCAGCCGGTTTCCAATCAGATTGAGCGCTGTAACTCTTTAGGTATTTGGATGCTTTTTGTTTACTTAACAACCTGGAATGACTCTAATTCTAATCTCATATCATGTTATATTAGGTGATGGTGACAGTGTTTTAATATATTTCTTGCCAACGCTCATTAAGCTTTAAATCAGTAAAAATGTTGCATGATGTACAAGAAAGTTGTTTTAAGAGGGGACATCTTAAAAAAGTATTAGGACGTGCATTTGGGACTTACAAAGTGAATAATAGTATGATTTGTTTTTCCTCTTCCTGTTGATGACAGACATTTAGTTTTCAGCAATACTGGTGGTAGAAATTGAAATGTGACCTTCTTTTTTTTTTTTTTTTTGCTGACTTCCCTCACAGTGTCTTGTTTAAGTACAGCAGTGAGTGTATCTTACAAAGAAATCAGCATTTTAGTGTAAGAAGTAGATTTCAACTGATTGCTGGAGGACAGCTCTCCTCATCACGTGTAATTGGTGGCAGTTTCCTGGTGCTGTTCCTTTCCACTTCTACATAATAGTGAAAAAGCATCTTGGGGCCTCAGCAGGTGCAAACAGGAAAGCCATCTTTATGAAAAACACTCTTATTATGTTGAAATAGTACTTTGGAATTTTCATTTTCTTTTCAAACTTGAAAATGAAGCATCTTCAGATAAATAGTGAAATATTTGGGAAATATATTTTACTTGACAGATGCTTTTTACACATAATACTCTAAAGTGTGTTTTTAAATCTTGGAGGAAATGAAGTTGAAAATGAACAATAGCAATTTTTATAAGCCAAGTCGAATAGCAGTTAACCAAAGCCTACTTTCCACTTAAAGTTAAGAAACAAATTTTGCATCAAAATACAAAAACATTTTAAAATGAAAAAATATTTATGGGAATACATATTGTAATAGTTTAAAAGAATTCTTTTCATTTACTTTTTTTAAAAAAATCTTTTCAGCATTTGGAGGCTACTTAAGTGAAGTAGTAGAAGAAAATACTCCACCAAAAATGGAAAAAGAAGGCTTGGAGATAATGATTGGGAAGAAGAAAGGCATCCAGGGTCATTACAATTCTTGTTACTTAGACTCAACCTTATTCTGGTAAGTTTAAAATGAATGCGATAGGTATAGATAATGCCATGGGGCAGGGACACATATGGGTGTGTGTGTGTGTGTGTGTGTGAAAGAAACTGCCACCTGCATCTGAGTAGAGAAACTGGATGACTGTGGGTCAGGATCGAAAGGGAGATTTGCTTTTCATGACATACTCTTTGGAAGCTTTTGAATGTCGTCTCATGTTTCTGTATCCAGAAAGGTGAATGGTATTGTTACAAATGGAATAGATATACAGAGGGTATCTGGGAAATCTTTGTGCACGTATCAAACAACATAACTTGCAGTAAAGCCATTGGCTGTTACGTGCTGTATTTCTTTTAGTAGGTAAAGGCAGTCATAAAACTACTTTCTTTAAAAAAACGATTTTCAGTAGCAGCACTGCTGCCCTCATATGTGCAATTTTTTCCAAAGTGGAACAACTTAACATTGCAAGATTTTTTTTTTTTTTTTTGAGACAGAGTCTCACTCTGTCCCTCAGGCTGGAATGCAGTGGCACAATCTGGGCTCACTGCAACCTCTGCCTCCCAGGTTCAAGTGATTCTCTTAATTCAGCCTCCTGAGAAGCTGGGATTACAGGCGTGAACCACCGCTTCCGGCTAACTTTTTTTTTGTATTTTCAGTAGAGATGGGGTTTCACCATGTTGGCCAGGCTGGTCTCGAACTTCTGACCTCAAATGATCTACCTGCCTTAGCCTCCCAAAGTGCTTGGGATTACAGGCATGAGGCACCATGGCCGGCCTTAACATTGCAAGGATCTTTAAGCTCTGGAAATTGAACCAAGAATCTTTAGGCTCTGAGGATTGTAGACTGAGCTAAATTGAGAGTAGACTGCCAGTTCTGTAGCCATATGATAAGAATTAGGAAGTTAATATGGGATGTTAACGTTTTTAAAGTAGGAAGAAGAATAAAGTGGTGGCCATTTTATTTGCAGAATACTTTGACAAAAACAAGGCTTATAGCATTGATATAATATTCTTTAGATTTCCTGATAAAAATCTGTATTAGCTAAATTTTCTTTTTCTTTGATAACAGCAAGTTACTGCTGTCACTCGTTTATTTATTTTGTTGAGACGAAGTCTCGCTGTGTCGCCCAGGCTGGAATGCAGTGGCGCGATCTCAGCTCACTGGAAACTCCGCCTCCTGGGTTCAAGCAATTCTCCTGTCTCAGCCTCCCAAGTAGCTGGGACTTCAGGTGCACTCCATCATGCCCGGCTAATTTTTGTATTTTTAGTAGAGATGGGGTTTCACCATATTGGTCAGGCTGGTCTCAAACTCCTGACCTCAGGTGAGTCACCCATCTCGGCCTCCCAAAGTGCTGGGATTGCAGGCATGAGCCACCGCTCCTGGCCTGTTAGTCACTCATAAGTGATTTTAGCACTTAAAGAAATTTATTAATGTAATAGATCTTTGCAAAGGGGGATGGGGAGAGGGAAGTGGGGTACTGAGTAGTGCTTACCTCGGGAAGTTGTTTCCAAATGCTGTCCTCTGTTGTCTGTATTTTGACTGAGATTTGTAGTCCCTCTTTCAACTTTTGTAAAGAAGTTTTCTTTCTTAATATTCTGTGGGCACGTTGTTATCCTTTAACACTGCCAATCTGCAGTTTGCTTTCTCTGTATTATTGGTATTGTCCTTAACATGGAAGGATCTGTAGGTCCTGATGATTGAACCATGGGTATCTTCACAGGGGTCCTGGTACCTGTGTTAATGAAAAACACAAATTGTTATGTTATTTGTTCTCCAGACTTTACTTATTTTCCTCTTCTAATTCTTTTAAAAATCTATTTCTTGAAAAATATGTTTACAGCATGAAGAAAAATATCCTTTTTCTTTTGCAGCTTGTTTGCTTTTAGTTCTGTTCTGGACACTGTGTTACTTAGACCCAAAGAAAAGAATGATGTAGAATATTATAGTGAAACCCAAGAGCTACTAAGGACAGAAATTGTTAATCCTCTGAGAATGTAAGTAGAAGACATATTGCTATTTTGCCTTTACATGGTGTTCTATTTGCTGTTTTCTGGTATAGTAATTAATTTATACCTTGTCTTCATATAATAAGAGATGGGTGAAAATTAGTTCTTATGGTAAAATATTACATCTTTAAACCTTTGGTCCTTGTGCTTTTTTGCTTATTTAATTTCTTAAATCTGGCCAAGGTGTGGAACATAGCATATTCCATGAAATGATTTAACCTATTTTGCTAGAGTAAACTATAATTTAGCAATTGCAGTACGTTTAGGAAAGCTAATACATAATACTTAGGATTCTTATCTTTTGAAATAGTTTATTCCAACACTTCTGCTACAAGTAATCATGCTTATTAGTTAAATTGGTATAGTCTAGCTTCTTAAATCTGAAAGAAAAGGAGCAAGGGAAATTCTTTATAGAATAGCTAGTGTTTAATACTTTGGACTAGCAACAGATGAGATGTATTTTAGTACCATATTTTTTGGTTAAAGGAATATATTTTGCCTCTTTCCACCTGCCTTAAAAAGGTGATTCTTTTTCCATTTCCTACTTTAGGAATTATAAATATGTCTTTTTATGGCCACAGGAAGCAATTTGTAATGGTACAAGTACAAGTGACAGGAGATACCTAGTAAAGACTTTGAATAAGTGGTAGTAGTGATATGTGATAATGTCACATTATAAAATTTAAACTATGAAGAATTAGGACCATAGATCATAAAACAAATTTGTTCATTCAGGAGTGCAGAGAGAAAGTGATATATTTAAAGTCTATATTAAGATAAATTTGAATCATTTTATATACTGTTCTTATTTATCAGTTAAAGTAAAAAATAGTTTGATATCAAATTTGAACCAAAAAAGCAGAATACTCAAATACAATGAGCATTCCAAATTATCTGCTATATCACATGACTAGGAAAGTAAATTATAAGAGAATAAACTTCCTCACTTATATCTTTTGCTTTCCTTAAATTCTGTAATGATTTCTCTAATGATCTTACCCTTTAAGATGATTGTGAATCTTGATTTTCACATCAATTATTTTGTCTTATGCAAATTTTTAAACATACTATTCTTTCCCCCAAGTAATTGATACTGGAACAAGACAGGTCAAACCTGAAACTCTAAGGCATGTTAACACCTCCTTCCTAGAAGAGAGGAAGAATAAACATTCTTTGGATCCTATTGTTCAGCCAGTTAAGAATCATAGTTAATCACACTTTCTTACCCTGTCCACAGTAAGAAACTGGTCAGATGCCCTGTTGTGATCAGGATTCCCTGTGTCTGTAGCATTCATATCTGTATATAGCTGACTGGTTTTATTTGGTGCTGAAATCTCTGCTTTTCTTCAGAGACCCTGTCTTTTTAACCTTACTCATTTTGTATTCCCAGTGGCTCACAGGTTACATTACTATGTAAGTGGTAGATTCTCAGTCTGTATTGGTTGCAGGAAACTAATGAGTGAATGAATAGTATGAAAAGTGGATATAAAATTAGCTAGTTCTGACTTGTCCTTAGTAAACTTATGGTAGCCGCTAAGTTCTCCTCTGAAGCCATGTATAGAATTACAAATTTAAAGTGATATTAAACTTGTTGAATATGTCTTGCATTCAGACAAAGAAGAGAGAAAATGTCATCATTATGCCAATTGGTTTGATTGCAGATTTTAGATTTTCAGTTTCTTATAAATTCCCTTTCCCATTTCCCTTGGTGGCGGTTTTACACTTTAGTATTAAAAGGATATTCTCTCTCAAAATTGTATATTCTGCTTTATAAAGTAAATGCTTTAATTTCCCAGGCAAATATTATTTAAAAAATCAGTCACAGCAAAAATTTTTTTATATTGTATTAGTGCATGACAGTTACTTGTAGAGCATATAATAGTGTCTAGCATAATTCTGGTTCTAGATCTTTAATTTTGCAAACTTCAAGAAGAAGCCTATAATTGTTTTCTTCAAAATAATTGTCTGTTGATTTATGACATACTGGAGTTGTATAAGAAATATGTTGGCCAGGTGCGGTGGCTCACACCTGTAATCCCAGCACTTTGGGAGGCCGAGGTGGGTGGATCACTTGAGGCCAGGAGTTCAAGAGCAGCCTGGCCAACATGGTGAAACCCTGTCTCTACTAAAAATACAAAAATTAGCTGGTTGTGGTGGTGCATGCCTGTAATCCCAGCTACTTTGGTGGCTGAAGCATGAGAATGTCTTGAGCCTGGGAGGCGGAGGTTGCAGTGAGCCGAGATTGGGCCACTGCACAACTCCAGCCTGAGTGACAGAGTGAGACTCTATCTCAGAAAAAAAAAAAAAAAAGAAATGCGTGATTAAGATGTGTTATATAATTTAATACGTGCCAATATCAATTAATAGTTTTTTACTAACTTAGATATGGATATGTGTGTGCCACAAAAATTATGAAACTGAGGAAAATACTTGAAAAGGTGGAGGCTGCATCAGGATTTACCTCTGAAGAAAAAGGTAACCATCTTAACTCATATGCATTAAAAATAACTGAAGAGTATATTCACATGTCAAAGTATTAGCTGAAACGTGTGTCTGTGTAGTTGGGGGGTTTTATTTTAAATTAGAAATTTCTTTTTATGTGAGATATGGTTATCTCCTCTTTTAGTAAATTCTTCCTCTCTTCTAAAAGTGATTGATGATGTGGAATAATGAACTCCTTTAAGAAGCTGGCTGGTTCTAGTATATTAAATGCTTAAATAAAAAGTCCTTTCCTTTCCACCCAGCAATGATATTCTCAGTTGTTTCTCTCTTGTGGTGCAGAGTTGCATTGGGTTTTCTACATTTTCCCACTGAGTTTTCCCTGTTATAAACGAGAGTTAGAAAGCTGCTGACTAGGATTAAGTTTATAGTCAGGGAACAGTGTTATAATCTCTTCCTAGCTAATGGGCTTACTCAAAGATTCACCACCTGACTGAACTTGCCAGCAGCATACTGTAAACAGCTCTAATGTTTAGAGGCTTGCAGGAAAAAACAGAGCATACTTCAGATTGTACTCCACTTAACCCCTCCAAAAGAAATAACAGCTATTTCATTATGTGCGATCTGTTACACCCTTTCAAATGTAATAAACTTACAACAAAATTGAAATATAATACTTGATTATAACTTTTAAGTGCCTTTTATGTTTTTCCTTTGTCATGAAAACTTGAAAACTGTGCTTTTAATGGAAACAATATTGGATGAATGAAACTGAATTCAGTATTAAAATATGACTGTTAGAAATAAAAAATAAAATGATTTAAAAATTTTGCTTATGACTTATTTGATTTTTAAATTTTCTCCTAGATCCTGAGGAATTTTTGAATATCCTGTTTCATCATATTTTAAGGGTAGAACCTTTGCTAAAAATAAGGTAACCTTTAAATTGTTCTAGAAGCATTGGAAAAATAGACAATTCTCATTTCCACTGCCATTATTCAACAGACATGATTTCCAGAATGATTTCTTAATATTATATTTGTTTAGGGCTCTTAATAGGTTAGGGGAATATCATGCAAGTTAATTTTATTTGTTGTCCTCGCCACAGTACCGTAGTTTACTTGAAGATCAAATCCAGTGTAAATTTGCACTATAATTTTTAACCCTAGCGATAAGTATTATTGCAAATTATTTTCTTTTGAAACTGTATATATATTTTCATAATTTCAATTAATGAACTTTTAAGAAAAAAATCTCAGACACTTCGAGAACACTGTTTTCTGTCTATTCATCACTCAAAAAATTCAGTCTTAAATTAGCTTTCCTGTTCTTAGTTGTATAACTTTGTCTCCCCTCCCCACCCACCATGTTGAATGAAAGCCTTGTTTAATGTAGTAAAGTTCTTAATGAAATGTTCTAAATGACTGAACTTTCCAGGTAGTTTGAATGTTCTCAGTCTAAACAATGGACCTTTTTACATTTTAGCTTGGATTTCTCTGTTGAGAATCTTAGTAATATCCTATATACTTCCCTAAAAGCTAAGCATAGGCAAGTACTCTTCCTCATCTCTGTGTCTTAAAGTGATATTGTTTGATGCCACTGTTGAATTGATGGGTGAGGAGAAGAGAGGGAGGGTGGACGGTGCCATGGCTGTGGTTTGATATTGTTTGGGAAGTTCTTATGAATGAAATGAGACTGATACATAACCATCGAGAGCTCATATTATCTGTTCAAAGATGATAATAGCCATATGTACACCTAAAAAATCCTAGAGAATGGCCTAAAAATTACTACAATTAGCAAAAGAATTCATAATTTGTCTATGTAAAATATCCATGGAAAAATCAATAGCATTTCTGTATACCTTCAAGCAAATATGAAAAAGTAATTTAATACTTAATGAAAGTATAAAATACCAAGAAATCAATTTTATTGAGATAGATTTTTTTTAAAGACTTATACAGAGCTAAAAGGGTTTTGATTAATTAGTGAGAAAGATTACAATGTTCTGGGTAGGACAATTAAATAATTTAAAGATGATTACATAATAATTTGCACACAAGCAAGATCTTAACATACTTCAGGAAAGTGGATTTAGAGTTCTCTACAAAATGAAGTGGGCAAAAATCTTGAAGAATGCTTTTAAAATAGATTTCTATTATAAGCTACAAAGGCAAAGCAATAGACTTTAAAATAGTGTGTGATACTAGCATAAGATTAGAAATATGGATCAATGGGGCCAAATAGAAAGCTCAGAAATAGAATTAACTGTATGTAGAATTTCAGTATCTTATAAGTCAACTTTCAAACAGAAACGGGAAAGGAAAGATGTTTAATACATGATGTAGGAAACCTAGAAGGCACTTCGGGAGAAAAAAGTCAATTTGGTTTTTCATTTTAAAGAGATAAATTTCAGATGCTTAAAATAGTTGTTTTCATCCTTTTTACTCCCTTTTCTAGCCTACACACTTATGGAATGTAATACACGCCCAGTAATAACATAGGTTGAATACTGAGTGATCCTCAGAGTGAGTAGGGAGGGATCAGGGCACCTCCGAATATATCTCAGAGTCTGAATGCCTTGTGGGACTTGAAAGGGCCCTGGGAAGTTCTTACACCCTCTGAAGGGTACACTGTCCCCTTCACCCCTGCAAACAACCTCTTCATATTGAGAATCACTTTTTAAAGATTATAAATATTCTAAGTTAGCTCTTTTTCAAGAGTAATTCTTCCCCTCCACTAGCATTTCATTTGGACAGAGTCAGCAGATGCAACAAATAGGAGGATGAGTACCTCAAAAAATCTAAAATAATTAAATAGTCTAAAAGAGACTACAAGATGTTCTTAAATGATTGAAGAGACAAAAGAACTAGATGACAATGAAAGGTAAAACAGATTTGATAAACAGAATCAAATAACCAAAGACAGAATCTCCAGAAATAGAAACTATATCATGATGTTATCTCATTGATGCAGTGTGCACAGCTGAAGAGAGAAGTGCTCGTTTGGAAGAGAGAGCTGAGGAAAGTACCTAGAATGTTGCACAAAGGGATAAAGAGTTAGAAAACAAGAAAGAGAGGATAACAGACATGGAATATGGATTCTAACTGGAGTTCCAGAAGGAGATACTAGAGAGAATAGGGAAAAGGCAATGTTTCAGCAGATAATAGCTGAATAATTTTTAGAATTTTTGATAGACTGAAATTCTAAGAATAAAAATATTCAGAATTTCTGAGCAGGAAGAACCAGGACTAAATTACCATTCAGAGACTTACTATAGGATGTACTTCAGTAAAACAAAACTGAGTTTAGAATAAAGGAGTGGGATGCAAGAAACAAGGGAAAGTCAAGAAATTAGTAAATTGTCTTCTCCTTCCTTATTTCTGCCTCCTTTCTCTCAGTGTTTGCAATGCGGTGCTCCCTTCAACCACCAGCCCTCCTCCCCTGCTGCCATTATTATGATTACAAACTACTTACCTCTACTACTTCCTGGTTTCTTATTTTCCTCTCTTATTTTTTTTTTCCTGTAAACTGTTAATTTTCTATGCTTTTTGGCTTTCACAGAAAAATTCTGGTCTTTTGTCATAGTCATCAACAACTGATTAAAACATTGGTATATCATAGCCTTCAGGTTTTTCGATTATCATCTGTTTGTATTTGTTGTGGGTCTCCAGAATCTCCTGTTTTGTTATCAATTAAGTTTTGTTTATTTGGGGATATAAGTTGCTTTGGGAAGCTGAGGATTTCTGCAGGCTGATCTCTGAAAGCTGATTTTTTTTAAGTGAAAACTATGTTAATATTTTCCCCTAAAAATCTTAAAATCTAGATATAAGTTTAGATGTAAACAGTCTAACTTTATATCCAGAAATTCTGCTGAAAAGGTAAATAGTAAACTTAAGGATTATTCGTCCTTCTGGTAGAGTTAGTTTTAAAGACTAATGACATGCTATAGTAAAATACTTAGAAGGAAAGATGCGCAAAATATAAGAGTAACACTATGATTGGCATATGGTAGGTGCTTACTTGGTATTTGTTGAATAAATGAGTGACTATCATACAGCATGCTTTAGCAGAAAGAATGGTAAGCAGTTGTTAGGGCCCCTAGATTCTGTACACAGCTCTGCTTTTGACTTGCTGAGAAGTCATTCTCCTTCCCTAGATCTCAGCGCCTTCATTTTAGAAATGAAAAGTTTGATCTAGAAGGTCTGGTAAGGGTCTGTCACATCCAGGCATATAATAATTTATTTTCAGGCATTAAATACTTTTCTGCTTTCTAGATTTGGGCAGTGAAGTTGCACTAAGTGATTTACCTTTTGGTTAGTTCTGTTCACACAGTGCTTCCATTATTTTTTTCCTAATCACTAAGAGAACTTTCCAATCTAAAAACTAAACAAAATAAATCATTTATAAGGTCTTGTACCTAAGCACATTTAATTATTTTGTCCAAATCATTTATTTCTCTCTGTTGTTCTGACTATCCAAAGCTACACCATCAATTTTATGGTTTTTCTGTTCTCAAATACTGCTGGGACAACTTCACATTTTGATTTAAGCATTTGATAAATAGGTTGTACGTATTTTTTTCTCTGCGTGTTTTTAGATCAGCAGGTCAAAAGGTACAAGATTGTTACTTCTATCAAATTTTTATGGAAAAAAATGAGAAGGTTGGAGTTCCCACAATTCAGCAGTTGTTAGAATGGTCTTTTATCAACAGTAACCTGAAATTTGCAGAGGTTAGTGATACTTACCTGTGGTATTTTATATGAAAGTCTGTGGGAGTCTTAAGACTACTGGTAGATTCAGTATCTATTGATTTTAACTAGCTGAGAACAGTTTGAAACACAAACTGTTAAGAAACACAAATTTTAAAAAGTATGCAGTGTTTCAACTTTGCCTTTACAGAAAATGTCTTAGAATTAAGATTGAATTTTTTGGATTTCTGCTGCCAAAGAAAACACCAAGCTAATTTGCGTAACTTGAAAACTTTTAGGTAGTTTAAAGCAAAAGGAGACTTATATTTTTTAAAATGCCATTTTACCCAAGCATATTATCCAAATATATCAAAATATAATGTTTACTTCCCCCCTTCATTAAGAGACAAAATGTCAATAAATTAATTTATACTTGCTAATGAACCAGTGATAGAAATTATTTTTCTTTTATTGTCCAAGAATCTCAATAATTTTAATAGTATATGCTTGTGGTTTATTTTGATTGTATTCATTTCTGAAGTCATTTTTGGTAAAACCTTAACAGCCACAGTTATTTATTTGTTGAAATATAATGAGTAGTGTCCTTCTGTGATGACATTTTCTGTATTATATTTGCAAAAACAATCTGTCCAAAACCTTTAATAAATATAAACCCAAACAAAATGCCATGATTTTGTTTGAGACTCAAGATTATTGAACTCCATGACCTCTAGGTGCTGGTGTGTCCCTGCGATCATGAGCCACTTGAAGACTTATGGCTTGTTGGTGTCCTCTGTCCACAGCCCGTGGTCATGTATGGATCCTGTTTCATAGGACACCAATATTAAGGCAGAACTCACTGTTTTGTTTGACAGCCATGACTATTTTGGTTTCATAGGGAAAAGTTTTTTTTTTAACACTTTGATTCTAAAAATATCTGTCTTTTTTATAGGCACCATCATGTCTGATTATTCAGATGCCTCGATTTGGAAAAGACTTTAAACTATTTAAAAAAATTTTTCCTTCTCTGGAATTAAATATAACAGATTTACTTGAAGACAGTAAGTATGAGATTTTTTTAGTTTGTTTTGTTGGTTTTGTGGAAATTGTCAGATAATTCCCATCAGCTGTGGGTTAGACTCTAACTAGACATGGTATTTCCCAAGGCAATTCAGTATCTGAAGAGCCTGGAAATATGAAACCAGTCATTTTATTTCTAGGAATTTATTCTGAGAAAATGGAAATGAAAATAAATATTTGATATGCAAATATACTTATTATCATATGATTATAAATCATGCTGCTATAGAGACACATGCACACGTATGTTTATTGCGGCACTATTCACAATAGCAAAGACTTGGAACCAAGCCAAATGTCCAACAATGATAGACTGGATTAAGAAAATGTGGCACATATACACCACGGAATACTATGCAGCCATAAAAAAGAATGAGTTCATGTCATTTGTAGGGACATGGATGAAGCTGGAAACCATCATTCTCAGCAAACTATTGCAAGGATAAAAAACCGAACACCGCATATTCTCACTCATAGGTGGGGATTGAACAATGAGAACACATGGACACAGGAAGGGGAACATCACACACCGGGGCCTGTTGTGGGGTGGGGGGAGGGGGGAAGGATAGCATTAGGAGATATATCTAATGTTAAATGACGAGTTAATGGGTGCAGCACACCAACATGGCACATGTATACATATATAACTAACCTGCACATTGTGCATGTGTACCCTAAAACTTGAAGTATAATAAAAAAAAAAGAAATCATCAGTGTAAGATTAAAAAAAAAAATTAGAAACAACTTGAATGTTAACCAGAGGAGAATGGTTAAATCAGTGTGTATCTAACAAACTACTGCCATTAAAATTCATGGTTTTGAAGACCAATGTGTATGAAAATGGTCATGGTGTAGTATTAAGTGGAAAGGTAAGTACGTTGATATAGTCTACAAAAGGGGCCATATATATATACACACACACACACACATACATATATACCTATGTAAATATTCAGATATGAAATTATTAGAGAAAATTCATAATCATATTGACAGTGGTTATCTCCTGCCAACTAAAATTGTAGATGCTTTTAGTTTTCTCCATTGTACTTTCTTGTGTCTTTGAATTTTCATCAATGGGTATTTTATAATGAAGGGAAAAACACTCTAGGAGACACTATTTAGAAAAATGGTTTGGTCCGAGAAAATGTTTTTAAAGATATTTCAAATACTAACTGAGAGCTTAAGCGATGGAAGAGAAAGAGACTTTTTTGAAGGCATGAACATTGTTCTTTTTAAAGCCTAACTTTTCTTTACATCTTCTTAATGAAAGAATGCATTATTTTAAAGCCCTCTTAACTTCCCTTCCCCTTCCCACATTTCAGCTCCCAGACAGTGCCGGATATGTGGAGGGCTTGCAATGTATGAGTGTAGAGAATGCTACGACGATCCGGACATCTCAGCTGGAAAAATCAAGCAGTTTTGTAAAACCTGCAACAGTCAAGTGAGTTTCCTTTCCCTTAATGGATGAACTTTTGTTGAACAGTAACTTATTTATAGTTGAAAACAGAATGCTCGTTTTGGAAAGTTTCTTAAAATCATAATTAACAGTTAAAAATTTACAATAAAATGGTATTGCTTTTGCCTTTTCTGTTTACTTGAGAGCTGTTGTTGAAGTACTTGATTGCTATAAGGGATGTATTTAATAAGAGTAAGGAAGCCCATTCACTTGACACATTGAGTTTCTTTCATTAATGACATGGTTTTTTTTTTTTTTCTTTTTTTTTTTTTTTGAGACTGAGAGACTGAGACTAATGCCCAGGCTGGAGTGCAGTGGCGCGATCTCGGCTCACTGCAACCTCTGCCTCTGGGATTTAAATGATTCTCCTGCCTCAGCCTCCCGAGTAGCTGGGACTGCAGGTACCTGCTACCACACCCAGCTAATTTTTGTATTTTTAACAGAGACAGGGTTTCACCATCTTGGCCAGGCTGGTCTTGAACTCCTGACCTTGTGATCCACCAGCCTCGGCCTAATGACGTTCTCTTCATGGTCCATTTTAGGTCCACCTTCATCCCAAGAGGCTGAATCATAAATATAACCCAGTGTCACTTCCCAAAGACTTACCTGACTGGGACTGGAGACACGGCTGCATCCCGTGCCAGAATATGGAGTTATTTGCTGTTCTCTGCATAGAAACAAGCCACTATGTTGCTTTTGTGAAGTATGGGAAGGACGACTCCGCCTGGCTCTTCTTTGACAGCATGGCCGATCGGGATGGTACTGAAAATGCCTTTCTTCTGCATGTGGGACAGTTCATAGTGGGATCGCCTGTTCTGAGTGATATAATATTTTCCGAGAAAATCCTTTCAGGATTATTCTGGTGACAACAGTCTTATATCTTGGATTGCATTAACAACCTTGCTAGCTGAACTAAGGAATAATATAGCTGTGTTTTTTTTTTTTTCTTTTTTGAGATGGAGTCTCACTCTGTCACCCAGGCTGGAGTGCAGCGGCGTGATCTTGGCTCACTGCAACCTACACCTCTCAGGTTCAAGCAATCCTCCCACCTCAGCCTCCTGAGTAGGTGGGACTACAGGCATATGCCACCATGCCTGGCTAATTTTTCTATTTTTAGTAGAGATGGGCTTTTGCCATGTTGCCCAAGCTGGTCTCAAATTCCCGGCCCGAAGTGATTCACCCTCCTTTTCCTCCCGATGTGCTGGGATTACAAGAGGAGCCAGTGCGCCCAGCCTCATATTGTGATATTTTGACATGCATATGCTCTTTTTTTAAAAAAAGAATCCTAAAATTCTTATTTCAGCCCTGAGGGATCTTATTTCCAGCTTCGTTGTCTTCTTTCAGGTCCCTCTCATTTTTGTAGGAGCCATGGTAACTGTTTATTGAGCACCATTAAATCATTCTACCTAAATCCTGGCAAGATGGGGATTATTCCTGTTTTTCTGTTATTAAAGCTGAGGTTTAAGGTGCCTGATGTCTTGTAGTTTGTGTTTAACTCAGTCTTTCTGATCTCAGTGCTTATGTTTTTTTGTACTAAACCATGTTATCTTCCAATTGCCAAAAGCTGAGAGCAGAAGTAAACATCCTCTTTAGAAAAGTAAAGCCTCTTCTGCATATAGTGTGTTTCTCCCTGAAGTGGGGAATGGGCTGCACTTGCCAGGCCACTTTCTAGGATGCTTAATCATTATTTAACTAATGCTTAATGAATGTCAGGCAGGCTAGTGGGTTTTAGGTAAGAAATGTTTGTTAAAGCAGCCCTGCCTCTACCTATAAGGAGTTTGCAGGTTAAGACCAGGCCTGGGCAAGGTTGTGAGGTGTGACTCTCATGTTCCTCCATTCTTATACTCTATTTTTCCTTTAGCTGCTCTCTCAGGTCCAGCCCCCACGGCCTTCTGGTGTGGCCCTCCAGTAGCCTAAGACATTCCCTGTGGCAGCCTCTTGAACAGAGGCCCGGGCCCTAGATCAAGAGTTCTCCACCTTTTCTCAGTTCTCTGATGCTTGAGGGATACATCCCAGCCCCATCTGTAGATGTGCCCTCAACCCAGTTAACGTTTGCACTGAACAGCATAACACAACAGCATTGGTTTGGAAAAGCCACTGAGGTAACCCAGAGGAGCCTTTCTTGGAATCTCTGAAATCACACCCCAGAGCACCTTCATCAGGGCCTGGTGATGTGTCAAACAAACGGTGTTAGAGTTGTGTAAGGATGTGTTTAAAGTGTAGGGAGCTATAATAGCATTCATTTGACTAGATCTATTCTGAATTGGACAGTTGTATGGTGAAGTGTGCTGGGTGGCTTGTGTCTGGGAGGAAATGAAATGTGAAGAACAGAGTGTTGTCTACATATGTATTGATAACATGATTCCCTGAGTGACTACAGAGAGAAGTCTGGAAAGTAGGTTGGGGGCTTACCTCAGAATTCGTGTCTTTTTACCAGGTTTATTCACTGTTGGCCCCAGAATCTTTTGAGAAACCAAGAAATGAGAATATGTCAAGAGTTAAAGGAGGCTTTCACTTCCAGAAATCAGAAGTAAAATAAACGCTTTTAGAGCATGAAATTAGCTTTTTGGAAATGATAGGATTGTAAAATCACTGGCAAAAGGGTTTAGAACTTGACTGCCCTATAAAGAGTTCTTCCTCTGTGCCATAGGTGGTCAGAACGGCTTCAACATTCCTCAAGTCACCCCATGCCCAGAAGTAGGAGAGTACTTGAAGATGTCTCTGGAAGACCTGCATTCCTTGGACTCCAGAAGAATCCAAGGCTGTGCACGAAGACTGCTTTGTGATGCGTATATGTGCATGTACCAGAGTCCAACAATGAGTTTGTACAAATAACTGGGGTCATCGGGAAAGGCGAAGAAACTGAAGGCAGAGTCCTAACGTTGCATCTTATTCGAGCTGGCAGTTCTGTTCACGTCCATTGCCGGCAATGGATGTCTTTGTGGTGATGATCCTTCAGAAAAGGATGCCTCTGTTTAAAAACAAATTGCTTTTGTGTTCCTGAAGTATTTAATAAGAAGCATTTTGCACTCTAGAAAGTATGTTTGTGTTGGTTTTTTAAGAAGTCTAAATGAAGTTATTAATACCTGAAGCTTTAAGTTAAGTGCATTGATCATATGATATTTTTGGAAGCATACAATTTTAATTGTGAAAGTTTAAAGCCTCTTTTAGTCCATTGAGAATGTAAATAAATGTGTCTTCTTTATGGACCAAGGATATGAAATCATTTTTCTTTTGTAGCTAATGGTTGCCTTGAGGAAGAAATAATTTGGTTTTATTAAGAGTCTACTCTCAATCCAGTTATTGAAGATGTACTGAGTTTGATTTGTTAATCCTTTCTATATACTGCTGATCTTGCATGTCTACAATCTGCTCAGTTTTTCTGTGTTCTGCAATAGGGGTCAGAAAAATACTTAAATTCCCTTAATGGTGTTGTTTTCTATTTGTTCTGGTTTTGAGATAAATGAGTGATTCTGTCCCCAAATGTCCATTTTTGAAGTGATTTTCCTGGAGGATTAGGGTATTTAACAGTTGAAGCTCTTCATTCATAGTAGTTACTGTCAGCTAACAGGTATTTTAAGGCTTTTAACTATTAATATTTTATGGAATGGGGCAAAGTAAATTGATGAAAGAATTGGAGTGATAAGTAAATAGTCCTATACAAACATACAGTCCATAAGAAAATGAATTTGGCATATAGAATTATTACAATTTCCTGGAAGAGATGGATATTTAAACCTCTATTATTTTAGACAAGACTGTGTAGAACTTAAGTTTGATCTGTCAGCCAGTACTCCCATTAAATTCAGTGTAGTTTCACTTGATAGAATCAGATATGTCATCGAAATGTTAGCAGTAGCTTCATCCTCCTTCTGATTAAAGTAAGTAGAAATGGGATGTTTTGTTTAATAACAGCCATAGTGTGTGTTTAGACCACAGTGGATATTGTAGACTAGGACCATAGATTATACATATCAGTGCTGTGGAATGTGCATTCTCTGAGTGTTGTTTTGTGGTGTCATTGTCTTTCCTGAATGACTTTCTAACTGTGCAGAAAGGCAGAAAAGTCATCATATGTATATGGCATATGACTTTATAAAATATTTAATGTGACAAAAAGTGGAAAGAATCTTTACAAACCCTGCAATTACTTTTTTAAAGGCACTTTTACTCTTTGGTTTTATCATTCCATTTTGCTAATATTTACTAGCTTTATAAATTACAGTAAGGTACAAAAACTCATCTTGTAATATTTTCATTTTTGAAGTGAAAAATACATATATTTTGCACAAGGTTTTATACTGCTAAGTGCTTGGTTGGGGTGGTGAGATGATTATTAGATCGGGGTGAGGCTGAGGGACTCTGGGTTTAGGGCTAGCCCTGCCTCCATCCCCCTTGGATAAAACGAAGGGTGTGGGGTACAAGATGCGTAAGGGCCTCTTCTAGCTCTGACCACCTAGAAGTCTAATCACCCTGTAATAAATATGTGTTGAATGAAGAAATGGGTGAATGAGCTTGTCAATGTGATTTTAAAAAATTGACTACCTGGAGGAATGATTAGGAATCTGAATGGAGCCAGCCCTCAGTATCTGCAGGTTTCTCATCCATGGATTCAACCAACTGCAAATGGAAAATATGATTTTTTTTAAAAAAAAGGATGGTTGCATCCGTATTGAACATGTACAGACTTTTTTCTTGTCATTATTCTCTGAACAATACAAGAACTCTTTATGTAGCATTTACATTTATTAGGTACTCTAAGTAATCTAGAGATGATTTAATTAAAATATACAGGAGGATGTGTGTCAGTTATATGCAAATTCTGTACCATTTTATATCAGGGAATTGAGCATCTTCAGATGTTGGTATCTGCAGGGATCCTGGAACCAAACCCCTGCAGATACTGAGGGCTGACAATCTAGCTAAGACTGGATTTAACAGTTGGAAAAAAAAAAAAAAAAAAGGAGAGAGGAGACAGTTCCTTTCCTGTAGAAATTAAAACAAAATACAAATTGAGGAAGCTCTGCTACCCAGGCTGTCATGGTAGAGAACTTGAAGAAGACCTGTTTGGATGGACACCTGCTTTCAAAACTCAGGTGTGGAGACTGTCTTAAGTGGGAGAGCCTCATCCATAAATGATTTCTGGTGACGTCTTCTTCAGGTGGAGCTTGATATCTTTTTAACGTTACTTGGGGAGGGAGTGCTCATTAAGGGATGCCAGGGCCAGCTCTGGTGGTTCCTGGGGAGGCTGCATCCTTCCCTGCTTCTGAGTGTCATGAGGCAGCAGCAAGATTTCCCCTGCACCTGTCTGTCCTGGCTCCCTCTGGGTAGCCCCTACTGTTCCGTGCTTCAGCACAGCCTGGTTTGTCAAGAGGGACATAGTTGGGGCCGGGCTGCATGGCGTGGGGGCTAATGTGCCTGCTGGTTATTTAATTTTTAGCCTTAAGTTTTCTTTAATATTTTCCTGTTGGCTTTTTAAAGGTTTTGGTTATCTTTTATTCCTTATCTACAATCAAGATGACAATATAATTGAATTATCTCATTTATAACATGGTTCATCATTCATGATTACGAGTAGAAAATATGTCATGTTCCTCACCTCCAAATAAATACGTGTGTGTGTGTGTGTGTGTGTGTGTGTGTGTGTATGTATGTGGTGGAGAGGGAGAGAGTGGGGAAGGAGAGCAATGTTATCATATATAGAGAGGCTAAATGTGTCCCATCCCTCACTGTCAGCTTTATAAGGGAGTTTGACTCCCTCCACAGAAGAATGTTCTGTAAGACTAGGAAAACACGTTAAAAACTAGGAAAAACAGCAACAAAAATCAACTAAATATGTTGTTACTGTTACTAAGGATTTTCTCCTTAGAATAATTTACGGTTTTTAAAATTTCTGTTTGCCAAATGCTGTAGATAAATGGCCAGGTTCTTCCTATCCCTAGGATTCCTTTATTATTTTTTTTTTTCACAGATTTTGAGAACAAGGGGGAGACACGGTACGGAAGATTAAGATTCCATTAATCTTATAGAACTGTGTTGTCACCCAAATTCCTGCTTGTTTGAACATGGCATCTTCATAGATTCAGGATTCACTACCCTCTATAGCTGGATCTTGCAGATTATCTGGCCAGATAATTTTGCATCTGCTTGGATGATTGTAGACTGAGATGTGAATAGAGGATAAAGTATTAGGCTTTCGCTGAGTAACTGCCAACCAAGAAGTATTTATCGGACACTTACTAGGTGCCTAGGATTGTATCAGAGGGAATATGAGGTGTGTCCCTGCCCTACCTAGTTTTAACGACAGAATATTTATTAAAGGCTACTTAGCTGAAGGGTAAGGGTGACAGGTCTAGGGGAAGCTTTGGGAGGTGGTGTGCTGTGATGGAAAAAGTGGCAGAGTAGGGACGAGAGATCTGCATTCTAGCCCTGTTTCTGTCACTTGCTCTGTACACTTAGACAACAGCTTGACCTCTTGAGCTTTAGTTTCCTCCTCTGCATAATGAGAGGTTTAGACTACTGAATTTTATGAGAAAAAAATACAAATTCCTGGGTCCTAGGCCATGCCTGCTGAATCCGACTGTTCAGGAAGAGGCCTAGGAAATCTGTGAGGGAATCCCCAGGGGAATCTTGTGACCAGCCAGGTGTGAAATCTGCTAACTGGAAGATCTCAAAGCTTCCTTCACTTTTTGTGATTTTGCGGTCATGTAACGTTACTGTATTATTCTACATAAATGTGGGTACTTGGATGTTTATCATACTGTTTCTCTGTGTTTACATACTAATTTGTGTAAGAAATGCATTTTAGTCTATGTACCTCAACCTGCTGTTTCCTAGAGGTGTTAGTAGTCTTTAAATACAAGTAAGACTTAAGAGGATATTTGATGTTATTTACTGGGATATTTTCTTTCCCTTTTATTTATTTAGAGGAAATTGAGATTCTAGGAGCCAAAGAAATGAAAACAAAATTCTTAGGCAAAGTTAAAGAAAAAAATTACATTATTTCTTACCATTTGCTACTTTATAATGAAAATTTAAAAGTTATATGGGAAGATTTTTCTCTGGGACGACAAATCCTTGTCATAAAGTAAGAGGTCTTTTTAAAGCAGGTAGGCTATAAGGCCTGTAATTTAAAATAATACTCCTTTCTCTAGGGGTTGGTGCAATTCTCCATTAATGAAGATAACATTTGAATTCCCCAAAGGAGGTGAGGAGTCGGGGAGGAGAAAGGGATGCTAAAATGAAAACTCACATGCAAAAGAGGAGGTGGAGGAAGAAGGAACGTAAACCCCTTAAAGCAGATGTGCGTGGCGCCTTATGAAGGCCAGGATTCTGCGGGTGTCAGGGGATTGCCTCTCTTGACAGAGACTGGGGTTTGAGACTGAGGCTTCCTGCAGGGAGTTCGCATTGCACTTCTCCGTTCCCCTTCAGACCTCTTTGGGGAGAAGAGATGGGAGGAGGGGAGAAAGACTGTTCATCTTATTCTAAATCCTGGAGCAGCTGAAGGTTTTCTCTTGAGTCAGGATGCAGTGGTAGCACATTAACCAGCAAGTGTGGTCAAGAATAATGAAAAAGTGGGAAAGGAAGGTCTTCCTCCTCCCTGATTGTAGCATTCAGCAGTCTCTGTAGCCGGGTTACTCAGCATTTGATTTCCTGGCCCTTTGCCTTGGCAATGATGGCATTTTTATTTCACTGCGTTTTAAAGTCTTCATTTATTTTTATAACATGGGTTAGGGAGAAGGGCCACGAATGGAGGGATTGTCCTTTCATGCACCACAGCTTCAGATATAATTAGTACTTTTAAATACTGTCCACTTTAACTTAAAAAATTCTAGAGGGATTATATTGGAGACTCAACTACCCTTGGTTTTAGTTTATACAATGGCCTAGTACTGTGGAATTTTAATTTTAGAAAGTCTTAGCATCAGATCATAAACATTCATTAAAAGAACTCACACCCCATCTGAAACTTCCCAGGGGAGTTGGGATTCTCAGTAGATTGGTAGAAAGGGGCTCATTTTCTACTGCATTTCCCGTTTCTGGTATCTCGTTCAGCATGTTTTATTTTTATTTTTTTGTCTGCAGAACATCCTATATTTACGAGAACATTCTTTAAGAAGACTACCACATAGAATACCCCTTCCTATCAGCTCGCTCTGATTTAGCCTTAATTTTGTTAAATTTTTTAGAGATGAATGAAGTGCTGCTGTGGAAAGAAATGTACATATACTATTTCTGTATCATTAAAATTACATTTTTATGGTTCCTTTTCCTGGATTTCTTTGAGGGAAGGGTTTTGGGTTATGAGAAGGCTGGAATTGGGTCTCTACAACACTTTAAGTTTTTGCTGTGGTAAGATTTCTTTGAGGAAATGCTATACCCGGCACATCTCTGTTTCGTGATCAAGCCTCTACCACCATTACAATTGCTTTAGAAAACCTCACACACTTACCCTGTTCTGGGAGACGTGCCAGTGGCATTATGATGCTGTGTGGCTTCTTGATCTAGCCAAGTATTTCCGACCTCTGATGCTTGTTAAAGCTCAGCTGCTCCAGCCTCCAGGCCGCTCCAACCAGAAGTTGTCCCCCGCTGCTTCATTCCGTCATCTCTAAACATGAACCTAACACTGTTGACTAAGGAGTAGTGTGTCCCATTGTTTTTTCTTTCTTTTGAGATGGAGTCTTGCTGTGTCGCCCCAGTTGGAATAAGGAGGTGTGATGTCGGCTCATTGCAGTCTCTTTCAGTTTCCAGCAATTCTCCTGCCTCATCCTCCCGAGTAGCTGGAATTACAGGCATGCGCCACCACGCCGGGCTAATTTTTTGTATGTTTTTAGTAGAGACAGGGTTTCACCATGTTGACCAGGCTGGTCTCGAACTCCTGACCTCAAGTGATCTGCCTGCCTGTGTCTCCCAAAGTGTTGGGATTACAGGCGTGAGCCACCACGCCTGGCCAGTAGTGTGTCCCATTCTACCACAGCTGTCACAGAGGCAGTTAAATATTTTACTTTTTTGTGATAACCAGAGGAATGATCGCATGATGTACTGTGTATTGAAATTCCTACTTTGGTCTTCTTTTAGGTAACAGATCAATCTTCCTTGGAAATTATTTGGAGTTTAAGTCACTTAATGTGCCATGATAGGAAAGCTAGAATGGTCTGAGTTGGTAATACTGGTATCGACAATACATTGAAGAACACTTCTGTTTAAGAACCCCATGGGTGGATATACATGCTGATATCCAAACAATGCTGTCCTGACATCACTGATCTTCCTTGTCAGATTCAAGGGTTGGCACACTTTTTCATAGTCCCCACTCCTTGTGACTCTGTTTGGGTCTGTTACTGTGACGGTGACAGCACATACTTCGTGCCCATCTGCCGATCTGGACAGTTAAGTGAAAACAAGTCCTTGTCAGAAGAAAGCTGGCCTGGCCGAAGGAGGAGCCACTGGCCCTCCCCTAAGTCCCAAACTTTTCCTGACTTGCTGAGGCACGTTCTTCCTCATTATCACCTGAAGAATTTATGTGCACTGCCTTCGAGCAGCAGTTCTCCATTCAATCCTGGTTGCACGTTGAATTCACATAGGGAGATTTTAAAGATGCCAGTGCCTGTGCACACTCCGGACCTATTGGAATCTCCGAAGATGGGGCCAGGCAGTGGGTCCTTGTCAAAGCTCCTTATGCATTTCTGTTTCAGAACCCCATGGGTGAATATACATGCTGATATCCAAACAATACTGTTCTGACATCACTGATCTTCCTTGTCAGATTCAAGGGTTGGCACACCTTTTCATAGTCCCCATTCCTTGTCACTGTGCAGCCAGGATTGGGAACCAGTTGTCAGGAGGAATGGAGTTTTCTGAGGGAGACAGAATCAACTTGGCATTCTCTGGTGGAACATTCTGCCCTGCAGAAAGAGAATGTGGATATGAACAAGCTCCTTGGGGAAAGTAGAAAATTTATTGCAAAGCTACCAGCCAAGTCCCTTGAGGAAGAACCCAGGGAATATGTGGGGAATGTGTTCCCGTGGCAGGAGAGAGAATTTAGAAGTAGGATGAAAATTTCACTGTTTGTGAAGAGGACTTAAAAGATATCCTTAAACGGGCATGATGATGATGCTATTCTCTTTGTTTAGGAAATATTTCAGAGATAAGCCTCAAATGTATAAAAAGAAAAGAGAGAGCTCACCAAGTTGATTAGGGAAGAAAGAAGGCAGGAGACTTCTTGGGGAGGGACTGTTTTGGGGCAAGCTTTCAAGCCTGTGTTTGCACTGAACTGTGGGCAGTCAGGTCTCTGTGGGCTGCCAGCTTCAGTAGACTGCTTGGAGTGTGGATTTTATTGGAGAGGAGGTGGATTCTGAGGCCTAATTAGAGTAATTAGGTGAGTGAAGACTGAAATGGGTATTATAAGAATAGTGTAATTCACCCAGCAGACTGACCCTTATTACAAAAGCGCGACTAAAATTTGCAAGTTGCGTCCACTCTTTTGACTGTACCACTTTACTAGGAGTTAATGAAAACCTTTAAATTCCGTGTATGAAATCACCTTACAAATAACACACAAATCTGTTTTAACATCCAATATGGCCTCTTCCAAAGTAAGTAGTTTGAAGTTATACTGGGGTTTGAAGAGTTGGCGAAGAAGTTGACTGTACCAGGGATGCCTTCCTGAGTCCGTCTCCTCCAGCCCTCCCCAACTTTAGCAGACTTTGGAAGTGACCCCTCAGGCCTTGCCTTGCAGGTTCTATTTGGTGGCAGACAGGACTCAGCAGCCTGTAGTAAATGCAGTCAGGCCTCAGGTCATGATGAGTGGCTTCTTAGCTGTGCCTTCTTATTGGCTCCAGAGAGGCAAGGCTCCTCCTGGGTTAGTGTGTGATGGGGCAATGACACTGGAATATATTGTGTTTTAAACAAATGTGCGTTTTGTTGGGTCTGGCCATCTCTGTAAACTTCAGACTGTTTTGTTCCGATGTATTTCTGAACTGCGCTCTGTAGGTCGCCCGTTGGGGGTGGGATGGGCCTCTGCAGGTTGGAAGGACTAAGTGCAGTTTCAGGTTTCTGTTCAGAGGTCACCTCCCTGAAGAGGCCTTCACAGACCACATTAGCCAGGGGTGTACTGGCAAATGTCTAACAACCAGCTGTTGGGGGCTGAGGGGCAACCCTGTTTGTAGCCTCTGCTGATTTGGTGGTATAAATACCCCCACCACGGCCAATTGCAAGCTACCAAAATGACACCTTTGAAGGAACTAGGGAAGACTTATATAGTAGGATTAACACAAGTACATAGCATTTCCACCATACAGATACGATAGACATAAATACCTGTGCATAAAGCACGGTGGCAAACAGCAGCCCGTGAACCAAACCAGCTCAGCACCTGATTTTGTGAATCACATTTGACTGGAACACAGTCGTGACCATTTATCCAAGTACGGGTTGAATATCCCTTATCTGAAATGTTTGAGACCAGAAGTGTTTCAGGTTTCAGATGCTTTTGGATTTGGGAATATTTGCAGTACCAGATGAACATCCCTAACCCAGAAATCCAACATCCAAAATGCCCCAATGAGCATTTCCTTTGAGTGTCATGTTGGTGCTCAAGAAGTTTTGGATTTTGGAGCCTTTCAGATATTTGGATTAGGGAGCATTTAAGATTTTCAGATTAGAGAGGCTCAGTCTATATTATCAATGCTTTTGTGCTACAATGGCTGAGTCAAAATAGTTTTGACCGAACCCTTATGGCTCACACAGTCATTAAATGGCCCTTCCCAGCAACAGTTTGCTTACCTTTGGCACAGAAAATGGTAAAATGTAAAATAATTAGGAAGTAATGAGTTGCGAGTATTTGTTACCTTTATTTTAAGTATAATTTCATTTTAAGTTTATATGATTTGTAAGTTTATATAATTTGTTAGCTTAATAACTCAGTAATAGATCCATCCAAGAACTTACTCACAAAATTCCTGAAAATTTAATAATGGGCTCTTGTGAGCCATGGATGCCAGCTCCAGTTTACTTTTGCCATCATCTCAAACACACCTACAGGCACTTATAGACTCCTGTGCGCTTCATTTTCTCCACAGCACTGATCCGTTGGCCGCATGGCTTATCGTGGGCTCCTCAGGACCTCCCCTAGTCCCTTCAATTGTCTTTCCTTACCACCTTGATCAGTGCCTGGCACAAACCTCTCGCCTCAGCCTCCTGAGTAGTTGGGACTGCAGGTGCACACCACCACGCCCAGCTGGCTTTTTACATTTTTGTAGAGAGGGGGTTCTCACTGTGTTGTCTAGGCCGTTTCAGCCTTTTATTCGTAGAAGCCCCACTCTCTATTGTCAGTCTGCTCAGAATTAGATCACTGTCCCCATTTCTTTTGAGAAAGCACAAGACGTCTCAGTCTCTAGTTCCTCACATAATGCTTCCTCTCAGAAGTGGAGACATCGTAGAACTCCCCTCCTAGGGCTTTGATGAACTTTGAATGAAACCATGCACGGAAAGTGCTTATCACAGAGCCTGGCACTCCGTAGCCCCTCAGTAAACAGCAGCCACCAGTGGCAGCAGCAGCAGCATTAGTACTAATATCGTAAACGTGAACTTGAGAGACAGGGTGCAAGTCTAATCAGCAGTTCTCTTTCTGCCTCTCATCTCCCTCCACGATCCTATTTTAAGCCACACTCTTGAGTCTTTAGATGGTTTTAGGAGATTGAGATTTTCTCAGGCATCTTGTCCCTGAGTGCAGCAGCGCCATCTTGTGGTCATTACTGGTTATGGCGATGTCCTAGATCTAAGCTCCCAAACTCCGGGCGGGAGTCAGAACCCAGGCTTGGGAGGCAGCAGGGATTTTTGAAAGCCAATGTGGCAGTCGGGGCAACACTCCAGATTACACACTACACCCAAGAGGGTTTAAGTTTCCTCTGCGTCATTTCGGGACAGCTGCTTAGTGTTGGCCATTTCTGTTTGTGGCTGTCCTCTCTCATAATGGGCTCTGTCTTGCCCTTTCTCTGCATCTGCCACTCCCTCTGTCTTGAGCTTTCAGGCACCGTCTACAAACGGGGTTTAAAATGAGCTAGCGCCATCTACTGGGCGAATGCCGTAAGGTCGGTTGTGAGGTCCCGGAATCTGCAAAGGAATGAATGAATTACAAATCTGTGGCTTTATGGGGGGAGTGTCGGTACCTAATAGGATTCTGATGTCACCTCCCTTTATTGGTGACCCTTTCTCGGTGTAAGCCTCATATCTACTGTGCTAACTTTAGTACAGGTTACTTTGTCAGGATCCCAATATGAAAATCAACCACACTGTCTTCAGTGCTTCCCAGAGAGGGGTCTTTGGACCACCCTGCGTCGTAGTCATCCAGGGACCTTTAAGAATGCAGGCTTCGGCTGGGCGTGGTGGCTCTCACCTGTAATTCCAGCACCTTGAGACGCTGAGGCGGGCAGGGCTTGAGGCCAGGAGTTTAAGACCAGCCTGGGCAACACAGCAAGACCTTGTCTCTACAAAAACAATAATAACAATACAAATTAGACAGGTGTAATGATGCACTCCTGTAGTCCTAGCTACTTGGGAGGCTGAGGCTTGAGGATCACTTGAGCCCAGGAGTTGGAGGCTGCAGTGAGCTATGATCACACCACTGCACTTCAGCCTGGGCGACAGAGCAAGACTCTGTCTCTAAAAAAGAGAATTCGGTCTTGGAGGCCCTGTGCAAAACCTACAGCATCAAGCTCTCAGGGTAGGGCCCTGGAATGTGCATTTTGAACACTTCCCCCGTTTCCCACCAAGAGAATCGGGCACACGCTGAAGTGTGAGAACCACTGCCATTATGGAGAAGAGGCTTCCCGACCCCCTCACCCGCCGCTCTAGAAATCCAGAGAAGAGATTCCACTTGGATTAAGACTTGCAAAAGTGGGGAGTTGAGTCCAGTCTCTTTCCCCCACTGCAATACCCTGTTGCAGTGACATGTAATCATAATAAAAAGACTTGCATGACCTCCTTTCTGTGCAAATGAGAGCGAGCATCTCTAACAAAACCACAGTGCCCCTGTCGCTCATTTTGTGTGTGGATTCAGTGATAACAGACCCAAAGTCCTGGGACCAGCACCTGGCACACCATGGGGACTCAGATGGGTCACTACTGCTGCTGTTACCTGTGTGAGGCCGGCTGGAGGCCTCCTCAGCATTCCTCACCCCCTCCCATCCACCTCTGCTTGGGAGGGGGGGGAAATGGTTTACACTTTAATACCAAGGCTCGGCCTGCCACCTCGGGCCCTTCTCCCAGAGCAGGGCTCACTTCAAACAAAGCACACAGCCGTGTTGGAAAGATTGCAGTACTGAGGTCACCCCCTTCCTGGGTGGCACCTCTCTGAGCCTCAGTTTCCCCATTCCTAATACAGAGAATTATATTAGAGTCTGTGCTGTCCCTTCCAGCTCTGACGTTCAGGGTGGCTCAGTGCTTTGGAAGCCCCTTCCCCATGTGGCACTTCCATGGTGTCTGGGTCTGGTGTGTGCAGAGAACCCCTCTCAGAACGCCGATTTCTCTTGCTTTGGTTCTTTCTCTGCCTGCTACCCCTAACCAATTTTGCACAAATTGTGAGTCATGTAGGTGCTCAATACATGAGTGCTTGTTTTTCAAAAGCCTTCACGTTGTGCATACCTCATCTCTAGCAATTCTGTTGCTAGGAAATTTTTCTAAGGCAATCATGATTACAGATGTGCCCAAGAGTAGCCATCAGACTCCAAGCAGCAAGTTTTATAATGCGGGCCAAACTTGAAAAAGTTAAATGTGCAGGACTGTAATAAATTATGGTACAGCTAGACTATACCATAACCATTAACCATGTGCAGTCACTAATGATTCCTCTGGAATGTAATTTTTTTAAGAACATGAGCAAAAATTCACAGTATTCACTTTTAGGTGAAAAAAGTGGATTATTAAAAACATGTATCATAATAGATCTAATTTGGTGTATACAACAATTTGTGGCTGGGCATGATGGTTCATGCCTGTAATCCCAGCACTTTGGGAGGCTGAGGTGGGCAGATCACCTAGGGTCAGGAGTTTGAGACCAGCCTGACCAATATGGTGAAACCCCATCTCTACTAAAAATTAAAAAATTAGCCAGGCTGTGGTGGCATGCCTGTAATCCCAGCTACTCAGGAGGCTGAGGCAGGAGAATCGCCTGAACCCAGAAGGCAGATGTTGCAGTGAGCCGAGATCGTGCTACTGGACTCCAGCCTGGTGACAGAGGGAGACCCTGTCTCAAAAAAAAAAAAAAAAAATTGTGCATGTACCGAAAAATTTGTCTGTGGGGAATACATTGATTCCTGAGATGACAGTGACTGCAGATGACTTTCATGTTTGTTTTTCTCTTGTCAGTATTATCTAAATTAAAATCCATGGTTGGCCGAATGGCAGGATGTGCAGGGAGGGTTGTCAGGAAGGGGCCATTTATCAGAAGGAGAGAACAGACACCAGAAAGGGTGTGGGCTGTCAATCAAATACTGTTGAGGTGTTTGGGAGTGTGGAAGGGTCACCTCCAAGGTCATTCGCATGATAAAGACCCACGTGGACTTCCACCAGTTTTGAAAAGAGACCTGGCCATCCTGGGAAGAAAAAGACTGCCTGGAAGGGCATTGGCTGGGCCTCTGGAGATCAGAGGCTTTTATGACTCCCTGGAGGGACCGAATTGCAGCTGGCAAGGAGGATGAGGCTGCCAAGAGCTCACCACATCAAAGGGGTGGGCGTGGCAGTGGGGGGCTCTGGGGTGCACCAATGGTTTCCATCAAAACAGAAGCCATCCCCAGACCAGGAGGAGTGTTCTGTGTGGTGGGGGTCCTGTAGAGGATAGCATATGGCATAAACGTCAGGATCACACTGGGGAGACCGAGGCAGCTGAGCCAGGAGGCAAGGAAGAAAGAGGAAGACTGTATTCCGTCCAGTTGGTATAAAAATCAGACTCAGCCAGCATCGCCCTCTGCTCTATGTTCAACCTTCCAGGTAGCCACCTAGAAAACCTTTTCACACCCATTGTCCCCACCCTCTGAGTAGACAGAATGGAGAGTTTTATTTCACAGCTGGAGAAACTAGGGCTAAAGGAGCTCAATGATCCCACTAGGGTTACTTGCTAACCAGACCTGTGCTGTGGGACTGTCCCGCAGGACGAAAGCAGCAGCTAGGAGTGACCATGGGGAGCCCCCTTGCCCCATAGGTAAATGCCGTCACCCTTTCCCAGCCTCAGATGATAGGGGTTCCGGGACAGAGAGACCTTGAACATAGAGTGCTGTGGGGAGTGGTGTGTGCCTGGAGCATGCTGTGTGGACAGAGGAGGTGGGAGAGATGAGGTGGTTTGGGCTAAGATGAAGAGCAACTGTGGGAGGGGCTGCATTCTGAAGACCCCAGAGCAGGGGACGAGGAAGAAATTGATCAAGCAATCCTCCCAGCTTGACCTCCCAAAGTTCTAGGATTACAGGCATGAGCCACTGTGCCTGGCCTACCTGGATTGTGGTGTGTCTGCTCTCTGGGCCTCAGTTTCCCCATTTGGTGAACATTGGGCCTTGGGTTAGGTGCTTCCTATATATGCTCTCTTATTCTTGTGAGAACCTCATCCCTAATTATCTGATGAGAAAGCTGAGGCTCAGGCAGAGCCAGAGGGACTTGAAGTCAAGGCCACCTGCCTCTAGTAGCCTGGCATTGACTCTAAAAATGACGAGTGGGAGGAGGGCAGGTTGGTCCGAGATGATTCCCTCAGCTCCTGCCTGCTTCTGCGGTCTCTCTGGAGATGGCTGCAAGGCTGTGCTGGGCCCCAGCACTGTCCCCTCAGCTAGGGAGCAGTTGGCAGGGTTCCCACTGTTCAGTCAGGTAAGGGCCTGCTGTTCTTCGGTGTGGCCTGTGTTTGGTGCCCATCCTCTAGTCCAGAGTGCCCAGAGAGCATGCCATCTACCCTGCCTGGGAGGGCGGCCTTGTGCTCAGCTTGAATTTTATTTCCTCCAGCCCCTGGTAGCCCCTTCACCTCTGCCAGCCTATCTGCTGTGGGCGTGGGCTCCTGTTCTGTCACATTCTGTCCATGTCCAGGCTAGGCACAGAGCCGCAGTGCTGGTGGGGAGGGGCGCTGCCAGGGGTGGCCCAGAATCTAGACCCTGGATGGCACTGGGGAAGCACGGGCTGCTCCCTTTTCCTGTCTTTCTTTGTTATTGAGATGCACCTTGTTATCCTAAAGGGCACTGGGCCCCCGTTTACGGCTCAAGGAAGTTTACATTTCCACACACCCTTGCAGCCATACATTAGGTCAACCTGGGGACCTTTCCCAGCACCTCCAAGGCTCCTTCTGCTCCCCCAAGTCAAGTTACCTCCCTGCACCAGCGATCACCACTATTTTGACTTCCGTCACCGTAGATCCCTGTTGCCAGGTTTTGAACTTATGTAAAGGGAGTCATAGATCGTGCACACTTCAGGTAGTGTCTGACGTCATGCTGTGTGCATCCTTCGGGCCGTGTCTGTTGTATATGTCAGTGATTCTACTTCATAGCTATGTGATGCTCTCTTATGTAAATACACAATCGTTTATTTATGGTTCTCATACTGATGGAAAGGGGCACTGCTGACAGTTTGGGGCTACTACACATGACCCCACTGTAATCCTTCTTGAATTGGTGGATTTTAGCTTTAGGAGAGACAGCTACAGCCTTTTCCAAAGTTTACACTCCATCCTTCTTTTATTATTATTTTTTAGCCAACTCCACTGACGTATAATTTACATGCAGTAACATACACATATTTTAAGTAAACAGTTAGATGAGTTTTGATATATTCATGAATTTATTTTTTATGAGACCAGGATCTCACTATGTTGCCCAGGCTAGTCTCGAACTCCTGGGCTCAAGCGATTCTCCTGCTTCAGCTTCCCAAGTATCTGGGATTACAGGCATGCACCACCATGCCCAGCCAATTTTAAAAATTTTTTGTAGAGATGGGGATCTTGTTATGTTGCCAGGCTGGTCTTGAATTCCTGACCTCAAGTGATCCTCCTGCCTGGGCATCCCAAAGCTCTATTACAGGCGTGAGCCACCACTCCAGGATCTGACAAACTTTCTTTAGTGTTGAAGTTCAGTGACTTGGAGTAGTCACCTCCAGCTCAAGCTGCATGTGCCTGTGTGTTCTCTCCTTTTTTTTGATAAAACCCAGGTTCAGCACAGGGTCGAGAAAAAGGCTGAAAGTCAGCCCAGAAAGCAGTGTAGAAAGTAGAAAGCTAGTCTGGACTACCATTAGCATCAAGGACCTCAGTCACTGGAGCCATTGAGATGGGTCCACCCCTTCTCCCTCTCTTTCTCTCTCTTTTTCTTTCTTTAATTCATTAGCAACAGGGTCTGTCTCACTATGTTGCCCAGGTTGGAACACCTGGGCTCAAGCAACCCTCCCATCTCAGCCTCCCAGGCCCAGCTCAATCTTTCTTTTTAAAGTTGGAGAATTTTCTAAAGTTCTCCAACTTTAAAGGCTGCTGCCTAGGGAGGCAGGGCTGCACCCATGGGCAGAGTTAGAGGCAGAGCTGGAACAGAATCCCAGCATGGGAAGTCCGTGTTCACAGAGGGGCCATTTCACCCTGGGACATTGTAGAGCAGCCCAAGACTCTGACTAGAGAGGCCCAGCGCCTGGGGCTGGTGCTTGGTCCGAGCTCTGCAGGCTTTCCTGGGTGGAGAGGAGCCTCTTCCTGCCATGCATACCAGGCCTTCCCTAAGTGACTCAAACACCAACCTTCCTTGGGCTTCCTGGACTGTGAGGATTCCACAGTCTGGCAGGGCTGGTGGCCTCAGCTGCACACTCTGCAACCAAGAGGGCTGTAGCTCCTGATTCCACCCCATCCCTCAGCAGCTCCCCAGTGCTCTTCCAGGCCTTAGGCCTGCACCATCCCCACCTCTCCCTCCTCACCAACCTGCCACCTCCTGCCTCAGGTTGACACACTCAGGATGAATTCAAGCCTGTCCCTATACAAATGCCATATTCCCAGGCACTTGCCTGAGTAGAGACGAAGTCTCAGCTCACTTCTAGGTGAGCCTGAGGTGCCCATGGTCCCCACACCCCCTCCAGAAGTCCTTGCATTTGCGCAATGCTTTAGACTCATCTGTCGGCTTGGCAGTGGGGCCCCCAGAGGGTGAAAGCCACATTGTCCCTGTGTCATCAGCAACCAGCACAGGGGGCACCAACTGTGGTGCCCCCCCACGTTTGTCGGGAGACTGAATGATTCTCAGGAAGCTGAGTGGCCACCGGTCATTTTACGTGGGCATTTCCAAGCTGGGTGCTTTTTGCACCATGCTATTTTGGGCGGGAAGACTTTTCCAGTCCCTTTTTCCTTGGCATGCCACTGAAGAATTTCCTTCACCCACATCTGGAGCATCTAGAATTACCCAGGTCAGCCTGTTGCTTTCAATGGCAAACGTCCAGTGCATGGTGTTGGCTCATTTTAATTCCCACTGTGTGGGAGCCCTTGAGCCTTGAGCTTTGGTTCACTATGGGCAGTCTCTTCCCTCCAGGGCTTGGCTAGAGCCAGGCAGGGACAGTGCCCACTCAGGGGCCGATCCACATCCCTGGGGGCCACCAGTTCGAGCTGGGTGCTCTGTGAAACCAGCCACACCCAAGCTACTGGACTCTGGTCACTCCATGCTCCTTGGCAAGACTGTCTATCTGTGAACCTCAGTCCCTCTATCCATAAAATGAGGGATCCTAGACTGGGACTGTCAAGCTCACTTGTCTACAGGGGCCAGGCAGGTACCCTAGGGAAGGGAGAGGGTTGGAGTGTTGGTGAAGAGCTGATATGGTAAAGGAAAGGAAGAAGCAGACCAGTATATTCTGATTTTTTTTTTTTTTTTGAGACGGAGTCTTGCTCTGTTGCCCAGGCTGGAGTGCAGTGGCACGCTCTCAGCTCACTGCAACCTCTGCCTCCCGGGGTCAAGCAATTCTCTGCCTCAGCCTCCCGAGTAACAGGGATTACAGGTGCATGCCACCACGCCTGGCTAATTTTTTTGTATTTTTAATAGAGACAGAGTTTCACCATCATAGCCAGGTTGGTCTTGAACTCCTGACCTCGTGATCCACCTGCCTCGGCCTCCCAAAGTGCTGGGATTACAGGCGTGAGCCACTGCACCCGGCCTATATTCTGATTTTTCAGACGAAGTCAGAAATTTCTAAGAGAAGCAAAAGTTCCCGATCTGTAAAAATCTGGCAACTTTTTTTTTAAACTCTGTATGTGCCAGACGCGTTTAAGCCAGAGCAGCTCCATCTTGAGTAAGGGCTGGGTAAAATGAGGCTGAGACCTACTGATCTGCATTCCCAGGAGGTTAAGGCATTCTAAGATACAAGATGAGCTAAGAGGTCGGCACAAAATACAGGTCACAAAGACCTTGCAGATAAAACAGGTTGTGGTAAAGGAGCCAGCCAAAACCCACCTAAACCAAGGTGGTGACAAAAGTGACCTCTGGTTGTCCTCATTGCTCATTATGAACTAATTATAATGTATTAGCATGTTAAAGACACTCCCACCAGCACCATGACAGTTTACAAATGCCATGGCAACATCTGGAAGCTAACCATATGGTCTAAAAAGGGGAGGAACCCTCGGTTCAGGGAAATCTCTGCCTCTTTCCTGGAAAACTCATGAATAATCTACCCCTTGTTTAGCATATGACCAAGAAATAACTATAAGTATAGTCAGTCAAGCGGCCCATGATGCTGCTCTGCCTTTGAAGTAGCCATTCTTTTATGCCTTTCCTTTCCTAATAAACTTGCTTTCACTTTACTCTATGGATTCACCTCAAATTCTTTCTTGTGCTAGATCCAAGAACCCTTTCTTGGGGTCTGGATTGGGACCCCTGTCCCGTAACATATGGACCAGCTATTTGAGCTCTGGCCTAGACATCCTGCTCTAGATACCTTCCACCTGGGGGATTGGTGGGTGGTGGCAGGGCGGGAACCCCAGAAAGGTGCAGGGCTTGAATTCTGACTACACCCGCCCCTCCCCACATGCCAGCTGTCATGTGGCAGGCACCCTTTGCAGTGTGATCGCCTTCCTTTCGGGGCGCCCGAGCTAGCATATGAATTTTTGATCAGCTTGCCTTTTGAATGAGTTGACTATCATGAATAATAGGGCAAAGGGCACCAGCATTGTGTCTTTAACTATAACTGTTCCAATTAATTATGGGTGTAATTAGCATACATCGTGAGCAGCCCTGGAAAATAATACTTCATGGGTTATAGATGCCCTGGCAGCTGTAACATGAAGTGTGATACCGGGCTGGGGTAGAGATAGTTATTAATAAATTACTCCCATTGTCAGAGACCCTTATTTATACAAATTAGCAGGGGATACATAATCAACTTTAACTGTATAATTTATAATAATTGATTTCATTTTGACTGACCACCAGTCGCTTACCAAATACCCTTGGAAGAAAAATTGCCCTATTAGGGTAAGTTTAATCCTAAACATAGCTAATGAATCCTATTACTTTAAGGTCATATTTGAAGCTTTTGTTAATTGTCAGAACCATTTTAAATTGATTAGAGTTAAATTAAATCAATGTAATGTTTAGAAAAACAATATTTCTAATGGATGAGGCCAGGCTGACCTCGAATAAACATATTTATCAACCGATTCCTGGTGACGAGAAGGGGAACAGCTGGGCCCATAAGTCACATTTGTCTATAATATGGGAAATGTCACCAGGCAATTAGTTATGTCAGGTAATGAATAGGGAGCACGGCGACTCCCCTCTGGCAGCTGGTGTGGATGGGGTAGAATGTTCCAGACCTGAGCCCCTGGCTGCTCCCTTCTGGATGGTCTTTGTTTCCCCAACTTAAACCCAATGCTTCTCAGCTTCCTCATTCACCTCCCTGGATGCTCACCTGGTCCACATTCCCTCCCTGCCCTGTCCCCAGTCTCTCAGGCTCTAGTGCTCTGGCCTTCCACCCGGAGCTGGGAAGCCACCCATCTGCCCCGTCCACACCTACTCATCCTGTTACAGGAAAGGGGTCCCGATCCAGACCCAAGGGAGCATTCTTGGATATCACACAAGAAAGAATTCAGGGCAAGTCCATAGAGTAAAGTGAAAGCAAGATTACTAAGAAAGTAAAGGAATAAAATAATGGCTACTCCATAGACAGAGTAGTGCCGAGGGCTGCTGGTTGTCCATATTTATGGTTATTTCTTGATGATATGCTAAACAAAGGGTGGATTATTCATGCCTCCTCTTTCTAAACCATATAGGTTAACTTCCTGAGGTTGCCATGGCATTTGTAAACTGTCATGGCCCTGGTGGGAATGTAGCAGTGAGGACGATCAGAGGTTACTCTCAGTGCCATCTTGGTTTTGGTGGGTTTTAGCCGGCTTCTTTACTGCAAACTGTTTTATCAGCAAGGTCTTTATGACCTGTATCTTGTGCCGACTTCCTACCTCATCCTGTGGCTTAGAATGCCTTACCATCTGGGAATGCAGCTCAGTAGGTTTCAGCCTTAGTTTACCCAGCCCCTATTCAAGATGGAGTTGCTCTGGTTCACACACCTCTGACAGTCCCTCACCATCCCCTGGGTTTTGCTCAGGTATCACTGCCTCGGGGAAGCCTTCCCTGACCCCCATTCACCATCAACCTCCCAAGGATGAGCTGTCAGGGCAACATGGGTAGCCTTCTCAGCTGTCGTTTTCCACCCATGTGATTCCAACACCAGGCTTCAAGCCCCATGAGAGCAGCCCTGTGTCACTTCCTTAGCCCCAGGTCTCGGATTCTGAGCCCTGATGGAATGCCATGAGGACCTGCTGAATGAATGAAGGAGTGAAGGATGCAGGACTGATATTGGGCTACTCAGAGAATGTCATCTACTGCTTATAGAACATTTACCAAACGCGAAGTATTTTACATGCATTCAGCTAGTTTTTGAGACATTCCTGAGAGGTGGGGCCTGGTACTTCCATTTTATGAAAGACATAACTCATCCAAGACGTCTTGGCTAAGTGTGAAGGAGATAGGATTCAAACTCAGGTCCAAGCTGGGTGCAATGGCTCACGCCTGTAATCCCAGCACTTCAAGAGGCCGAGGTGGGAGTGTTGCTTGAGTCCAGGAGTTCGAGACCAGCCTGGGTAACATACTGAGTGAGACCTTGTCTTTACAAAACGAAAGACAAAAAACAAAAAACAAATTAGCTGGGCATGTGGTGGCATGTACCTGTGGCCTCAGCTACTGGGGAGGCTGAGGCAGGAGGATTGCTTGAGCCCAGGAGTTGGAGGCTGCAGTGAGCTGTGATTGTGCCACTGTACCCCAGCCTGGATGGCAGAGCAAGACCCTGTCTCTAAAAATCAGTCAATCGATAAACAAACAAAAAAACTCAGGTCCAAGAGAATCCAAAGCCCTTTCTGAAGCCTTTGCCTGGTCAGCCGGGATTCCTGCAGGAAACAGCATGGGGACCTTGAGGAAAGGTTTGGATTTCCAGAGGGAGGCCGAATGGATCCTCTGGGCTAACTTCCAAGAGAACCAAATCTGGGCGGGAGAAGCAGATGTCGGGGAGAGGAAAGAGCTGGTTCATTCCAGTGGCCCCTGCTTCTTCCCCAGCCCAGAGGGGTGGTCCCTGGGTGGGGTGGTGCATAGGGTGGAATTCCTGCCAGACATCCGTACCTGCGGTAAGTCCTCGACGGGAAATGTATTCACCGTGTTACCTTGGGAGCATCACTGTGGCCTCGGTTTCCGGGGCTGTGAAATGGGTTCCCAGCCACAGCACTGCTAAGAAGAAAGACACAGCAGGAGCAGGCTCATGATGTGCACTGGGGAAGCCCCTCCTCTCCTCTGTCCCCGCCTTGCTTCTGTCACCCTGGATTAGTGGCAGGAGGTGAGGATCTCTGCCTTTACCTAGCTTCTGCTTGGCACCTTGGAATGGAGGTGGCCAGCAGGCTGGGATCTTTCAAGCCTGCTGAAGCCTGAAAGAGGGGCCCTTAAACGGACCAAGGTGCCTAGGATAGGAAAGGCATTCAGACTCCCCGCACAGGGAATAAAGATTCAGAAAAGATTCAGAAACTCACAGGCACATGCCACCACACCCAGCTAATTTTTGTATTTTTAGTAGAGACAAGGTTTCTCCATGTTGGCCAGGCTGATCTCAAACTCCTGACCTCAGGTGATCCACCTGCCTCGGCCTCCCAAAGTGCTGCGATTATAGGCATGAGCCACTGCGCCTGGCCTTGCATGTGCAGTCTCTACAGTTGGTTCTGTGCTTGGCTTTATGAATTGAATCATACAATTCGGAGACTGCCAATCAATACTAGCATATAATAAGCGTGTCTTCATTTTTGTAAGCAGTTGCTTGGTGTTTTATTGCTTGGTTGTGCTGTCATTTATTTATTTAGCCATTTAGATTGTTTCCAGGCTGTAGCTGCTGCTTCCTCTTCCTCCTCCTCCTCCTCCTCCTCTGAAACAGCTTTTCCAGGTGCTTTTTGTAGTAAACTCACTCTGGGCTGTCCTGAAAATCTGCCCACATGCCAAGTGGTCATTGAGGGAAAGAGCATTTCTTTTTAGGCAGAGTCTCACTTTATTGCCCAGGCTGGAGTGCAGGGGCATGATCTCGGCTCACTGCAACCTCCACCTCCCAGGTTCAAGCAATTGTCATGCCTCAGCCTCCCAGTAGCTGGGATTACAAGTGCCTGCCACCATGCCCGGCTAATTTTTGTATTTTTAGTAGAGACGGGGTTTCATCGTGATGGCCAGGCTGGTCTTGAACTCCGGACCTCAAACAATCTGCCCGCCTCGGCCTCCCAAAGTTCTGGGATTACAGGCGTGAGCCACAGTGCCCCGCCAGCATTTCTTTATCAAACCCGAATCCTTCTACATCCCACACCTGCTGTTGGAGGAAACACGATGTCGCTTTGCAGAGGTTGCTGTGGTGGGTGGGCGGGATTGTGGTGGGCATGTGAACAGCTGAGGGATAGTAGGGGCCTCAGGGAGAGGAGTCCTATCTGTTATAAGTGGCCCCTGAGTGTGCCAGGCACTTCACAGCCCTGTACTGATCAATACAGGGCACTTTGATCAGCTTATACCTGATACAGCAAGGGCTAGGTTCTGACATGTGGTTACCTGGGAGGGAGGGAACAGGAGCCAGGGAGGATATAACAGGGAGTGCATCAGGGAGTTGAGAAGACTCTGGTGGGTGCGGGCCGCAAGCTCAGGCTGCCTGAGAAGTCCCACAATCTGCCATCTGCAAGCCCTTTGGGCTTGGGCTGGAACAAGACCAGTGGCTCAGGGTGTACCCTCAGGGGCCCCATTCCTGCCCCTGAGGTTACACCATTCCCTCAATGGCTGGAATGGGGTGGTCTGTGTCTCCAAGGAAGTTCTACCCCTTCTAGGAGAAGCAATAGACATTGCGAACCATAGCCTTTTCCCTGCTTTGTGGGTCATAGAGTGGAGGTTGCAAACTCAAGGCCTGCCTGCATGACATTTGCAAAAACCTGTGAAAAGTTGCCAGCCAAGGTGGTTAATTTCATGTATCAACTTGAGTGGGTTAGTGGGTCCCCAGATTAAACACTGCTTCTGGGTGTGTCTGTGGGGGTGTTCCAGGCAAGATTCGCATTTGAATCCGTGAACTCGCTTAAGCAGTTGTGGGTGGGGGACATCCGATCCTTTGAGGGCCTGAATAGAATTTTAAAAGGAGAAGAAATCCACCCCCACTTTTTTCTGGCCTCACATCTTGAGCTGGGACATCTCGTTCTCATCTTCTCCTGCCCTCAGACTGGGATTGACTCCACCTGCTCTCCCCGGACAGCCACTGGTGTAGTTCAAGTCCAAGCCCAAAGGGCTTGCAGATGGCAGATTGAGGGGCTCCTCAGGCTCCCTAACAGAAGGAGCCAGTTGCTCATAATAAACCCCTCTCTCTCTGTCTGTCTCTCCCACTCTCTCTCTGTATATGGAAACACACACATGTATATTCTATTGGTTCTGTTTCTCTGGAGAACTCTAATTAAATCAGTGTTTAAAAAAATGGAAGATTTCACATAAAATCTGGATCTTCAGCCTTTCTCGAAAAAACTGGAGGAGTTGGCACATCAGGCATTGTTATCTACAAGGGCACCCAGGGGCAGCAGAGGACCCCCACGATCAGCCCTGAGCTCTGCCATTCTCCGCAGTCCCCACCTGTCTGCTTCCTAGAGCCTGGACACCAGACATAATTAAGTTTGCAACCCTTAGCATAAAGGGAAGGCCATTGGGATCCATGTATCCTGCCTCCCAGGCTGGTTCCTTCCAAGGGGTATCAGGGAAGGAACTGGTCCAGGCCTCTCTCCTGGGCTTGCAGATGGCTGTCTTCTCCCTGCATCTCTTTACAAGGCTTTCTGTCAATGCCTCTGTCTCTCCGTCCAAATGTTCCCTTTTTATAAGGACATCAGTCATATTGGATTAGGGCCCATCCTAATATGCTCATTCTAACTTGAGTACTTCTGTAAAGACCATATGTCCGAATAAGGTCACATCTAGGGGACTGGGGAATAGGACTCTAACAAGTCTTTTTTTTTGGAGGGGAAACAAGTTAACCTATAACAGGTGGCTTTAGGAATCAACTGCATTTGTCCAAATGAATTATAGTTATCTTGCTTTCTCCTCCATGACATCGAACTCTGCTGACACCCTAGGTCAGGGATGACTTGTATATCACAGCTCTCACAGCAGACATCATTAACTGATCATCGAACTTTTGCATTGAATCTGGCTGGGACCTCAGAATCCTTCTAAACACAGCTCTCCTGGTACCTACTACAAATCTGTTTATCGTGTCTGACCTGTGCCTTGCTCTGTTATGTGTTGCTTCTGTCTTGCTTGGTTCAATTCTGTTTCCTCTGCTTAGGAATGCTCTTAAAGCCCAATTCAAGTGTCTACTTTCTCCCTCTGTATAGCCTTCCCTGATTATCCAAGCAAAGAATATCTCTTCTTCCATGTGCACCAATGCACTGGTTCTGAAATTGTCCCTGTAGGAAGGGCCCTCATTGGAAGAAAGAGACTTGGGGATGGGTTTGCATAAACTTTGCCTGGGAGTCAGAAAAGCCCAATTATTTACATCAAAGTAAGGGGGATGGGCTGGTGGAAATGGGAAGGAGGACCAATCCCCCCAGCCCCTTATGCTCAGTACTTGGTACTCACCCTACTTGTCTCATTCATTGCATCCTAAAAATTATCTGTGCAGAGAATGAGAATTTATATAAACCTGAAAATGACAGCTTTCCCTTTGAAGGAGGGCTTCGGCCTATTCCTGGAGTGGTTCGAGGGGAGTGTGGACGTTCCCCAGATACACATAAATTACCCTCTCCTTCAGAGAGTGGAGATTTAGCAGCTGTGTTTTCCTAAGACAAGGCCTTCCCTGCTCTTAAGAAACAGGAAATTCAGTTTTTGGCTTTCTAATAACTTGAGCTCTGGGTTCTAGTATCACATGGAGTTTTTTTCTGATTGGCTACTTAGGGGAGGGAGAGGAGATAAACCCGGAGGTAGGAGCTGATCCCTCCAAGCCATTCTCCGAAAGTAGAGTCTGGGTGAGGTTCAATAGCAGCCTCCCCAAAGGTATGTCCACTCTGAACCTCAGAAGTGACCTTATCTGGAATAAGGATTTCTGCAGATGTGATTAAGACTAGGGCCTCAAGGTGATGTTACACCTGGATTAGGGCCCTAAAGCCGATGACAAGTATCCTGATAAGAGACAGAAAAGAAGACACACAGGGCAGGTGTGGTGGCTCACACCTGTAATCCCAGCATTTTGGGAGGCTGAGGTGGGTGGATCACCTGAGGTCAGGAGTTCAAGACCAGCCTGGCCAACATGGTGAAACCCATCTCTACTAAAATTACAAAAATTAGCTGGGCATGGCGGCGGGTGCCTGTAATCCTAGCTACTTGGGAGGCTGAGGCAGGAGAATCGCTTGAACCCAGGAGGTGGAGGTTGCAGTGAGGTGGGATGGCGCCATTGCACTCCAGCCTGGGCGACAAGAACAAAACTCCATCTCAAAGTAAATAAATAAATTAAAATTAAAAAAAAAAAGAAAGAAAAGGAGACACACAAGAGAGAAACAGGTGTGAGAATAGAGACAAAAATGGGAGCACTGAGTCCACCAGCCAAGGGATGCCCAGGGCTGCCAGCAGGCATCAGTAGCCAGAGAGACAGGAACTGTTAGCACTTAGGGAACCTGTCTGAATCACATAGCATCAAATATTACTGGCAGCAAATCCACATGGATCTGTAGCAGCCTCATTTCTTGCCTCCTCAGAAGAAAGAATTCAACTGAAGGGCATAAGGCAGAGTGAGAGACCAAGGCAAATTTTAGAGCAGGAGTGAAAGTTTATTAAAAAGTTTTAAGGGCAGGAATGAAAGGAAGTAAAGTACACTTGGAAGAGGGCCAAGCTGGTGAGTTGAGAGTCAAGTGTGTGATTTGAGCTTTGACTTAGGGTTTCATACTTCCGGGGTCTTGCGTCCCTTCTCCCCTGATTCTTCCACTGGGGTGGGTTGTCCGCATGTGCAGTGGCCTGACAGCACTTAGGAGGGGCCGCGTGTGTGTGTGTTTACTGAAGTTGTGTGCATGCTCAGTTGAGGTGTGTTCCTAGAAGGTCATATACCAGGTAAACTCCGCCATTTTGCCTCCGAGTGCTCATGCTTGAGCCCACTCGCCCACTCCTGAGAGCTTATTGGGAAGCTGCTGATCACCAGTTTCAGGTGTTTCTGTCTATTGGGAGACAGCCTTTCCCTGGCGCCGGCTGTGACCAATTATTATTTTAGAGAGACAGCTTAATAACTATCTGACCATCACCTGATGGTCACCTGACACTCCTGGTGGGGGTGACCCTCTCCTGCTCTGCTCGTATCTAACTAACGACTATGACAGAATAGATTTTCCCACCAAGCTTCAGAAGGAGCATGGTCTTGCCAACACCTTGATTTCAGCCTTCCTGCCTCCAGAAATGTAAGAGAACACATTTCTGTTGTTTTAAGCCGCTAAGTTTGTGGTCATTTGTTACAGCAGCCCAAGGAAACTAATACACTGGGTCACCATTTTTATGGACCTCACAGTAGTTAACACACCGATGAAAAGACTCCGGGTGAGACAGAACTGTGAGGCCCACAGCAGAGGTTCAAAAAGGGTGGTGTGTTTTTGTTTCCTTCACAGCTTCTCAAGCCCCGTGCACCGTCTTCTCCAGGTATCTTCTGGGTTTGCTGTCTGCCCTGTCAGATCCTGGAGTGGCTTCAGACCAAGAGCTTTCCTTCGACAGGGCAAAGGAAGATAGCTTTCGGAGAAGGGAGAGGGAGTAGGGCAGAGTGGACACTGGCAGGAAGGTGAAGAATGGGGGTATGGGGAAAAAGGAAGCAGGGCTGGGTGCCAAAGCTCATGCCTGTAATACCAGCACTTTGGGAGGCCGAGGCAGGAGGATTACTTGAGGCCAGGAGTTCTGAAGCCTGGGCAACATAGCAAGACCTCCATCTCAATAAATAAAATAAAATAAAATAAAATAAAATAAAATAAAATAAAATAAAGAAATAAAATAGCTGCACATGGTGGTGCACACCTGTAGTCCCAGCTACTTGGGAGGCTGAGGCAGCAGGATCGCTTGGGTCCAGGAAGGCAGTGAGCTGTGACTGTGTCACTGCACTCCAGCCTGGGCAACAGAGTGAGATCCTGTCTCTAAAAATAAAAAGAAAGAAAAAAGAAAAGATTGACTGGAGCTCTGAAGTCTGAGGCCCCCCAAAATGAGGCTGTTGTTCAGGTTGGTGGTTGTGAGGGGTACTGCAGGGTGCCCCAAGACCAGTTGGGTCTGAGCCCTTGCCCACCTGATTCCACATAGCTCCTTTGTGCCCATTGCAGACCCTGAAATTCCACTATTAAATTCTCTTGGAAGACCTGGGGTGGAGGTGAGTTCTATAGCAATTACAACTCAGTGTTGTCTTCCTTTATAAATCACATCCACGATGCAGGTTGGCTACATCCAATTCCGGCATTTTAAAGGCTGAGTGACAAAGACACATGTGAAGCAATCTGAATACATAAGCCTGGATTTCTATGACATTTTCTCCTAACATTTATACTTGTCTTGTTCATCTTTATTTCCATGACAATTTTTTTGTCCTCTGCTTTCATAGGGAACACAACATTTTAAAAGCAAATTATCATTATGGAATCTTTTACAAACATTCAAATTAGTTTAAAAAATGTTTTCCACTCATATTTCATTGGTTGGATATTATTTAATTAATGCTATAGAAACTCCAAAGAATGAAAAATAGAACTAGCATTTGACCCAGCAAATACCACCACTGGATATCTACCCAACGGAAAAGAAATCATTTTATCAAAAAGATATCTGCACTTGCACGTTTATTGTAGCACTGTTCACAATAGCATAGTTATAGAGTCAACCTAGGCACCCATCCATGGTGGACTGGATTAAAAAAATGTGGTACATATACACCTTGGAATACTTTACAGCCATTAAAAATGAATTCATGTCCTTTGCAGCAACATGGATGCAGCTGGAGGTTATTGTCCTAAGTGAATTAATGAAGAAACAGAAAATCAAATACTGCATATTCTCACTTATAAGTGGGAGCTCAAAAATGGGTACGCATGGACATAAAGATGGGAACAATAAGTACTGGGGTCTCCAAAACTGTGGGGAGAGAGGGAAGAGGGCAAGGATTGAAAAACTGCCTATTGGGTGCTATGTTCACTGTTTGGGTGATGGGTTCAATAGACGCTTGAACCCCAGAATTATGCAATATACCCTGTAACAAACCTGCACATGTACCCCTGAATATAAAATTTTTTCGAAAGCCACAGAAACTCAGTAAGAAACGCCGACATTACATGGGTCTGGGAACACATACAATTGATGTTGGTCAGCTTCCAACTCAAATGGCGGGTGGGGACAGAAGTGAGTTTGTGACTAGACCAGAGCTTCTCAACCTTAGATTTGAATGATGAGAGTGTAATTGGGGAGTTGGGGAGGGGATTTTATATATATAGGAACACATCTGGGGAAAATATCATGGGAACGATTGGGGGGTCTGATTGAAAATGCAGATTCGGAGTCGGCTGGCCTAAGGTGGGGTGTGCGGGGCTGCATTGATGAAGCCCCCCAGGCTGTGCTGGTCCTGCTGGTCTGGAGACCACACTTTGAGGAAAGAGGGGGAAGAGCAACTTCTCAGCCTTAGTGTTGAGTACACTCCGGGTGGAGAGGGAGAACGAGTCAGTTCGCAGTGGCCATTAGGAGGACTTTTGCACTGAGCCCACTTCTGTTTTCCCATCCTTTTCCCGTTCATTGCTTTCAGTTCTGGTCTTGGAACCATGCAGGATAAATCACTAAATCACATAAGCTTCATGAGAATAGGGTCAGCTTAGAGCCTTGCAGGTAGCTAGAATGCCTTAAAAGTTTTATTTTTTTCAGGTTTATTAAGGTGTAATTTACATACAGTAAAATTCACTTTTAAAATGTGTACAGTTCAATGAGTTTTGACAATATATATAGTCATGTAACAGCCACAATTGAGAGATGAAGCATTTCCTGCAAGCAAGAAAAGTTCCTCTTGTCCCTTTTTTGTTCAGTCTCCTTTCTTCACCCCCAGTCCCTGGCAACCACTGATTTGATTTCTGTTCTTACAGTTTTGCCTTTTCCTGAACATCATATTCATGAAATCATACAAATTGGGTCTGGCTTCTTTTAGTTACCATAATGTTTTTGAGATTTATTCATATTGTTACATAGATCAGTAGTTCGTTCTTCTTATTACTAAGCAGTATTTCATTATATCCATCTATTAATGTGTTTGGGGGTTGTTTCTACTGTAAGCTAATGTAAATAATTCTGTCATGAACATTTGGCCACAGAACTTTGTGTGGACATAGGTTTTCATTTCTCCTGGTAAAAGCCTGGAAGTGGAATCACTGGGTCATGAGGTCAGGGTATGCATCACTTTACCAAAGACTGGCAAAATGGTTTCCAAGAGAGTTCCAGTTGCTCCACATTCTCACCACGGCTAATATCGTCAGTCTTTTTAATTTTAGCTATTTTAGTATGTGTGTTATAATATCTCATTGTGGTTTTCATTTGCATTTCTTTAATGACTAACAGCGTTGAGCATCTTTTCATGGGGTTATTTGCCATTCCTACATCTTTCTTGGTGTAGTATCTGTTCATATTTTTGCCCAATTTTTAAATCGAATTCTTTGTCTTCTTGTGTTGTAAAGAGTTCTATATATTATTCTAGATACCAGCCCTCTCTTTATCCAGTGTTTCTCAATATGTTTTAAAATATTGCCTCTCAAGAGCCTTTTTAGACATTTTTTCCTAAAGTCTCCCCTCATCCACTATGAAATTTAATATAACAGACATACCATATATCTATTTATATACCATGATGCTTTGCAGGCACACATATCATTATAATATCTAAAATTTTTAGCCTCCAAGAACAAATTTTTGCCCCCTTGGTGGTATCACCTCCGTTGAGAAAGCACACAATTATCAGATACGTGTTTTGCAAACATTTGCTCTCAATTTGTGACTTGTTTTTTTCATTTTTCTTAATATCTTTTGAAGAGCAGAGTTTTACATTTTTATGAAGTCCAATTTATCTTTTTTTATGACTTAAGCCTGTTGTTTTCTATCTAGGAATTATTGGTCAAAACCCAGGTGACGTATATTTTCTCCTAGAAGTTTTAAATCTTTAACTCTTACATTTAAGTTGGTGAACCATTCCAAGTTACTTTTTGTATATGGTGCAATATAAGCATTAAGGTTCCACTTCTTTTGAAATGAATGCCCCATTTTCTAGCACTATTATTGAAAATACAATATTTCCTCATTCAGTTACCTTGGTACTTTGTCAAAAATAAATTGAGCATGGAGGTGTGGTTCTTTTTCTGGACTCTCCATTCCATTCCATTGATCTATATGACTTTCATTATGCAAACACTACACCATCTCATCTGCAATTAGATATCATTAATCCTCTAGTTTTGCTGTTCTTTTTTGAAATTGTTTTGGCTATTCTAGGTCATTCATTGTTTTATGTAAATTTAGAATCAGCTTGACAATGTCCACAAAAAGCTAGCTAGAATTTGGACTGGGATTACACTGGGTGTACAGAAATATTTGGGAAGTGTATTAGTTAAGGTTTTCCAGAGAAGCAGAACCAACAGGATGTGTGTGTGTGTGTGTGTGTGTGTATAGCATATATATTTATATTTATTATAAGGAATTGGCTCACATGATTATAGAGGCTGGAAATTCCAAATTTGCGGTGTGGTCTGGCAGGCTGAGACCCAGGAGAGCTGTTGGTGCAGATGAGGTCTGGAGGCAGTCTGCTGCAGAATTCCTTCTTGCTAGAGTAGGTTGAACTTTTCCTTCTGTTAGGGCTCCAACTGATTGAATGAGATCCACCCCCATGAAGAAATGCAATCCGCTTATCAAAGTCCACCCATTTAAATGCTAATCTCATCCAAAAACATCCTCCAAGTTGACACCTAGAATTAACTATCACAGGGAGGATTGACATTTTAATAATACTGAGTTTTTTTATCCATGAACCTGGTTTATCTGCATTCATTTTGGTCTCTTATAAAAATTTTTTTTCAGCAATGTTTTATAGTTTTCAGCATATAAATCCTGCATAGATATCATTAGGTTTATCCATCATTATTTCATGCTTTTTGAAGCAACTGTAATCTTTTTAAATTTAAATATTCAGTTGTTCATTTCTAGTATACAGAAATGTCATTGATTTTTGTATAGTGATCTTGCAACCTGTGACCATGCTAACTAAACTCACGTAGATTTCTTTAAATGTATATGATCATATTGATTATAAATACAGTTTTATTTCTTCTTTTTGAATATGTATGTTTTTTATTTCTTTTGCTTTCCTTATTGCACTGGCTAGAACCTTTAGTACGATGTTGAACAGAAGTGGTAAAAATGGGAATTTTTTTCTTTAGTTTTTGTCTTTTTTTAATATTAACCAGGTCCTCACCAGATAGATAATGATAATTTTTTGAATCTCTGTTATTAGATCTTTTGAGATGATCATTTCATTTTCTTTCCAGCTTATTGATGTGGTGAATTTACACATTTTTGGATGTTAATCCAATCTTGTATTTCTGGGTTAAACCCCACTTAGTCATTATGTAGTATCCTTTCTATATATTTTATTTTATTTTATTTTATTTTGCTGAATTTTATTTGCTCATGTTTTAATAAATATTTTTGAGTCTATGTTCATGGGTGACATTGTCTGTAGTTTTCTTGTTTTATCTTTGTCTGGTTTTGATATCAGGGCAATGTTGGCCTCAAAATGAGTTAAAAAGTATTACCTTCTCTTCTACTTTATAGAAAAGTAGTGTTTCTTCATTGAATGTTTGGTAGATTTAGCCAGTGAAACCATCTGACCCTGAAGTTTTGTTTGTGAGAAGGTTTTAAACAATGAATCAAATTTCTTTAAAAGTTATATGAAAAGCTATTTCTTGTCAGATAAGCCATGGTAGTTTGTGTCTTTTAAGGCTTTTTTCCATTTCATCCAAATTGTCAAATTTGTTGGCAAAGTCACCGTTAATATTACCTCTTTAACATTCTAATTTCCACAGGGTCTATCGTTGTGTACATGCTTTCATTCCTAATATTGGCAATTTGTGTTTTCTCTGTTTTTTCTTGATCACTGTCTAAAGGTTTGTTGATTTTATTGATCTTTTCAAAGAACCAGGTTTTTGCTTTATTGATTTTTCCTATTTTCCTATGTTTTATCTTATTGATTTCTGTCCTAATTTTTATTTACTTTCTTCCATTTTGGTTTAATTTTCTCTTCTTTTTTCTCTTTTTTTTCCTTTCTTTCCCTTCCTTCCTTCCTTCCTTCCTTCCTTCCTTCCTTCCTTCCTTCCTATTTTCTTCTCTTTCTTTTTTCTTCTTCTTCTTCTTTTTTTTTTTTGAGAAGAGTTTTGCTCTGTCACCCAGGCTGGAGCACAGTGGTGCGAAATCAACTCACTGCAACCTCCACTTCCTGGGTCCAAGCAATTTTCCTGCTCCAGCCTCCCGAGAAGCTGGAATTACAGGTGCGTGTCACCATGCCTGGCTAATTTTTGTATTTTTAGTAGAGACGGGTTTCACCACATTGGCCAGGCTGGTCTCAAACTCCTGACCTCGTGATCCACTCGCCTCAGCCTCCCAAAGTGTTGGGACTACAGGCGTGAGCCACATTTTTCTAGTTTCCTAAGGTGGAGGCTGAGGTTATTAATTCGAGATCTTACTTCTTTTCTAATGCCAGTACCATGGGTTCTATGGAGTCACATGGTCCAAGCTACAGAACTTGTAGCACAGCCTGGACCTGTTGCAGAGCCCTCTCTTGCTTTGAGCCTCACTTAAGACTAGCATCTTTCCTCACAAGTCATTGAATGGGCAAGAGCAGTATCCCCCAGTGTTGGAGTATGCATCCTTCAATTCGGACTGGTCTACCAAGCACTGGGGTTTTTTCCTTAGTGGTAGGAGTTGCACAGTACAATAACTTTATTTTGGAGGTAATTGATATTGTTTGGATGCATGTGCCCACCCAAATCTCATGTCAAATTGTAATCTCTAACTTCGGAGGTGGGGCCTGGTGGGAAGTGACTGGATTGTGGGGGCATATTTCTCATGAGTGGTTTAGCACCATCCCCTTGGTGCTGTCCTCATGACAGTGAGTGAATTCTCTCGAGATATGATTGTTTAAAAGTCTGTGGCACATTCTCTCTCTCTCTCTTCCTCCCTGCTCTGGCCATGTGACATGCCTGCTCCCCCTTCTCCTTCTGCCCTGATTGTAAGCTTCCTGAGGCCTCCCCAGAAGCTGAGCAGATGCTAGCACCATGCTTCGTGTAAAGCCTGCAGAACCATGAGCCAATCATACCTCTTTTCTTTGTAAATTACCTAGGTTCAGCTATTTCTTTACAGCAATGCAAGAATCACCTAATACAGGGATGCTCCACTGCTGCAGACCACTGGCCCCTAGAAACTTTGCTGATACATACCTGGGATTTCTTACTTCCCATCCTTTGGACAGCATGTATCTTACCCAGGCATCCCGATAACTTGTCTCTTCTTGCTCATCTGATCCAATTAACATATCATTGATACAGGGAAGTAATTTCAGTTTCTTTGTGAAGTGTCCAGATGGCCTAGGTCACATTATGGACCATATTATGGCAGAAATCAGAATTACCATGTTCCAGGACAGGATTATCAATGTATGCTATTATCCATTGGATGTAAATGCAAATAGCTTCTGATCCTCATTTGTGATGGGAACGTGTAGTGGGTTAAATGATGTACCTGCCCCCACCCCACCAAAGAAAAGATATGCCCACCTGAAACCTAGAACTGTGGACTTATTTGGAATAAAGGTCTTGGCAGATATAATTAAATAAAGGATCTCAAGATAAGATCATCTTGGATTAGGGTAGGCCCTAAATCCAGTAATAAATTTCCTTATAAGAGAAGAGAGAGGAATACATACAGGAGGGGACAGAGATTGGAGTGATGTGCCTAGAAGCCAAGAAATGCCAAGGACAGCCAGCAGCCACCAGGAGAGGAAGAACTCTTCCCTAGAGCCTCCAGAGGCAGCCTGCTGACCCCTTGACTTCAGACGGTTGGCCTCTAGAACTGTGAGAGAATAAATTTCTGTTGTTTTAAGTAATTAAGTTTGTGGTAATTTGTTATGGCAGTCCCAGGAAACAAACACAGTATTGGAAAGAACACGTTTGGCAGATCAGAAATAAATTGCAAACCACATAGCTGAGGTTGTGTTAGTCTGCTGTAGTAAACAGACCTCCTTTGGCATAGGAACTGCAATTCAGCTACCACTTGGTTGATCCTTTCGTCCATCATCTGCAGTGAGAGCTCTGGCATCTCAGCTTCATTTAATGAGGGCCAATGTGAGCTTTTTCCAAGCTTCTACGAGCCATCCCAGCTATGTATTAGACCCATCCCTGGAAGCCTCGCCAGGGTGTTAAATTCCATGGCAAAGGAGAGGGCTCCCTTGTCAACAAATGTTCCTTTATTCAGTGATAAATTCTGTCCACCTTGACCCAGCATCCTCAGGATCCACTCCTGGGCATGCCCTCCCAGTCCTGCCAGGGCATGTCCACTAGTACCTGCAGAGTCTTTTACTTAGAAACTTTCCCATTCCTAAGCAGGCCTCACACCGTTGACTCATGCTGAGACTTGGCCCTACAGATTAGACTGGTGGCCGGGAGAGGAGGTGACAGCAGATACTGAGGAGGCCAGTGCTGCTTTATAATAATCCTCATTTGAGGCTTCTTGGATAGTCTCCTAACAGGGTGGATGGGCCACTTCTGCAGACCCAGAGGACCCAAAGTTCTCAAGTGCATGTACTCAAATGTACTTACCCCAAGTTCCAGATTCCTGCACCTTCTCCATCAGAGGCCTGACTTTGGTGTAGGAAACTTGCCTAGGCTGAGAATTAGAATTTAAATTTCCTTAAAGTTGCAACTCTTACCCTTAAGTCCTTTCCTCATATCCTTAAGGCCAGGACCTGGGAGCCAGCTGTCTGCCTCCCCAGCTGTGGGAGATGAGTTTCTATAATGCTGCCAATGGGGCTCTCAGACCCTCATGTTTTGCTTCACATTGTGATTGATGGCCCTGAGTCTGTCTTTTCCTCTTCTTAAGGCATGATTGGCATTCACTGGTGGGCATCCGATTCTACAGTCTTTATAAGAACTCTTTTTCCCATACTTCTCAAACATCAAAGCTCTTGCACAGGGCAGTGCACCTTTTCCACCTGTATCCCACGCCCTGGGTGTTTTACAGGTAGAATCTTAGCAACAATCACTGCCTGCCATTTACCACTGTACACTAAGCACCAGTGATGGGGCTGTGATTTCTAGCCAGCTAGGGACTTCAGAATCCTATCCTTCTCATCTATCTCCTAGGATCACTCCTGGTACCAAATATATTAGCTTGGGTTCCCTACAAGCAGAGCTTGAGAAAGGAATTCAAGGAGCACATGATTAATCAGAGGAGTTTTTCAGGAAAATCCTGTAAGGGAGGGAATTAGGCACAATAAGACAAGGGAGAGAGCAGAGCAAGGAAGCAAACCTCAAGCAAAGCCCAGTCTTGGTCTGAGCCATGGTGATAAGAGCCCTGAAGCTCTGAATCACATTGATCAGTCAGTCATTAGCTGTGGGCTGCCCTTGATGTGTGTTGGGGCCCAACTTCCAGGTCATGGTCCCTCTCATGAGCTGAAGGCAATTCTCCAGGGAAGGGTGCAGCTGGTGCAAACTCACTGGAGTCCAGAAAGGCGATCTGGGAGGGGAAAAACAGCATCCTACAGACCCCATGTAATTCATAGCCTCCATAATTCACAAGTTCTTTCTCCATGAGGTGGTAAGAGGCAATTTTGTATTCTTGGAATGCCACATACCTATAATGATAGTAATTTTTTTCAGCAATGTTTCTGACATTTTTACAGAGCATGCACTTCTAAATTAGTGACACACCATGGTGATCTTTGGCCTTCTTCAAAATAACTTTATCTTTTCCCTTCTCTGGCCCAGAGTTATTGATTTTTAGGTGGTTATTTTATTTTATTCTTTTTTTTTTTTTTCTGAGATGGAGTCTCTCTCTGTCACCCAGGCTGGAGTGCAGTGGCACAATCTCGGCTCACTGCAACCTCTGCCTCCTGGGTTCAAGTGATTCTCCTACCTCAGCCTCCCGAATAGCTGAGATTACAGGTGCATGCCACCACACCCGGCTAATTTTTTGTACTTTTAGTAGAGACAGGGTTTCACTGTGTTAGCCAGGATGGTCTCCATCTCCTGACCTTGTGATCCACTCACCTCAGCATCCCAAAGTGCTGGGATTACAGTCATGAGCCACTGTGCCTGGCCTATTTTATTCCTTTTTTTAGCACAAACTCTAGCACAGCCATGACCCTTTAATCAATGTTTGGATAGTGTTCCTACAAGATTACAAAATATTTTGAATCACAAGATCAGTTAATGTTAAAGATAATATGCCCTAGTCACCAAAGGTACTGTTGGAAGTTGTGATGGGGAGCAGTAGCATGGGTCACACAATAATGACAAAGGACAGCATGTCCTTCTTTTCACCAGCTAGAGGCATTGCCGTGTTGCACTTAGAAATGCAGTTTCAACTCACCGGCCTACCAGTTTGAAAGTTATGGAATGCTTGATAAGTTGCCAAGTTATGCAATTCTTGATGAGTTGTCAATCCCCCCATTTGGGAAGATTTCATATTTTGTATGTAACATGAAGACATTATTATTTTTATATTACATAGTTTCAAAATCACATCATTCAAATGCACATGTGGTGCTGTGTTCTAATACTTTTCTGGATTTGTCTTTTATATCTAGCTTCTTAATCCAGTAGGAACTTACTTTTATATATGATGTGAGGTAGGGATCTGATGCTTTCTTTCTGTTTTCCAGTGGAACTCTAGATGTCACAATCTCATGTATTGGAAATGCCATAATTTTCTTGACTTTTCCTATAAATAGGCTTCCATTCTAGACTTTCTATTCTGCTTCTTTGATTTCTTTGCCTGGTCTTATCAGCTTCATGTTCTTGTATCCACTTAATGGTCTCTTTTAAAATTTGGTAGAATATGCAAACACTTGTTTTTCTTTTTCAAATTTTTCTTGTCTATTCTCTTGCGTTTTCTTTTTCAAATGAATTTTAGCGTCAACTTGCCCAGTTTCATAAAAAATCCTGTAGGGATAGTGGTTGGGATGGTATTGAATTTATAGTTTAATTTGAGGGGCTTTGACATTTTTACAATATTGAGTGTTTCCATCCAGGTCTATGGTTATGCCTTTCCATTTATTCAGGTCTTCTTTTATGTCTCACAGTAAATTTTTATAGTTTTCTTCACATAGGTCCAGAAAGTTTCTTGGTAGGTTTATTCCTACGTATTTTATATATATTTTTCATTTTCATTGTGAAGGAGACTAGAGGGTTTCTGGGATTGTACTTACATCATAACAGGATTGTTTATGCTTGGAGAAAAAGAAATGTTTCTTGCTCCTGAATGAAGGTGACTGTACTTCACTGTGGCAAATCAGTGGATAAAACTGATTGCAGACGTGGGTTCCCTTTTTTTACTGCGCAATCCTTCAGTTTTGACCTGGAGCTAAATGCTGCTGCAGTCTCCTGTTTGGGTATGGGGGTGGATGTCGGCTCCATTGGTTCCAATGAAAACCAATTCTGAACACAGTTATTTTGCTAATTTCTCTGCCGATCGCTCCACCCCCTCCTCTTTGTATTTGTTTACTCTGAACCCAAGTACCCTGGATCTTCTCTTACTTTCTCAGTAGCTCTGGCCGTGGTGGTTGGCTGTGGTTTCCTCCAATCCTGCCAACCCAGTCCCATCTGCTTTCCATCTTCCAGGAATTGTGGACAAGTTCTTGTTTTTCCACATGTGGTTATAGATTCATTTTGTCTTTTAAATATGGCTTTTCTTTTGAGGAATTGGGGCAGGAGGACAGGTAGCTGGCTAGGCCTGGGTTGTCCTCCTGAGTCTATCATCTTGTGTACTCATTTTTCTTAAGTCAGGAGAGTCTTAGCCTTGTTTCCATGGCGATGCAGTGGCCAGTAGGGGAGAAGGGAGGTTGAAGATGCAGAGAAGAGGTGACAATGGCTGCAGAGAAGTCCTTGGGAGAACATGAGGAGCCGGGCCTGAAGGTCAGGTGGTGGGTTGGCTTAGGACAGGCAGGACAGGTCAAGAGCAGGCATAAGTGTAGGTGTGTTTCCAGGTTTGGTGGCAGGAAATGAACTGTGCCTCCATTTGTTCCTTCTGTGTTCCCTGTGAGATGGAGCTTGAGGTTGTCATAGGCAGAGGGAGAGAGTTGAAGAGTAGAGCCAAGGAGTTCTAGAGAGGGGAGGAAGTTTGAGATCACCCCTGTGGAGTGTGTGACAGAGAGCCACTTAGGGACACAGAGGCTTCCTGGGTCACCCTGAGGCCACCCCTAGGATCAGATGCCCAGCCCAGAAAGGCTGCCCTGGCCAGTCCAGAAATACTCTTAGGAGAGTGCTGGTTGGGATGTGGAGAAGCTTGACAAGGTTCTGGTTAACCTTTTCTACTGGGGATTCTCTTCACAAAGCCCAAGTGGACCAGAACTCAGCGGGCTGGGTTCAAGTCCTCATGCTGCCGCTTAGCAGCTGTGGGATGCTGGGAAGCCATGGCCCTCTCTAAGCCTCTTCTTCTCTCCTTTACTGAGGCAGTGGGGGCATTGACCTCATGGGGCAGCTGTGAATAGTTTACTGTGAATGACACTGGGACATGGCAGGGGGAGAATGTTGAAAAATTCGGTGGGGGCATTGTTATGAACTGGGCGGGGATACTTATGCCTTTATCATTTATTTTTACTTATCGAAAAATATTACTGGTAAAACCTGGAAAGAGTGATGGAGATGGGTAATACCATCACCCTCTGGCTAAGCTATGAAGCTGCTTCTTTTTTCCACCACACTTTGGGGGCCCTTTCCCCCAGTGCCTTGGTGTCCCCTCAATGCCAGCATGTCCAATTTCTCTTCCGTCCTCTGCTCACAGATACAGATCTGGTATCAGTCATCTACATCTTAGGGGCAGTTTCTTAGACACTTAGGGGTCTGCAGGGGGCACAGAAGCCCTTACTACTGATACTGCAAACCACTCTCCCATCCCCAAGCACCCAGTTTTGACATGGAAACCTCTTGAGGCCAGGTTGTTTTCCAAGGTAAGCCCAGAACACTCAAGCCCAAGCAGAAGACCACGCTCCTTTGAAACTGCATTTCTGCCATTTGGTTGTGGGATTGTTCAGGGGTGGCAAATAAGGTTGGGCCACTTCTCCCTGCAGGCTCACCAGGCAACCACAGATTCCACTTGCCCCTGAATTAGATGGGTTGCTGGGGGGTGCCCAGGCTTATCCCTGTGTGCTCACCTTGACAGGTGAGCTGTGACAGGGCCTCTCTGCTTTGGGCATAAATAACTTTATCCATAGAAGTTCTTAAGCATTGCTGGCTGTATCTGTACCTCACTCCTAGAAAGCAGGAGCTGCTCAAATACAAGTTGGTGTAATCACAGGGAAAGCTGAGCTTTGGCCGGCATGATCTGAAGTTTCTGCTGCCTAGGCCGTCAGCTCAGAGCCAGTGCTGTTTGTCAGCACCAAGCTCAACCACTGAGTGGGACTTTCTGGAGCGTCCCAAGAGAAAACTGAGACTTCAGTAGAGGACACAGGAACCTGTGCCCAGTGGGGGCAATCGGGAAACTTCAATGTGTGACTCGTTCTTTTCCAAAATTCCTCTTTTCCCCTTATTTAATATTTTTTTTCAGAAAAACGTGTGATTTTATATGCTTTTCTCTGCATGTATTAAACAAATTGCACAGCTGAATAGCTTTTCTTAAAACCTGGACATTCACCAAAAAGAAGTTTGCCAGCACAGACAATTAAGCTTTCTTCTTTGAACAATGGAGTGACTGACTGGCACATTTGAAATGCAAGCGTGTTTTTTTATTCCACTGTTCATCCTTCAAGCTGATAAACAGCAACAATGGGAAACAGCTGGGACAGGAAAACATTTGAGTTTGTATTTTCAAAGCAAGCAAGAAAGAAACCCGTCAGTGTGGGCCAGATCCCGTCTTCCGCCTGAGGGCGAGCCGGCATTTGGGGAGGGAAAAAATACTATACATATTTCTAATCAAACATTACATATTTATTAATGTGCAGCTGGTGCATTGTATTCCGAGGGTTGGTGGTGGGGGTGTCTCTCCCCCCACCCTCATGCCACCCGCCTTGTTCCTCTAATGTGTCTTGCCTGGCAGGCTGGTATTGTTCTGTAACTGACATTACTTTATAAGAATCAGAGCTGCGCACATTTAATAGGAGTTATGGAGACAATTGCTCTCTGAGCGGTTGGGGTCTCTGTGACGTAGGTGCCATCTGAGCCTCAGTTTCTGTTCTGGCAGTGGACGGAATGGGCAACGGAGGTTTTTTTAGGCAGATGTACCTGAGATACTGTTTATGGGGAAGCCCCCAGCACCTTCACTGCCACCCCCACACCGCACCCTGGGTCCCATCCATGAAGGCCATGGCTCCTGCCCACGTGTCTGTGCTCTCTCTGAACATGGGAACAAATTTATTTTGATGCTTATTGAGATTAAACTTGCTGTGCATTTCATCGGGAGCAGGGGTTGGATCTGTTCATTAGGTGGGGAGGCTCACCTTGTCAATTTCCATTGAGCGCTGGCAAAAGCGATCACTTTATCATCATTTGTCAGCAGCCTCGACAGGTTTTACTCAGCTCTGATTCCTCCCGGGCCCTGCTGTCATAACTTCATTGGCTTTATGGTAGCAGCTGAGTTCCCTTAGGTAATTGTCTAATAGATCTATTTTGCCTTAATATTGGTAATTCACTAAATGTAAAAGAACGCAGAAGAGAGGCTGAAACATTAAACACCAGACATGCCACACACTCCTGCAACAACCCCAGCCCCACCCTAAACTACTGTCTCCATCCATCTTTGGAAATCCCATTATATTGAGTAGGAGGGGATTGGTCTTTTTCAGCTTTGAAAAATTGGAGCTGAGACTTCAGCCTCCCTCTGGTCTTATGGGCCAAAGGAATTTAGGATGGGAGTGTGGAAAGGGCTCTGGGCCAGGGCTCAGGGGCATGTGGCTCCTGGGGCCCAGGGCTGGCAGCACCTTTTTCCTTTTTGGGCCTCAGTCTTCCTATCTGTTTACCAGCAGGATGCCAAGGTTCTCACCCTCAGGATCACATGGGGGCCAGGCAGCAATAGAGATGGGCGAGTGAGCTGGATGAGGACGGTGGCAAGCTGGAGGGCACATGCCTGTCTGCCTGGAGGGGCAGCCACTACAGGTTGCCTTGGGCCAGTGCAGGCCTGGTGGACCCAGAGGCTTGAGTTTTAATTTTATTTTGCTATATTTTTCTTTTCCTGTTTTTATTTTGTTTGTTTTTGTTTTAAGACACGATCTCGCTCTGTTGCCCAGGCTGGAGTGCAGTGGTTCGATCACAGCTTACTGCAGCAATTGCAGTCCTCCTGGGCTCAAGCAATCCCACGACCTTAGTCTCTGAGTAGCTGGGACTACAGGTGCATGCCACCATACCCAGGTTTGTTTTTTTTTTTTTTTTTTTTTTTTTTTTTCAGAGATGAAGTCTCACTATGTTGCCCAAGCTGGTCTTGAACTCTTGGACACAAGTGATCCTCTCTCCTTGGCCTCCCAAAGTGCTGGGATTACAGGTGTGAGCCACTGTGCCCCGCTGAGGTTTGGATTTTTAAACAAAAGCTAGGATTCTAAATTTATATGTCTACTGTTTTAATGTTTTAGTACTGGCACTGAATTTAAAAAAGCATTTTTTTTTTTTTCGAGACGGAGTCTCGCTCTGTCACCCAGGCTGGAGTGCAGTGGCGCGATCTCGGCTCACTGCAAGCTCCACCTCCCGGGTTCACGCCATTCTCCTGCCTCAGCCTCTCCGAGTAGCTGGGACTACAGGTGCCCGCCAGCACGCCCGGCTAATTTTTTGTATTTTTAGTAGAGACAGGGTTTCACTGTGGTCTCAATCTCCTGACCTCGTGATCCTCCCGCCTCGGCCTCCCAAAGTGCTGGGATTACAAGCGTGAGCCACTGTGCTCGGCCTAAAAAGCATTCTTAATAAAATAAAATGTCTGCTGGCAATGATGAGTTATGGTGATGACAATGGTGATTAATGATAGCTAACATTAGTGAGTGCTCATCATGTATCAGGGTCAGTTTTGGACTGGTTTCATCCTTACAACAATGCTAAAAGACATGTCCTGGTGTTGTCCCTGTTTCACAGGTGAGGAAATGGAATCACAGTGAGTAACTTGCCCAAGGTCACTGTCTTTGCTGCTCAGTTGATTGGGTAATTGACTTCCAGGAAATTAGAGATCTACTGACAAGGTACCCTGGGCCTGCGTAGAAAATATGACGTCAAGATAGATTCCTGGCAAAGGCCAACTTATTACAATATTCCACTTAGAAAAAAAATCTATGCACTTAAAAAAAACCACAGCCAGGTACAGTGGCTCATGCCTATAATCCTAGCACTTTGGGAGGCTGAGGCAGGAGGATTGTGTTAGACTAAGAGTTTGAGACCAGCCTGGGTAACACAGCAAGACGGTCTGTATAAAAAATATTTTAAAAACCAGCCATGCCTGGTGGTGCACACCTGTAGTTCTAGCTACTTGGGAGGCTGAGGTGGAAGGATAGTTTGAGCCCAGGAGTTCGAGGCTTCAGTGAGCTATGACTGCACCATTGCACTCCAGCCTGGGTGACAGAGTGAGACCCTGTCTCAAAAAGCAAAAACAAAAAAACCAACATACTTGTTTTCTGGAAGATTTTACCTATATACTACCACTGTCCTTCAGAACCATGGGTTTTCCTTAAGTTTCAGGGAATAACCATGTCGATTACTAAGTCACAGGCCAGAAGGAAAGAACTTGACTTGGGACTTCCTGAATTTATTACAGCGTACTTTATTTCATAGGCTAAAACCGGGTCTTAGGTTCAATGAACTATGTGAAAACTCTGGCTGGTCCACTCCCCATAACTCAGCCCTTTGGCCTCCTGACTGGACATTTCCCTGAAATATATTAGGTCCAGCTGGGCATGGTGGCTCACGCCTGTAATCCCAGCACTTTGAAAGGCCAAGGCCAGAGAATCACTTGAGTCCAGGAGTTTGAAAACAGTTTGTGCCACATAGTGAGACCCTGTCTCTAAAAAGAAAAAAAAATTAGGTCCTTCATAAACATTTGTGGGATGAATATTTTAATTAAAAATTTGAATATAGGGTGTTTTTAACAGGATTTCTTTCTTTCTTTTTTCTTTGTTAAACAGCCACTGTGTTTATTTCCTGCCATTATCTCTGGATGTCATTTTTTGCACAGACTGTCATAGACCAACATGATGTGTGCATAGATTTACGTGTGGTTCAATATACACATATGCACCTGCAATGCTTCTGTGAGTCAACATACATGTATGCACACACTTACATGTAGTTCAATACACATGTGCATGTGCAATGCACACACCTACATGTGGTTTAATATACATGTGTGCATACACTCACATGTGGATCAACACACATGTGCACACACATGCACACTTACATGTGGTAGAACACACACATGTAAATCCTTGCATATGGCTTAACGCATGTGGGCAATGTGCACATTTACACATAGTCCAGTCTATACATGTGCACGTGCTTACATGTGATTTGATATGTATGGGTGTATATACTTCATTTGGTTCAGATATACCCTCAGGGTGGGGATTTTATTGTATCCCTGAGTGATTCCTGTCCCAGGCTTAGCAGTGATGAAATGAGTTTCTCTCACCCTAGCACCAGGGAGAAGGATAGGGAGCTATTTCTCTTCCTCACTTGAGCCAGGATCTGCGGCTCTCCCAGTGAATGTTTGACATTGGCCGATACTCAGCATTATCAGGAGGTGGTGGACGATGTTCACTGGTTGGCTTCACCATTCCGGGGGAGAACCCTTCGACTGTGCACCGTTCTATGCATAGAGTTCGTCGGGGAAGTCCAGTTCCAACATTGCTGATGGGCCAATGAAGGGAGGCGGGGTTTTCTGGGCTGCGAGGTTTTCTGGGCTGCGATGTGGAGGTCAGCCACACAGTGAGCCAGCGTCCCGTGTGTACAGCATGTGTACATGCATACAATGCAGTGGATGCTGACGAGGGTGTGCAGGCCACTGTAGGATGGCTCTGGGATGGAAGGAGCATCTCTCATGCACCTGTGCAGGTGCAACGTGTCCTCTGCTGGCTTGACGTGGACGCTCCCCAGTATCAGAGAATGGCAGCAGCCTTGTGCCCCTGCAAGCCCTGATTCGGGAGGAGGCTGGAGGCGTGCTCTCTCCGGCTGAGGATGGAGGTATCTCCCTAAGGGAAGTAGGGAGTGGTCAGCACCTTGGGGAATGGGAGCTATTAACCTTTCAACCTGGCTTGCATTTCTTTCTAGGATGTCCTGTCCTCTTGTAAAGGAAGTGGCAGATCTTCAGGCAGGGGGCAGCAGATTCTGTTAGACTAAGACTGTGGCAGTAGGCAGGGTGGGAGCAGGAGGTCTTGTCCCTCAAACCCACTACAGATGCAAGGGTAGAAAGATCAAAGGGGGTGCAGTTGAGGAGAGGGGAATGGTCACCCCAGAAGATAACTGAGTATAATAATAATTGTTGATAATGTCACCCCAGCCCTGTGCTAGGTGCTTTTCATAGATAATTTCTAAGCCTGCCAACGCCTCTTTGAGTTGATATCTTTAACATCTGGGTACATTTCTCCATTAATGTAACCAAGAAGTTAAATCAATCTATGCGAAGGTCCATGGCATGTATGTGCAGACTCTGTTTTGGAAGCCAGGGCTATATGACTCCATAGCCCTTTTCTGTCCCCAGAAGACCACCATGTCCAGTCCCCCGCGTCCTTCCAGGACCTGCCACTCTGGTGTCCTGGTTCTTAAGGCTGGTGGAAAAGTAAGCTGGGTTCAGGGACCAGCCTGTCTTGCTCAGGACCTCCAAGGAGGCCAGAGCTGTTTCTCCCGTTTGGAGAGGGAGATCCTAGCCTTTCTCAACACTTTTTGATTTCTGGGAAAGGAGAAGTTGGAAGGCCGCCTCGCCTCCTGTCTCGGTGGCGTTCAAGGTTATCCAGACAGCGGTCCGCGGGCTTCATTTGCAAGGCGCTGCGCGGCGCATGCAGAAGCAGCCGCGGGCCGGCGGGGCGCGCAGATAAGGTCTGGGGGCGCGGGTTTCGGGCTGTACCTGCATTATCGCGGCTTCCTTAAGCTCGGATGAATATGTAAATCTCCCGCTGCAGCCTTCCGGTGCCGCAGTTGCAGCCGTGGGGGCCGCCTCCGCTGTAGCAATTCCGAGGGTAAAATTGATTAATATTTGTTTTCAAAATGACACGCGGTGATGTATGGGCCCTTTTACAACTTAAATTAATACTTTAAAGAGATGAATGGTCTCTACCGAGGGTGTTAAAGTTCAAGCCCAGGGAATTTGCATATTTATATTACAGCCAACTGATAGTAATTGTGGAAAAGGCCTGTAATGCTGTTCGTTTGTCATTTTCAGCGGGTTGTGCTTCTGCGGGGACCTCATTAACTCAGGAGGCCTCAGCCCCTCCGCCCTGCAGAACACGGGCTGGCGGCCCGGCGCCCAGGGCTTGTGGTCAGGGCATAGTCTGGCCTCGTGTGCTTCCGGAGGCTGAGTGCCTTCAGGCCTGGGCACCTGGCTTGAGAGGTGAAGACAGGTGCCCCGAGCCTGCCGACCCCACCTCCTGCTCGTCTGTAAATCCCTTCCTAATGTAGCCAGAATCCCTTCTTACTATGTGTGATGCCAACCACCATCTGAGCCACCTTCTAGTCACTTACGTTATGGCCATATTTCCCTCTTAGCGAAAGTTCTCCCAGAAGTACATCTTCAGACAAAATTTCCCCCAAGTGCTTTCTCCCGGAGGTGGTCCCAGGAAGCAGTGGTAGAGGAGAGAAGGAAAGCACACAGGGTACGTCACCAAGCAGGTGACAGCTGTGGGCAACTAGGGTGCAGTCCTGCTAGGGATCTTGGGGCGGCACTGTGGGGCATACTTTGGGATTGTCCCACCTGGAGGTGGGGAAGCTGAGGTCTTCTCTTCAACTCCATTTGTCATTGGCTGAGGGCTGTTCCCTGGGGGTGTTAATTCCCAGCACCTCCTGCTGCCTGAGAACCTGCTGCAAAAGCCCGGGGGTGGAGAGTCCCGGGTGCTGCCACCGGCCAATGGCCTGTGCGGGATGACGGGTGGTGGGGAAGGCCAGCATCTCCTAGCGGGCCTCTCCGTGTCCCCCATCCCCACTTGTCCTCCACTCAATAGCCAGGCTGATCCTTTAGAAACAGGAGTCAGGCCAGGTCACTCTTCTGCTCAAAACTCTTCCCTGGCTTCCTCTTTCTCTTTGGAGTAAAAACCAAACTCCTTGCCATGGCCGGCGAGGCCCCATGTGGTCTGGCCCCGCCTTCTTCAACAACCTGGCCTCCCCCTCCATCCCTCCCTCCCTCCCCTGTGTCCACAGCAGCCTCCTTGCAGTTCCCTGAACAGGCCGACCATGCTGCTGCCTCCTAGCCTTTGCTTCCACTCTCCTCTTTCTCCGGAACCTGCCTCTGCCTCCCAGTCACTGGGCATGACTCAGTCCCCCACTTCTACTCAACAGTCACCTTCTCAGTGATACTTCCCCTAACCTCTGTAGTTATGATTTCACCCCCTACCCTGGACCCCACACTGCATACATCTCCTCTGCCTTGCTCACTGTCCAATAGATGATACATTGATTTATCTTGTTTATTGTTTGTCTCTCCCTCTGGAATTTGAACTCTGTGAGAGCAGGGACTTGTATTTTCACTGCTATGTCCCCAGCACTGAGCACAGTCCCTGGAGTGTCATAGACACGCAGTAAATCCGTGTTGAATGAATAAATGAATGAATGAAGGTGGGCCCAGTAGTGACTGTGTGGTGGCTCCCACTGCCTGGGTGTGATGGCCAGGGTCAGGCCAGGTGAGGAGACCCAGCAGACAGGACCGGCTTCATGTGAGTGTGACCCATGCAGGCCCCGTGCTTAGTTTAATGCCCTTAATTTAATGTAACTGTCTTGAAATTTTTTAGAGACTGTATTTTTAGAGCAGTTTTAGGTTTCAACAAAACAGAGCAGAAGGTACAGAGATTTCCCGTATACACCCCACCCTACACATGCACTGCCTCCCCCATTAGCATCCCCGTCAGAGGGGTCCATTTGTATCAGTGAACCTACATTGATTCATCATTATCACCGGACTCCGTAGTTTACATAAGGTTCACTCTGGGTGTTATACATTCTATGAATTTGGACAAATATATAATGACGTGCATTCATCATTATAACATACAGAAGAGTTTCACTGCTTTAAAAATCCTGTGCTCTGCATATTCATCCCTCCCTACCCCAACTCCTGACAGTCACTGACCTCTTTACTCTCTCCACAGTTTTGCCTTTTCCAGTGTGTCGTAGAGTTGAAATCATACCATATGGAGCCTGTTCAGATTGGCTTCTTTCAGTTAGTCACATGCATTTAAGGTTTCTCCATGTTGTTTTATGGCTTGGGAAGTCATTTCTTTTTAGTGCTGAGTAATATTCCGTTGTCTGGATGTACCATGGTTTATGTATCCATTCGCTACTGACAGACACCTGGATTGCTTCCAAGTTTTGGCAATTATGAATAAAGCTGGTATAAACATCTGTGTGCAGGTTTTGGGACAGACATAAGTTTTCAACTTTTTTTGGTAAATACCAAGGAGTACAACTGATTGTTGTATGATAATGGTATGCTGAGTTTTCTAAGAAACTGCCAGACTCTCTCCCACAGTGTCTGGACACTTTGCATTCCCAACAGCAATGAAGGAGAGTCCCTGTTGACTCCATCCTCACCAGTATTTGGTGCTATCACTGTTCTGGATTTTGGCCATTCTAACAGGCACATAGTGGTATCTCATAGTTTTAATTTGCATTTCCCTGATGACATATGATGCGGAGCATCTTTTCATAGGCTAGTTGCCATCTGTGTGTCTTCTTTGACGAGGTGTCTGTCAGAGTCTTTGGCTAATTTTTTAATTGAATTGTTCATTTCTTATTTTTGAGTTTTAAGAGTCCTTTGCATATTTTGGATACTAGTCTTTTATCAGACGTGTCTTTTTCAAACATTTTCTCCAAGTCAGTGGCTTGCCTTCTTATTCTCTTGACAGTTGTCTTGAAATTTTTAACAATTTTAGAATAAAGGACTTTGCATTTTCATTTTGCATTGAGCCTCACAAATTATTAGCCAGTCTGGCATGCAGGGTTACTAGAGGTTAATTCATTCTATGACTGTGCTAAGCATTGGGTCTAGGAAGAAACTTTGCAAGGAATTTCTAGCTAGTGCTGCCACTAATGATAGTAGTCTCCCTCTTAGAGGTGTTTGGGGGGCAGAAGAGCCCATTGCCAACAATCTCCGAATGTGAGCCATCTGCTACGTGCCATGTGGTAAAAGTGAAGTTGCTTTATTTCTCATGTGCATGCACCTCCCAAAAGCCTACGTGGGCAGACTCATGGACACACACATTTTTTTTTGTATACTTTGCAAAATTTAATTGCAAAATTGGCTCCAGTTTTCTGCCTTGCTCTCCCTCCAGGGCAGTGTAACTTTGCAACTTTTCCCATCAAGAAGTGGAATCTGTTTGTTTTTCCACCACTTGAACTGAGTTGTTTTGGCCAACAGAATACATTAGAAGTGATATGTGCCCATTCCCAGCTCTCTCCTTTGTGAACTTTGTCTTCATCTTGAGAACAAGCCTGGGCTAGCTTGTTAGAGGTTGAGAGACCCTGTGGAGCACAGAAGAGTCAGCAAAGGCGTCCTAGCCAGAGTGAGATCAGTAAAGCCATCAGCACTACTGCAGCTGACCACAGATGCCTTATGGAGTCCTATCGGGCCTGGCTTAGATTAAAGAACTGCCCGTTTGACCTGTAGTCTTGTGTACAATAATAAACAGTTGTTAGATAAGCCACCGAATTGGGGCCAGTTTGCTATAAATCATTATTGTGGCAATAGATAATTGATGCGCGGCTCCTACTTGGCTAGACACTTGTTTGCACATGAGCACATGGCCACATATTTGCACATCTATACTGAACCAGTTCAGACCCCCAGTGGATTTTGTGGGTAGAGAAGGGGCCAGAGGAGCAGAGGGAGACTGGGTCTCACACTCATGCTTGGTGGTAGAAGAAATCAAGTCTAAGGGGAAGAAACATGGAGTGCGTGTGGGTCTGTGTGCTATTGGCCTCTGCCTTGCTTGCCTTGGGGTCCTCTGGATGTGGGGAGAAGGAGAGGTTGCTTCTTGCTTGAGGGGCTGGGAATTAGTTCACCTTGAGGAGGGTGTGGTATCACGGGGCACAGGGGGCTACGCATTGTTGAGGCAGGGGCTCCAATCTCTCCCTTGAAGATTCAAGGAGGGGAAAGACAGCCCCAGGTTTGAAGAAACTGCTGGGAAGTGGGGAGGAAAAGACATGGCCCTGTACCCAGAGCAGTTTCATCAGCAGTTTCATGGGAGCAGGAGTCTGTCACAAGTGACAAGGTCTGAGCTGGTGGTCACATCACTGAGAACCGTCTAGGGCCAAGCTGTACAGGATGAGCCAGTTTTCAAAGGGGAGGCCGGAAGATGAGGACTGCCTAGCCCATGTCACCAACTGAGTGGTGGGCACAACACTCACACACACTCATATACACACACAAACACACACACGTACACACACAGCATAAGCAGGACAGAAGGCAGATAGCACCTTTAGTTTAAAAATACCTTTTTTTTTGGGGAAAAATTTCAAGTCTATCTGAAGTTGCAAGGATAGTACAATGAATGCCCAGCTACAATTACCTAGATTCAACAATTGTTAGCATTTTGTCACATTTCTTTCTGTCTCCTTCTACATGCGTATATTATTGTTATGATGATTGCTGATGCCTTTGAGAGAAAGTACAAATATCATGACCCTTCACACCTACACACTTCAGAGGATATCTGAGAACAGCACTTTCTCTTAGGTATCACAGTATAATGATGAAACTTAGGAAAGTTAACACTGACTTTATTGTTATCTAATGTAGTGTTCATATTCAAATTTTGCCAATTATTCCAGTAAAGACCTCTAAGGCATTTTCCTCCCAAATATAGACATATATGTGAGACAGGGTCTCACTCTCTTGCCCAGGCTGGAGTGCAGTGGTGTGATCATAGCTCACAGCATCCTTGAACTTTTGGGCTCAAGTGATCCTCCTGCCTTAGCTTACTGAGTAGCTGGCAGGTGCCACCACACCCCACTAATTATCTTTTTTTTTTTTTTTTTGTAGAGACAGGGTCTTGCTATTTTGCCCAGGCTGGATCCACCCCCAGCCCAGATATAACATGCAGCCGAGAGCCAAGAGTGGCATTCACAACCCTTTCACCTGGAACAGTGCCTGAGCCCCCATGTCCTGCTCTCTCCTTTGTCATTCACAACATTGGAATTGCTAGTGGTTCAGGGAAGTTGCTTTGTTGGATGTTCCTCCACCTGGATCTGTCTGATAGTTTCCTTGTGATTATATTCAAGGAATGCACTTTTGGCAGAATGCTGGTCTTTTGTGAGAACATCCTTTAAGATGGCGGAGTGTGTGTCCCGGCCATGGTGAGGCTTTGTGACCTCTGGCTCCAATATACCTCTCCAGATCACCTTCCTGCCCTGAGGCCAAGAGGTCTTCTTCTCCTGAGTCCATCTGATAGAGTGACATGGGTCTGGAGCTTGAGTCCTGGGCTCAAATTCCAGCTGTAACACTTACTCTGTGGCCTTGGGTACATTACATAATGTTGAGTACATTGGACCTCTGTTTGCTTAACTGCATGATGGGGATAATAGTCCCTGCCTCCTATGATTGTTATCTGAATGAAATAAACTAATTTGTGTAGCATATTTGGGTGGTACCTGAAATAGCAAATATATATGATAGTTATTAATGCAGTTTATTAAATATTTCTGCCTCCCTGACTTGCACGAATGTGGTAGAATTGCACTTTTTACTCTCCTTGAAGCTAGGGGAATGGTACTAGCCCTGGCCAATGAATTATCTGCAGAAATTATGGAAGTCATTTCCTAGACCAGATTATTTAACTGCAGGTATAAGATACCCCCTGAGTTCTCTTTCTTTGTGGCACAGTGACCATCAGCTTTTGAGATGGTGGCTGCTTCATTTGCCCTGGTCTTTGAGTAACTATAATAGGCAGCGTTTCCTCCCACCCTTCCTCCAGTGCCAACCTGCAATGAACAAGTAGCACGAGCAAGAAATAAAACTTGGCTGTTTTAAGCCATGAAAATTGTGGGCTTGTTACTGCAGCATAACCTGGTTTATCCTGCCTCATACAGTACTACAAGAATGTTGGACACTGTTACCATCACTGTCATTCTTAACATTATCCTTCCTATTTTCTGTGACCATCTTGCTCAAAGCCTTTCTACCATGTTGTGATGATCTGTTCAGGTTCTACCTCCTCTTTCCATCCCTTAATGTGAGTTCCTTAAGCACAGGATCCATGTCTTTTATTCTCTCTCTTTCTCTCTTTTTAAATTAGAGACAGGTTCTTTCTTTGTCACCCAGGCTGGAGTGCAGTGGTGTGACTGCTCATTGAAACCTCGAACTCCTGGGATTAAGTCATCCTTCCACCTCAGCCTCCTGAGTAGCTGGTTCTCTAGTAGGTGTGTACCACCACGCCTGGCTGGTTTTTTTTGTTGTTGTTTTTCTTTTTGTTTTGAGACAGGATCTCACTATGCTTCCCAGGCTGGTCTTGAACTCCTGGACTCAAGTAATCCTTCTGCCTCAGCCTTCCATAGTGTTGGGATACAGGCATGAGCCACTGTACTCAGCCTCTTTGTCTCTGGAATCCTAAAACCCTATCATAGGGCCAGTCACAGACTTGACGGTCCATGCTCAGTAAGTGATTATTTAAATGTCACTGGAGAAATCAAAGTTATAACTATTCTTAAATGGCTTGGCTTTGATTTCAGCATTTTTAATTGTGCAAACAATATCGTAGCAACAGCCATAAAAATAAAAGGCAAAAAAAAAGGTCGTTTGCAATTCCCCTAAAATTAAGGCCTTGTCCCATGCTTTTGTGTCCGTCTTCCTGAATGTATGGTTTTGCAGTTGTGTTTTCAGCCAGACAGCATTTTGTATCCTGTTTTTTTCTCCACTTCAAAAACTACCAGGGCCAGGCAGGATGGTTCATGCCTATAATCCCAGCACTTTGGGAGGCTGAGGTGGGGGGATCACTTGAGCTTAGGAGTTTGAGACCAGTCTGGGCAATACAGTGAGACCTCATCTCTAGAAATAATACTTTCAAGAGGACACATTTCTATCAAATACGTAAGAACTTTATTTTAGAGGCTGCATATATTCCATGGGGTAAATGCACCCCTGATGGCTTAGAGGGGCTCTGAGTTTTTGGACATTTGAATGTTTTCCAATTCTTTGCTGCTTCAGCCAACACTGCTGTGAATATCTGTTCATCAGGTGTTTTCACTGACCCCATACCTCTTCAGGAAGGATGGATCTCAAGACACTCTCAGACCCCCCACTTTGAATACAACATTCTAGTGTATCATGTCTCCTTCCCCCGTCTCCCATGCACAAGGAGAAAAATATTAGGGGGTCGTCTAAGTGCCTGCTTCCATCACTAAAAGATTTAATCGTGTTATTAAAATAAGCTCTGTCACTTTTAAACTTTGCCTAAAGTTTTCCTTTTTATTTGATGAGTCACCTGCTCATATTTGGAGCCCTTTCTGAAACAGTGTAATGATTTGCTTTTCCCTGTTCCCATTTCAAGCGATTTGGACATAACATTGCTCAAGCCCAGGTTAACATAGGTTGTAGCTTAATTTATCCCATTGTTTACTTTCTTAAACCGCTTCTCTTTGTATTCCTTCTTGTATTCTCTTCGTTCCTACCATCAGCATTAGCAGTTGGTATTCTTTCTGGGGACTTTTTGTCATGGAGAAACAAACTTTCAACTTTTCACGAGAATGGTCCTGTATAGGTAAATGAGTATTGAACAACCAAGGCAGGTGGAGTCCTGGGGTTGGTGGGGGGTCCACTCTGCTCCCTCCTAACTGGGTGGCACAGGAGGCCTCTTTGTACCTCAGTCAAATGGCAAATCAGCCACTTCATTGATCGCTCCAGTAGGAGGTGGTGTGTGGTGCCTCCCTGAAAGTTCAGAGCAGAGCGTGTATCTGGGAGGAAAGGTCAAAGCTCCTGTCCATGGCCCCTGTGCAACTGTGAGTGCTGTAAGCTTAGGGCCCACATCTGTCCTGCTGTGTGTTGCCAGGACCCAGCTCAGGGCCTGGCCTAGAGCAGATGCCCAGTGATTGATTGTTGAGTGAATCACTGACTGATAGGAGAAGACTTCCAGAAAGAGCGGGCATCTGCACTGGGTCTTGTCAGGTGGAGTCTATGGAAGGGAGTGGGGAGGGAAGATGAAGAGAGAAAGGGATTTCAGCAGGACCTTATTCAGCCCATAGCACAGATTTTGTGTGTGTGGGTGTGTGCATGTGTGCACACGCATGTGCATGGCTTGGCTTCAGTTCCACTTGGGGTTGGGTAAAGAAGTCGTTCATTAATTCATTCAACAAATGTATTTAACCCAACCAATGTTGGGAAAACCAACATTATCTCCTCTCAGTTCTCACCATGTGTCATGTACTGTGCCAGGGCACAGTTATCACAGGGCCTTCCTTGACAGTGAGAAGGGTCAGGCATTGCCAAATCCAAGGTCATGAATATTTACTCCTATGTTTTCTTCTTAGAGTTTTATAGTTTTAGCTCTTACATTGAGGTCTTTGATCCAATGTTAATTTTTTTTTTTTTGGGCAAGGGACGGAGTCTCGTTCTGTCACCCAGGCTGGAATGCAGTGGTGCTATCTTGGCTCTCTGCAACCTCTGCCTCCTGGGTTCCAGTGATTCTCCTGCCTCAGCCTCCTGAGTAGCTGGGATTACAGGAGCCCACCACCATGCCCGGCTAATTTTTTTTTTATTTTTAGTAGAGACGGGGTTTAACTATGTCAGCCAGGCTGATCTCAAACTCCTGACCTCAGGTGATTTGCCTGCCCCGGCCTCCCAAAGTGCTGGTGTGAGCCACTGCACTGGGCCTAAATTTTTATATATAGTGTGAGGTAAGTGTCCGACTTCCCTCTTTTTTATGTGGCTATCCAGTTGTCCCGGTACCATTTGTTGAAAAGACTGTTCTTTCCCCATTGGATGGTATTGGCACCCTCATTAAAAATCAGTTGACCATAGATGTATAAGTTTACTTATAGATTCTCAATTCTCTTCCTTTGATCTATATGTCTGTCCTTATACCAGGACCACACTGTCCTTGATTACTGTTGCTTGTAATAAGTTTTGAAGTCAGGAAGTATGAGTCTACCTTCTTTCTTCTTTTCCAAGATTGTTTCAGCTGTCTGTGGTCCTTTGAAATTCTATATGAAGTTTAGAATCCCCTTGTCAATTTCTATAAAGAAGTTATCTGGGATTCTGAAGGGCATTGTGTTGAATCTGTAGATCAGTTTGAGGAGTATCATCATCTAAGTAATGTTAAGTCTTCTGATCATGAACATGGGATGTTTTCCCAATTATTTAGATCTTCTTTAATTTCTTTCAACAATGTTTTGTAGTTTTCAGGTACAAATCTTGTGCTTCTTTTGTTACATTCATTCCGAAGCATTTTATTCTTTTTGGTGCTATTGTTAATACAATTGTTTTTAAAATGTCATTTATTAAATTGTTCATTACAAGTGCAACACAAATTGATTTTTATGTATTGATCTTATGTCCTGCAACTTGCTGAATTCATTTATTCATTTTAATAGCTTTTTAGTGAATTCCTTAGCATTTTCTGCATACAAGATCATGTCATCTGTGCATAGAGATAGCTTTACTTTTTCATTTCCATTCTGAATGTTGTCTATTTCTTTTACATCTAAGAACTTCAGTACAATGTTGAATAGAAGTATTGAAAGCAGAAATCCTTGTCTGGTTCCTGATCTTAGGGGAAAGCATACTGTCTTTCACCATTAAGTATGACATTAACTGTAGATTTTTGGGTAGATGCCCTGTAACAGGTTGAGGGAGTTTCCTTCCATTCCTAGTCTCTTGAGTGTTTTTTTTGTCATGAAAGAGTGTTGGATTTTGTTAAGTGGATTTCCTGTGTTATTTGAGAGGATCTTGTGATTTTTGTTTTTTATTCTATTATATGATGTATTATGATAATTGATTTTCAGATGCTGAAAATCAACTTAGCATTCCTGAATAAATCCCACTTGATCATGGTATATAATTTTTCTTATATGTTGTGTACTTGGTTTGCTAATATTTTTGTTGAAGATTTTTACATGCATATTTGTAAGAGATATTGGTCTGTAGTGTTTTTTCTTGTGATGTTCCCTCTGCCTATAATCTTCCTAGAATTCCCCCCAGAGTTCAGATCAACCATCTAGGCTCCCATGTGCTACAATAGCCTGGGCCAAATTATCAGCTGCCCCCATTGGGAAGAGCACCAAAGCATCTTTGCAAACAACTACCCAAGTGTCTGGGGAGGCAGGACTGACTGGCATTGGCTGACTATTGGGTCTTTTTACATGTATTCTCTCATTTGACCCTCTCAGCAACTTGTGAATGTAGTCATGTATGCCCATGGTACAGGTGGGGAAGCTGTACATGATAGATCCATGGACTGCTCTGAGAACAAAAGCTTTTGATGATATCTCACTATACAACAAATCTGTATTCAATTTTATTTCAGTTTATTGTTATTTCAGAGAATAATGTAACAAACATCCCTACTCGCACCATTCAGCCATTAACATTTCTCATATTTGCTTTCAGTATTTTTTTTCTTCAACGAAATAAGGTATTATGAATAAAGCTGAAGGTCATTTAACTACTCTCCTGCTTCAATTCTCTAGAGACCATGATTCTTCCATTTTGGTGGTTATCCTTCTAGAGAGACCATTTTTTAACTTTTATATATGTAAATATGTATTTAAGATAGCAGACACTATTTTTTGCCCTTATGTTGTTCATAATTTTTATTTCATGCACACAAATATTTACATATCTTTATGAATTTGGAGTTTTTAGGTTGTTGTTTCTTTTACAAGAATGGATCATTTTGTACATACTTTTCTGCTTTTCTTACTCATCAGTATCTTGAGGAAATTCCCTTCTGTTTGGCATAGCTCTAATACATTCTTTTTAGTGTCTGTATAACATTAATATTATCCATCCATTTGCCTTTTGATAGGCGTCTCCTACTCTGGTGAACAACTGTATGACAAGCACATATCTATTCCCAGGTACCAGGGTTTTAATTTTTATAAGACACATTTCCAAGAGAGAGAGTTTCAAGTCAAAGGATATATGTATTTTTACATTCTAATGGCTGTTGCTGGAATGCATTCCAAAAAGCCTAAAACACTTCCCATTTACCCTGGTTTTGAACAAGGGTACTCATTTTCCCACATCTCCTTGGCAGTAGATGTTACTTAATATTTTTGCCAGTCTGGCAGATGAAAAATGATATCTCACTGTTATTTCAATTTGTATATCCCTGAATTTGAACATCTTTTCATGTGCTTTTTGACCTTTTGAATTCGGTTTTCTGTGATTTGCTAATTCGTGTCCTTATCTCAATTTAAAATTAAAAAATAATTCTTCTATTGGTAACAGTTCATTAATATATCATAAATATTAACCTTTTTTCTTTGTATTGCACATATTTTCTTGACTCTTTTATGGTCTAAATTGACCATGTGATTGGATGCTCTATAAAAGTTTTAATTTTTATATTATAAATTTTTTTGATCATAGAAAAATTATTTTTCTTTTGAGCTTTGGGGTTTTTCTAAGAAAATCACCTATATTTATTCTTGGAATTGTTGAAAAGACCAATGGAGTAGTATACTGCTGGCTTTGTTACGTAAAACTGTAGTGATTCATTTTGGTGTGTAAGGGCCAATTCAATGAGGAGGATGATGATGATTCACTCAGTAAATATTTATTCATGCTTTACTATTAATGAGGTTCCTTGTATAAGCACAATATATGTGTTATTTCATTGATTTCTCATAACACTCTGTGAGGTGGATGCCACTATTACTTATTTCCAATTTATAAATAGGAAAACTGAAGCACAGAGAGGTTAAGGAACTTTCTTAATATTGCAAAGCCATACGTGGTAGAGCTGCCTTTTGAATCCTCACTCCCTCTCTCTACAACCTATACTCATAACCATTGGGTGTTTAAAGAGGAGAGTGGGGGTCTGCACAGCCTCAGAAACAGGCTCTGACAGAAGAAAAACAGGCTGTTGATGGAAACAGAAGCCAAAAGGGTGATCGGTATGGGCTCATCAGAAAGGGCTGCACTTACAGGAGATGAAAGCTCTACCTAGGATGGGGATCCTGCTAACCCCAGATTGACATCTACCCCATATTATGTACAGCTCCTGGTTTTATGGGCCCAGAGGCAGGGCTGGTGATTGGGGCACTCCATGTGCCATGTTGTCAGCTTGATCAATATCACTGTCTTGGATGGCTGGCAACCCATACTCTACCTACTTGTAATGGTTAACTTTATGTGTCAACTTGACTGGGCTACGGGGTGCCTAGATATTCGGTCAAACATTATTCTGGATACTTCTGTGAGGGTGTTTCTTGATGAGATTAACATTTAAATTGGTAGACTGAGTACAGCCATCTGGCCTGTATAAATGTAGATGGGCCTCATCCAATCAGTTGAAGAACGGAATGGAAATAAAGGCTGATCCTCTGCCAAGTAAGAAAGAATTGTTCAGCAGACTGCCTAAGGACTTCATCGGCACCACTGGCTGCACCTGCCGGCCCACACTGCAGATTTGGACTTGTGCATCCCCATAATTGTATGAGACAATTCCTTATAATAAATTACTTTATCTATCTACACACACACTCACACACACTATTGCTTCTTTCTCTGGAGAGCCCTGACTAATACACTGCTGAACTGAAGATATTTGCTATGCTTCTTAGGTGGTATGCATGGAACAGGCTCTAGTTCTAATGGGAAGAACATCTGTAAAGTTTCTTTTCTGCTAGGCAGGGGCTACTAGTTTATAAAAGCAAAGACTTTTTTGGGCAGCAGCATGAGAAATTTGGATTAGACATTGTGAAGAACTTCCAGGAGGTGAAAAGTACTATGACACATTCAAAGGGAAGAGTAAAAGGAATTCTGTTTGTTTGTGGTTGAGGGCATCAGGGCAAGAGGACAGAGGGATGACTGAAATGATCTTTTCAGAGCTTTTCTGGTTTTGGGGAATGATCCAGAAGGCAGCAATTGTTGCCCCTAATAATGTGACCACCTAGAAAGGGTCATGTTTTCATTCCCCACACTCAAGAATGAACACTCCTGCTAAATTGCAGAGATGCTGAGGGGTTTCCAGGGTCATGATCAGATGGGATTACCAGGCTTGGGCTAGGCCTCCTGGGATGTGGACAGTGAGATGGACAGCTCCAGCCTCAACTCTCTGGTGGGTTGTTCTGTACAGTGTGCACATTCTCAGGACAGAAAAAAGGAAGGGAAGGGATTTTTATATTTTTCATGTGAGAACTCCACTCCAGGCCTGGGTAGGTGCTTTTCTTACAGTGAGAGAGTTCTTTTATTTTTATTGTATTTATTTATTTATTTTTGAGATGGAGTCTCGCCCTGTCACCAGGCTGGAGTGCAATGGTGCGGTCTCAGCTCACTGCAACCTCCGCCTCCCGGGTTCAAGCGATTCTCCTGCATCAGCCTCCCGAGTAGCTGGGACTACAGGCGTGTGCCACCACATCCAGCTAATTGTTGTATTTTTAGTAGGGATGGGGTTTTGCTATGTTGGCCAGGCTTGTCAACGAACTCCTGACCTTGTGATCCACCTGCCTCGGCCTTCCAAAGTGCTGGCGTAAGTCACTGTGCCCAGCCTACAGTGAGAATGTTAATCCTCATATTATCTCTTTGAGGTGAGTGTTGCTGTCACCATTGAAAAATACACATTGATTTATATGATTATTGCAAATTTAATGCTTGTTCCTTGTAAGATGGTTAGAGAGCACATAGGTATATAAAGTAAAAAGTGGAATTCCTGCCTCCTGTTCCATGCCCCTACCCCTTATGGTGACTATCTTGAGTAATGTTGAAGGCATCCTTTTCAACTTTCTACAATACAAGTACAAACAATATGTGCACATAAGGGTTTTAAAAAATAGCGTGGGAGAATAGACATAACATACAATTTACTATTTTTACCATTACTGCCATCCTTCTCCAGAACTTTTTCATCTTCCCCAACTGAAACTCTATTTCCATTAAATAATAACTCACCATTCCCCTCTCTCCCAGCCCCTGGCAACGACCATTACTTTCTATATGTACGAATCTGATTACTCTCAGTACCTCCTGTAAGTGGAATCATATAATATTTGTCCTTTTGTGTCTGGCTTATTAATTTGGCATAATGTTTTCAAGATTCATCCATGTTATTGCATGTATCAGAATTTTATTCCTTTATAGGGCTGAATAATATTCGATTGTCTGGATATACCACATTTTAAAAAACCCATTCATTCATCAATGGACATTTAAGTTGTTTCCACCTTTTGGCTACTGTAATAAAAAGCTACATGTGCTTTTATAAGGGCTCATGTGCTTAGATAGGGCCCACCTGTGTAATCAAGGCTGCCCTCCCCACCCCAAGGTCCGCACCCTAAATTCCATCTGCCAGCACTGCTTGCCATGCTGCTGTGAACATAGGGGTATTAGATATCTGTTTGAATTCCTGCTTTCAATTCTTTTGGGTATATGCCCAGAAGTGGAATGAATAAATCCACATAATTCTATGTTTTATATCTTTAGAACTTATGTACCATATTCTACAGTAGCCAAACCGTTTCTCATTGTCACTAGCAAGGTGGAAAGGTTCTAATTTCTCCAGTGCTTGTTATTTTCTACTTTTTTGATAACAGCCATCCTAATGAGTGTGAAGTGGTATCTCATTGTGGCAACAAAGGGTTTTCATTTCACAAAATGGAATCGCACGATGTACGTTGATCATCAATCCTTCACTTAAAAAGTCCAGCCTGGTGCCTTTTTATAGCAGTACATACAAGTTGCCTCTTTTATGGTCCATATTCTTATTTTACAGGTGAAGAAACTGTGGCTTAGTGATTTCAGAGGACACAGCAGTTCCTTCTGCGAAAGGGGTTGGAAGCCCCCGATTCAGCTACTAGAGCTGCGGAATACCTAAATTGGCGGCAGAAAACAGCCATTTGTTCACCCCCTCTGCAGGTCAGGAGTGGGAAGAGAGCTTGTCTCTGTTCCCTGATGTCGAGGGCCTCAGAAGGAAACCTTGATGGCTGCTGTATTTTCAACTGCTGATGTGACAAATTACCACAAACTTGGAGACTTAAAACTATCCCAGTTTATTATCTTACAATTGTTATGGGTTGGACGTCCTGTGGGCTTGAGTGGGTATCTGCTTAATCTCACAAGGCTGAACTCAGAGCGTGGCAGGGGAGAGTCCATTTTCTTGCTCATTCAGACTGTTGGGAAAATTAATTTCCTTGCAATTGCTGGGCCGTCTTCTTGCTGGCAGTACTCCAGTGAAGAGGCAGCATGCATCCCTTGGCTTGGAGCCCCATTCCTCCATTTTCAAAGGTAGCTACAGCAGGTCGAGCCTCTCTTCCTTTTAAGTCTCTTCTGCCCTTTCTGATTACATCTCTCTGCCCCTCCAATTCTGTTTGCCAGCTGTCTGGCAGCCGAGGAAATGTTCTTTGCTTGTATAAGGGCTCATGTGCTTAGATAGGGCCCACCTGTGTAATCCAGGCTGCCCTCCCCACCTCAAGCTCCACACCCTAAATTCCATCTGCCAGCTCTGCTTGCCATGTGATGTAGCAGATTCACAGGTTCCAGGAATTAGGGCATGGAGATCTTTGTGAGATGGGAGGGGACATTATTCTGCTGGGTGCTGGACTCATTTGAAGGCTCACTCATACACGTGGCTGTGGGTAATCTTGGCTGTTGGCCGAAACCTTGGCTGGGCAGCCAGCTGGACCCATATGGTCTGTCCATGTGACTGGGCTTCCTCACAATGTGGAGCCTGGGTTCCAAGGGTAAGAAGAAGGGGAGAAAAAGTGAGGGGAAGAGAAAGAGAGAGAGAGGGAGAGGGAGAGGGAGAGAAGCTGTATCTATGTCCTAGCCTTAGAAGTCCCATAGCATGACTTCTTTCTTAGTGAGTTTTAAGGAAATAGAAATAGACTGTAACTCCTCCAATTCTTTTTCCTTTTTTATATTTTTGTAAGATGGGATCTCCCCATGTTGCTCAGGCTGGTCTCGAACTCCTGGGCTCAAGCAATCCTCTCGCCTTGGCCTCTGAAAGTGTTGGGATTACAGGCAAAAGCCACACACAGGGCCTTTCCAATCCTTGATGGGATGTGATGATGTTCTCTCCAAGACCACATGGGACTGAAAATATTTCGGAAAATACAGCTTGCCATATCCTCCTAGATAGCACTAATGACAACAACACAACATTCACTGAGTTCTTACCAAGTCCCAGGCTCTGTTCTAAACACTTTATCTGCGTTCTCTAATTGTAACCCTCACTGCCACCTTGCGATGTAAATACTCGCCTTGTTCACATAGGCAGATGTGGGAACTGAAGCACAAAAGGGGAGCCTTAGCACGCTTCGTGGATGGCTGGGTGTAGGGGAACAGATTGCTGAAGAAGTAGAGCTGGGGGAAGTGAGGCTGGGGAATGTGAGGGAGAGGAAGCATGCAGGGAGGAGTCTGGGGTAAGAGTGGTGGGCAAGGCTGGGCAGCCCCACACTGGAGCCAGGCTTTGAAGGACAGATCAAACTTGGGTCAGTGGTGGTGGGAAGGGTGTTCTGTGTGTAGGGCATGGACTGAATCAAAGTATGCATCGCGGCGGTGTGGGCACATTGGCTGAGTGTAGAGAAGTGGTGGGGTATTAAGGAGAAGCAGTGGAGGCCAGGAATGTTGGCTGGGATGTGCAGATCTTCTGCTGGGGGACCTGGGAGCCAGAGCAGGTGTAAGAGTAGGGCTGATGGCAAGAAGGGCTTTTCTGTTCTGGAAGGGCAGTCTCGGGGTCAGGGACAGCGACTGAATTTGGGATCATGTTTGGTATGAGGCCATATCTTTATCTCCAAGCAATGTCCACTCCACTCCCCATTCTCTTCAGTCCTGGAGGGACGAAAGCTCTGTGGGCTCCTCAAGGTCTCCACACAATGTGCTGAAGGCCAGCTGGGCAGGGGGTCAGTGGGAATGCACAGTGAGCTGGGCTGCCAAAGCCTCGGGCTGCCTCCCTCTCCTGCCCAGCTGGGAGACTCGCCTCATCGTGCTTTGGCGGTGGTGGCAGGGCTGCCTGCATCCCCCAGGTACTGCAGGGCTGTCTCTCCTCTTTGCATGCCTCTTTTTGCCTCTATGTCTCTGTTTTCCTCTGCAGTTCTCATCCCCTCCGCCCACGTGCAGCAATGCGTCTCTGACCCGAGTCTGAGCCCCTTTTAAAGATGAAGAGATGGAGGCCCAGAGAATCTTGGTCCCAGGCCTCTTCAGGAAAGCTGACTTCAGGGCTTTGGGGCAGTCAGTGTGCTGAATTCCCTGTAGAACCTTCTGTGCTAGACCGAAAGCCATTCAGCAAAGCTCATAGCACTCGCTGGGCTAGCTCTGAACTCAGAGGGGCATCAGAGGCATCCCCCCGCACAACCGGCCGAGGAGCATGGTCGGACACTGGCAAAGGTTCAGGCTCTGCATCCATATGCCTAGGTGCCAGAGCTCTGCCACTCACTAGCTGTATGACCTTGGGCAAGTCACTTGATTTCTCTGTGCCTGAGTTTCCTTATCTGTAAAATGGGGGTAACAAAAGTATCGACCTCATGGAATTATGTGAGGATGAAAAGGCTTGATGCATGTAAAGTGCTTTGGAGAGTTCCTGGCCCCTGGTAAGAACTACAAAAATATTTCTAGGCAGATAAATATAAACATATTTTTAAAAATATACAATAAAGCCTAGTGGTTTAGAGCATAGGCTTTTCCGTTTGATGCAGTCAGCACTTCCTGTGAGATCACAGGCAGGTTATTTAGTCTCTCTTAACATCTCTGAGCCTCAATTTCCTTATCTGCAAAATGGGAATTAGATAGAGTTGGAATAAGGATCGAATGAGATCATGCAACTAAAGTGCCTAGCAGACAGTGAGCGCTCAGTGAACAGGTTCATCAGGTCCCTCTCCCACACCAGGCCAAAGGCAGGAAGAGCTGCCGCTTTGGCCAGTGGAGGATGGGTAGAGGTGGGTGGTATCTCACTGGAGCATCAGGGGCAGGCCTGGTGGGAGCCTAACCCTGAGCCTTCCTCATCTCCCTCATCAAGATGGGTGACAGGTGCTGGGGACCTGAGAACTGGAGCCTTCCATGCTGACCTGGCCAACAGAGCTCCACTGGCCTTCCGCTGGGACATCTGAGCCAGGAGCCAGAACCCGGGAGCTGGCTGGGGCATGGCTCTGACCTCTGAACTGTGAGGTGCACTTGGGGCCTCTGGTCCTTTTGCACTGTGTTTTCTTCCTGCATGGCCTCCAGACTGGCTCTGCCTCACCCTCAAACTCCAACCCACGGCCCCGGCGGCTGCCAAAGGTCTCTGCTGCTTTTCCCACTGTCGGTCCAGCCTATGCAGGCTTTGCCCTCCTTCCCCAGACCTCATTTCCAAACGGAAAATCTTGGCATTGGACGTGGCCTTCAGGTATTTGTCGCTTATTCCTTTCGCCTCTTTTGGGAATCTCCTTCCCACCTCCATGGGGGAATGCCAACCAAGGGTCCTGCCTCCCTTCCCCAGGGCAGATCATGTGACTTTTGTGGGCCAATCAGGAGACCTCTCCTGCCTGGAAATAGGGATTGGTCCAGAACTGAACATGTGATTCGAGGATGGCCAATTGGAGTTTCTTCTGGGGAGATTGCTAGGGATGTGGGGAGAGAGAGGGTCTTAGAAATCAGCAGCTGAAGGACCATCCTTCCTGTTATTGGGAACCAGCCTGCCTGGTGTCAGAGCTGATGCAGAGGAGAGCGGAGACGTGGAGAGAGAGGCAGGTTCTTGAGGACACTGCTCGAACCCCTGAATCCAGCCATGCCTGAAGGTGGTGTTTGGCTCCCAGTTATATAAGCCAATCAATTAATTCTCTCACGCTCTCTCTCTTTTTTTTTTTTTTTTTTTTTTTTCTGGAGCCAGTTTGAATCGGGTTTTGTTACTCTCAGCCCAAAGAGTTCTGACTAACCCAGAGCCACATTTGGTGCCCCTTCTTCTATTTGGTGCCCCTTCTTCTACCATCCATCTGCCCATGTCCCTTCCTAATCTTTTTCTTTTTCATCTCCTGATCCTTCACTGTGGTTTGAGCTTTTAGGCTACTTCTTGCCAGTGGGTAGGAGAGGAGATGAGGGAAAGGAAGACAGAGTGGAAGGACGGAGGTGATGGAATGGGGAGGCAGAGGTGTGTCATGCGAGTCCAGGGAGGCTGAAAACCAAGGATGTGGCTGCAGCAACCCCACAGATGTGCACAGCTCTCATCAGCCTGCTTATTTTAGAGAGAAGAAAATAGACACAGAGAGGTCGAGTGACTTGTTAAAGGACACACAGCTGGGAAGTGGCAGAAGTGGGATTAGAATCTGGGTCTTTGGACTTCAAACTCTGTTAACACAAAACCTCAGGCTGTCAGAGGGAAAGGGCCCTCACTCAAGCTTCTCATTAGGCAGATTAGAAAATCTGAGGCCCAGATGGAGTAGAGGCTGGGTCACTGTCCCCCCAGTGGTGATTTATGGGATGCATGGCAGAGGTGCAAATGTGTACACACACATACATAGGCACACACACACAGGCACGCCCTCCTATCAGAGTTCTCAGGGAGTCGGTAAAACCATTCAGGGTGATGGGAATGGGTGAATTGGAGGCACAATCAGGAGCATAAACAAAAGCTCTTTAATAAAATATTAAACATAGGCCAGACCCCTTCCCCACCCATCCCCACCCATGCCTGCTCCCCAGAGGCCTCTACATTAACTTCCAGTCTTGTCTCCACACCAGTGCCCCATATCTCTAAATAATGCATTTCTGCCACTATTTCCTGATTCATCAGTTTTGGACATTATCTATTGACTTTCCAAGATGATGGATGAGAATTTTGCTCCCACTCATACCCCCTCCACTCCGCCACATTCTCCCATTATTAATTTTCGGTTCTTCTAGTGGTTACCTTTCTAACTTGGAGGACTAGACCTGCCCCTTTGTTTCTGGGTCATGCAATGCTAGAAGCATCTCCTGAAGCTTTCAAAGCTCTTCTTGGTAAGATGAGGCTCTCCAGGCCCTTGCCCTCCCTGCAGCTCTACAAGCCCCCTCTCCTGGTGGCCAATCACATGCTGCAGGGACCAGACAGTCACGAGTGTCATAGGACCCTGGGCCTTGAGTCTCTGAGCTTATGTTCCATCACTCCACTCAGTCTTTCCTCTCGTGTTCTGTCTCCCATCCCGAGCTCTGCCACAGCCCCCTGCAAGGAGAGGGAGTATCAGCCTGGTCAGAAATCCTGTGGCTTTCCTGGGGACATTCTGCTTCTTGGGGTCGTATGGCCCAAGGATTTCTAATGTGGCCTCCCCACTCCTTCCGCATCATCACTTTGAAATAGAAATGAAGGTCTCCAGTGGGCTTGCTCTTCTTATGAAATTATCTGGCTTCATTATGTCATTAGAAAAAGAGAGAACCAAAACACCCCAAAGACTGACAGGCAGTTTGACAAGTGTCAGCAGTTAAAGTCTGAATCCGTCCTCTGAGTTTGCAATCACTTAGCTCCCTCCCCTTTACCTTTAAAACATGAACAATGGGGTCTTTTGTGGGGTTTGTTGCTTCTGCTGGGCCCTTCTGAGTCACTGCATATTTTTATGCGTTCAGTAATATACAGTGTGAGTCATTCGCCAGCTTGGGGGTATTTTGGGACTTGTGGTGTTTTACTTACAATTGCAGAAAAAATCAAATATTACAGAGGTGATAAAAAATACAGCAAATTCATATGACCTAGCTCAGTGTGCATACAATTCCAGGACGGGAAAGAGAGCCATGGCATGAGGTCATTGCCAAGGGTTCTTTGGGGAGTGTGGTTAAGGTACAACCCATTTTTTTTGCTGAAGTCAAATAAGGGGGTGATTTTAACATCCCTAAGAAATCTTCTTAGGCCAAAGGTTGAAGGTGCCAGTCTTCATCCCACTCGCAAGAGTCTAGAGAGGAGAGGAAGTTCCTCCCTCAACGAAAGCTGTTTATTCCAGATTTTCTAGTTTCTAGACTGGGGTGTTGGCTGTGGGAAGGGGGTTGGATGGAAGCAGGGATGGAGAGGATGGTGCTGAAGCTGTTTCCCCAAATGGGCCATGGCTTCAGCTCACCTGGCTCTGACAGAGCCCCCATCTCAAGAAGTTGGGGGTGACAGTGGCTGAGTCAGGCTGGTGAAAGGGCTGAGGCGGGTGCATTTGCCTTGAGAAACTTTAGGAGGAGATGAAGGAATGCTGAGTGTCCCCAAGGGGATTCTGTCATAATGGAGAAACTGAGTCACAGTTGAGCAGCTCCTGACAGGTGATGTGTCATGGAATCAGGCACTAAAGCACGGATGAATATCACTTTCCCCCCACCAGAATGTCCACTTTACTGCTCTATTCCCTCTGTTATACCACACACCTTGGACGAGCCACTTCCCCACTGTGGGCATCGGTTTCCCCATCTGTAACAGTGAACTAGGTGATTGACAAGGCTGACCCAGCTGGATGCTCTGCTTTTCTGACATGATCTAGGCTGCTGAGACTAGAACCCTTGTTCCTCCAGGAGCCCAAGTGTGCAGGGCACCGAGGCAGGTCCCAGGGAGTGAGGTGTGGCCCAGGTATTGGGGTTTCAGCATTAATTGCATTCTGAGCACATGTCTACCTCTCAGAGCTGCGGGGCCTGTCTCTTTCTATTAGTTTAACAAGCCCTGGTATTAATGAGATTGCTCTATAATTGAACCTTTTCACGGGTCCCTCGGTAATGAAATTATGCTAATTTGCATTCAGCACCACCAGGCATCCATCACGCGGGACCAGCCGGGAGCGGCCGGTGAGGCCGTGTGAATGCGCAGCTAATTATCACCGAAATGAACAAACCCAGCAGTATTATTATTTCATCTTCTGCCCCTTCCCTTCCTCACTACCCGCCTCCCCCACCCCATCTATATTTTTGTCTTTTCATTCACATGACTGCCGGGGCAGGGGTGGGAGAGGGTGGGAGAGGGTGCCGGGGAGGATGCTGCCTCTCCACTGTGTGGCAGCATGGACCAGGGAACAGCACAGGCCCGGGACCGCCTGCGGGCTCCATGGGTGCAGGCGTGGGGCATGTGTGCACGTGTGTGTGAGAACCCATGCTGACGTTTCTCAGCCTGTGTGCAGCATGTGCTGGTGTCCGGGTGTGCAAACCAACTGCATTTGTTCGTGAGGCTGGGTATGTCAGAGTGTGAACATAACCTTGGGTGTGTGTCTGTGCTGTCGCGATGCAGGCATGCTTCTGTCTGGGCAGGTCTGTCTGCTTGTGTGGGAGTGTGTGTGTCCTTGTGAATGCGGTGTGTGTGTCACTGTCCTGGCTGGGGGTCACAGTGTGTGTCTCTGATGAGGGCCTGAGTGCGTGCGTGTGTGTGTGTTTTTGCCAGTGTGCCTATCTGTTTCAGTGGGAATCTCAGCAAATATCTGTGCTTGTGTCATTGTGTGTGAGTGTGGGATATAGACGTTAGTACATTTGTGCATGGGGCCTGGCATATCAGTGTGTGTTATAAGGTATGTGTTTGGGATGACTGGTGTGGTGTCTGTGTTGGTGTGAGTAGGTTCTCAGTGTGTGTCTGTGTGCCTGTGTCAGTGTTTAGATGTGTGTGAACATGTGTGAGCATCTGGCCTTGTGTTTGGGAATATCCACTTACTTGACTTCAGAATGGTGGCCAGGAAACCCAATGGCCTGGGAATGGTGGCTCACTGAAACTGCTATACTCAGAATGGCTCTTGGTGAAGGGACAGGGCCACCATGACAAGGGGACAACTACAGTGCCCTCCTTCCCATTCGCTGAGCCCCAAGGATTCCTCCTGGTCTCTCAGGTGAACCAAGAATAGCTCAGACTGATTTTCTGGCCAGGCCTGCTGGATGGAGGCTTGGAGGAGAAATTTTATCTGATTCAGAGACAATATTTTGATATTCCTTTCTAACCTGAGTATGTGCAGTAAGATTGACTCTGGCTGCGTTGGGTAAACATTTCTTTGGTGCCCCTCTGTGCCAGGCCTGCTGGGTGCTTGGGGCTAATGGGACTGGGAGGGAAAGGGGCCACTGAAATACTCTCTGGGTGTCTATTAGGGCAGAGGCGAAGCTCCTAATAAGAACGTGTCCTGGCTCTGCCAACAACCAGGTATTGACTTTGAGCGAGACTCTCTCTCTTCTCAGAGACTCAGTTTTCCTGGCTATAAAATGGGAGTTGGAGACACATTGGCTAAGATGAATTCTAAGATCCCTTCTAGCAATGGAATGCCATGGCTCTGAGAGTTGTACTGGGGGAGCTGCTTTTACTGTGTGGTGAATAAAAGTCTGGACTTTGGAGACAGTCAGCTCTGAGCTTGAGCAAGTCAATTAATTTTTCTGATTCTCCATTTCTTTTCCACAAAACATTTATAATAATATATGTTATTATATATTTGTGTTGTGGCTAAATCAATAATGTGCTGGTAAATGTATAACAACCAGCTTGATAAAAAAGTTGCACGTATGTATGTAAGTTAATTATAAAACTTACTGATATAAAGGAATGTAATACAGAATTTACAAATAATAAAGTATACAGTTCTTTTTATGATAAATTCCACATGGCCAGTTGATTCTCCAAGAATGCTTTTGTTGATTTTTGTCAAACTCTCCTATTCATAGACAACCTACAGTTGCAATTGACAAATGAGTATAGTTCTGACATGAATATTTGTTGGTATTTTTGTTTTTTTAAAATGAGGAAGATATAAGTGAAACAACTAAAATATCCATCAAAAATTTAATTTTTTGTCGTCAGCATAAGAGACTTCTTGTTGAATTTATGATTAACATCATTTTCTTTCTTTTTTTTTTTTTTTTTCTCCAGAGACACAGCCTTGCTCTGTTGCCCAAGCTGGGGTGCAATGGTGTGATCATAGCTCACTGCCACCTTGAACTCCTGAGATCAAGCGATCCTTCTGCCTCAGCTTCCAAGCAGCTAGAACTACACACGTCACCCCATAAGGCTAATTTTTAAAATTTTTTTAAGAGCCGGGGTCTTGTTATGTTGCCCAGGCAGATCTTGAGCTCCTGGCCTCAAGTGAGTCTCCTGCTTCAGCCTCCCAAAGTGCTGGAATTATAGGTGTGGACCACTGCTCCCAGCTCTCGTCAGTTTCTTAAAGTCCAGATAATCAATAAAACAATAAATCAAGCCCTGCTGTGTGGTGTTTGCTGATTTCCACGGTGAAAAGACTTCTACTATGGCCAGTTTAAAACAACATGATGTCACTAATGCTGAAGTGGGGAAGAGAGGCACAGGAGCACACAAGCACATACTATTTTCACTATAAAGATACAATAGATATAAATAACCCAAAGAGCATGGATCATAGGAGAATAATTAGAAAGTGATGATTTTTAAGAATTACTAACTTTTGTTTTTAATATGATTTATTTGATTGTAAATTTATATGATTTAATTTGTAATGGTAGATGTATTTAACAACCCACTGACACTTTTTTTTTTTTGGAAAATTGAACAATGGACCTTTGCAAACTGGTATGAATGACCTCCAGCATAGACACTGAATGGAATAAAATAATGCAAGACCTAATACATTTTAGTTACTCAAAATAATTTAGCTATTATTGTTAGTAGTAGTAGTAGTGATAGTGATACTACATAAGTAGTATTTTAACACTACTTCTTGCCCACTAAGAGATATCTGCCCTGTAACATGTTGATTTAGTCACAATTTGTGACTAATTTTCTTCATTTGTGAAATGGAGTTCACAATCCTATCTCTATTTCCTAGAAGTCTCAGTGAAATGTATGGAAACACTTTGGGAATGCTATGTGTCTGGAAACTGGGTAGGGCCAGGTAGAGCCACAGAGACAGCAGCAAGTATAGGCAGCTTATACTTGTGATGTGTGTGTGTGTGTATATACAAATACTTTTAAGATATTGAGATAAAATGTCAAACACTGGAGTGCACACATCTGAAGTCTACAATTTGGGCTTTGACAAGTGCGTGATTGATAACATTTCCATCACTGTAGGGGGTTCCCTAATGCCCTTTTCCAGTTCAGTCCTTCCACTCCCACCATGGGCTATGAATGTTCTTATTTTTGTCAACATCGATCCATTTTGCCTGTTTTTGAACTTCATATACAATCATCCATCATTTAACAATGGAGAATTGCTCGAGGAATACATTGGTAGGTGATTTTGTTATTGTGTGAACATCACAGAGTGTACTTACACAAACCTGGATGGTATAGCCTACTACATACACACCTAAGCTATCTGGTATAGCCTATTGCTTCTAGGTTACAAACATGCAGTGCACGTTACTGTACTGAATGCCATAGGCAATTGTAACACAGTGGTATTTGTGCATCCAAACATAGCTAAATATAGGAAAGGTACAGTGAAAATATGAAATAATCTTATGAAACCATCATCATTGACTGAGACATTATTATACAGTGCATGACTGTAAATACAATCATTCATGTGTAATCTTTTATGTCTGGCTTAGTTTGCCCAACATTATGTTATTGAATCCATCCATATTTAGCATTTATCAGTAGTTCTTTAGTTTTGCTTGCTGAGTATCCCACTTGTAATTCACTTATTAATGGACATTGGGGTGGTTTCCAGTTTGGGGCTATTATAACTAAAACTTCTATGAGCATTCTTGCACATGTATTTTGGAGGCACATATATTTTCATCTCCTTTGGGTAAATACTACCTAGGAGTAGAACTGCTTGGTCATTGGTAAGGTTTACTTCAGACACCTACCTAGGGTGGTTGTACTAATTTATACACCCACTATCAATGTGTGGGACTTCTGGCTACTCCAGATTTCTGCCAATATTTAGTGTTGTCAGTGTTTTTAATTTTAGTTATTATCGTGGGTGTGTAGAAGTATCTCATGTGGTTATAATTTGTATTTCCTTGAAGACCAATAACATTGAGCAATTTTTTGTGTGTGTATTCTATGACATTTACATATGTTCCTTCATTAAGTGCCTATTCAAATTTGTGCTTGATGTTTATTGAATTGTTAATATCTGTTATTATTGAGTTGTAGGAGTTCCTTATATATCATAATTTTTAGCCTTTCATCAAGGATTTGTTTTGCAAATATTTTCTCCCAGACCATGGCTTGCCTATAAATATTATTAACAAGGCCTTTTGATGACCATTTAAAAAAGTTGATGGAGTCTAAGTTATTATTTTTTCTCTATTGTTATTGTTGTTTATATCTTATCTAATGAATTTTTGTCTACCCCCAGGTAGTGAAGATAGTCTTCTGTGCTTTTTTTCTCCATTTTTGTAGTTTTAGCTTTTACATTTAAGTCTATGATCTATCCAAATTTGTGTATGGTGTGAGGTAAGGGTTAAAGTTCCTTTTCCACCTTCTATTTACAGTTGTTTCAACACTATTTGTTGAAAAACTTCTTTCTTTAAGTTGCCTGGATGACTTTCTTGAGAATCAAATGATTGTATATATGTGAATCTTCTTCAGGCTCTCTATTCTATTCTATTGATCAATTTGTCTATACTTTTCATTACTATACTATTTTGGTTATTATGGCTTTATAGGAAATCTTGAAATCAAATCATATGAATGCTTCAATTTTATCCTTTTTTCTCTCTCAAAATTGTTTTGGCTATTCAAACTCCTTTGAATTTTGATGTAAATTTAGGAATCAACTTGTACATTTATACAAAAATAAACTTTCTGGGATTTTGATTGAGACTGTCTTGAATATTTATATTAATTCTGGGACAATAGACATCTTAACAACATTGAACTTTCAATCTATGAACATGGTATATCTATTTATTGAGGCCTGATTTCATTCCCCACAGCAAAGTTTTTTAGTTTTTGGTGTGGAGTTTTGTTCATATGTTGTTACATTTATTCCTAATTATATTATATTTTATATATTATGGCAATGGTATAATTTTTAAATTTATTTAGAATAGTAGTATTTTATTTACTATTATATACAAATATAATTGTTTTTTGTATATTGACCTTGTTTCCTGCAACCTTTCTCAATCCACCTCTTAGTTTGAATAGTATTTTTGGTAGATTGCTTAGGATTTTTCTTTGCAAACAATCATTGTCTAAGGCAGCTCAGGCTGTTAAAACAAAATACCATAAACTGGGTGGCTCAAACAACAGACATTGGCTGGGTGCCATGGCTCAGGCCTGTAATGCCAGCACTTTGGGAGGCCAAAGTGGGTGGATCACCTGAGGTCAGGAGTTCAAGACCAGGCTGGTCAACATGTTGAAACCCTGTCTCTACTAAAAATGCAAAAATTAGCCAGGCATGGTGGTGCACCTCTGTAATCCCAGCTACTCAGGAAGCTGAGTGGGAGAATTGCTTGAACCTGGCAGACAGAGGTTGCAGTGAGCCAAGATTGTGCCACTGCCCTCCAGCCTGGGCAACAGAGCAAGACTCCATCAAACAAAAACAAAAACAAAAACAAGAAAACCTAGACATTTATTTCTCAGTTCTGGAGGCTGGTAACTGTATCACCAGATTTGGTTCTTGGTGAGTGCCCTCTTTCTGGCTTGCAAATGGCTACCTTCTCTTTGTATCTTCACATGGCAGAGAGAGGACACTCTGATGTTTCTTCCTCTAAGAAGTGGTGGCAGTACTTATAAAGGCACTAATCCCATCATGAGGGCTTTGCCGTCCTGAGCTCATCTTAATCTAATTACCTCACAAAAGTCCCACCTCCTAATACTATCACATTGGGGGTTAAAGCTTCAACATAGCCTCCTCCTCCTGAGGAGGAGACATAAATATTTAGTCAATAATAATAATGTAATCTAGAAATAAATGTAACTATTTCTTCTTGATATTTATGCCTTTCAATTACTTTTCCTCTTCTTAAAAAAAATGTTTTCTTAAACCTACAGCACCCGGTATTCCCTTGAAGTCTCCCATCCAAGCACTAACCAGGCCTGATCCTGCTTTGGTTTGTAAGGTCAGATGAGATAGGGCATATTCATGGTGATATGGCTAGTAGACACACACACACACACACACACACACACACACACACACACAAGATCTTTCGGGACGAAAAATGTTGCTAAATAAATTCTTTTTCTTACTTCCATTGCACTGACAAAAATCTCCAATACATATTGAATAGAAATACTTAGAAGAGACATACTTGCCTTGTTCTTGATCTCTGCAAGGAAGTATTAAACATTTTGTCGTAAGTATGATCCTTACGGTAAGTTTGTTTGTTTTTAGTTTCCTTTTATTATGCAGAGGAAAGTTTTCTTCTATTTCTAGTTTCCTGCTACCTTTTGAGTGGGTGTTAAATTTGTTAAATGATTTTTATGTATCTATTAAGATGATCATATAGTTTTTCCTCTATTTTGTTAATGTGGTAAATTACATGGCTTGCCTTTCAAATATTAAATCAATCTTGCATGCAGAGATACATTTCATTTTGTTGACATAATGTATTATCCTTTTTATATATTGCTGTATTCTATTTGTTAATATTTTGTTAATTATTTGAACTTGTGGATATGAGGGAGATTGTACATATTGTGCAATTTTCTTTTATTATAATATTGGCATCTAGATTTTTTGTGGTATCTTATCTTTTTATTGTGGTAAAATAAACATAACATAAAATTCACCATTTTAATGATCTTAAAGCGTACAATTCAGTGGTATTTAGAATTTGCATAATGTTTTGCAACCATCATCATGATCTAGTTCCAGAACATTTTCACCAACCCCAAAGAAAATCCTATATAACAACTCCTAATCCTTTTCTGCCTTTTGTCCTGTAGCAACCAGTAATATGTTTTCTGAACCTATGGATCTCTCTTTATGTCCTAGATAGTTCATACAAATGAATTATACAGTGTATGACTTTTGTGCCTAGTTCTCTCACTTAGCATCATAATGTTTAAGACATGTATCAATGTTGTAACTTGTAACAGGACTATATTACCTTTTATGACTGAGTAATATCCCATTATATGAATATCCCATATTTTGTTTATTTATTCATCAACTGATGAACATTTGGGTATTTTTACGTTTTGTCTATTGTGAATATTGCTACTATGAACAATTTGTGTACAAGCTTTTGTTTGAAAACCTATTTCCAATTCTCTTGGGTATATACCTAGGAGTGGACTTGCTGGGTCAGACGGTAATTCTATGCTGAACTTAATGAGGAACTGCCAAACTGCTTTCCAAAGTGTCTGCACCATTTTACATTTCCACCAGCAGTGCATGAGGGCTTCACATTCTCCATATTCTCACCAAAACTTGTTATTTTCTGTTTGTTTTATTATAGCCAATCTAGGGATAACTCATTGTAGTTTTGATTTGCATTTTGTTTATGATTAATGCCATTGAACATTATTTCATGTGCTTCTTGGGATTTTCTATATCTTCCTAAGAAAATGATTATTCAAGTCCTTTTCCCACATTTTGATTGAATTGTCTTTTGCTTGTTGAGTTATAATACATATTAGATACCATACTTAGCAGATATATTATTTGCAAATATTTTCTTTCATTTTTAAGATTTTTTAATCGCTCTCTTAATAGCGTTCTTTGACGCATAAAAGTTTCTAATTTTGATTAATTCCAATTTATCCATTTTTTTCTTTTGTTGCTTGTGTTTTCAGTATCATATCTAAAAAGCTATTGCCAAATTCAAAGTCATGAAGACAGCCTTACATTTTCTTCTGAGAGTATTATTGTTTTAGCTTTTACATTTAGGTCTTTGATCTATTTTGAGGTAATTTTTGTATAACGTGTGAAGCAAGGGTCCAGCTGAATTCTTTTGCATGCAGATATGCAGTCATTCAGCATACTTGTTGAAAACTCTATACTTTTCCCATCGAATGATCTTGGTTGGCACCCTTGTCAAAATAATTAACCATAGATGTGGTGGTTTTATTTTCATGTTTTGATTATAGACCATTCTCAATTCTATTCTATTGATCTATACATGTATCCTATGGCAGTACCACTCTATTTTGATCTATGACTTTGTAGTGAGTTTTGAAAACAGGAAACATGAATATTCCAAATGTATTATTCTTTTTCAAGATTTTCTGGTTATTCGGGGTTCCTTGCAATTCCACATGAATTTTAAGTCCACTTTTTCATTTTTTGCATAAAAGGCCATTGGGGTTTTGACAGGGATTGCATTGAATCTGTAGATTACTTTGGGTAGTATTGACATTTTAACTGTTTTAACTCTTCAAATCTATAAACACAAGATGTTTTTCATTTATTTAGGGCTTCTTTCATTTTTCAGCAATGTTTTATAGTTTTTAGTGTCAGTCTTACATCTCCTTGGTTAAATTTATTACTAGGTATTCTTTTTCATACTATTAAAAATGGAATTGTTTCTTTTTTCTTTTTTGAGATGGAATCTCACTCTGTTGCCCAGGCTGGGGTGCAGTGGCAAAATCTCGGCTCACTGCAACCTCCACCTCCCAGGTTCATGCAATTCTTCTGCCTCTGTCTCCCTAGTAGCTGGGACCACAGGTGTGTGCCACCACTCCTAGCTAATTTTTTGTATTTTTAGTAGAGACAGGTTTCACTGTATTAGCCAGGATGGTCTCCATCTCCTTACCTCGTGATCAACCTGCCTTGGCCTCTCAACGTGCTGGGATTACAGGTGTGAGCCACCGTGCCCCGCTGGAATTGTTTCTTAATTTTACAGATTATTCATTGCTAGTGTGTAGAAATACCACTTATTTTTGTGTGTTGATCTTGTATACTACGACTTTGCTGAATTTATTAGCTTTACTTGAGTATTTTTGTATATTCTTTTGAGTTCTGTATACATAAGATCATGTCATTTGTGAACAGAGTTAGTTTTACTCCTTTCCAATTTTGGTGACTTCATTTCTTTTTCTTGCCTAATTGCTCTGGCTAGAACTATTTCAGTTTTTTTTTTTTTTTTTTTTTTTTTTGAGATGGAGTCTCGCTCTGTCCCCCAGGCTGGAGTGCAGTGGCGCAATCTCAGCTCACTGCAAGCTCTGCCTCCCGGGTTCACGCCATTCTCCTGCCTCAGCCTCTCCGAGTAGCTGGGACTACAGGCACCCGCCACCACGCCCGGCTAATTTTTTGTATTTTTAGTAGAGACGGGGTTTCACCATGGTCTCGATCTCCTGACCTCGTGATCCGCCCGCCTCGGCCTCCCAAAGTGCTGGGATTACAAGCGTGAGCCACCGCGCCCGGCCACTATTTCAGTTTTGAATACAAGTGATGAAAGCAAGAATCTTTGTCTTGTTCTTGATCTTAGGGAGACAGCTATTAGTTTTTCACCTTTGACTATGATATAAGCTGTGAGTTTTTCATAGATGCCCCTTAACCAGTTGAAAAGCTTCCCTTCTTTTCCTAGTTGTATTATGAAAGGATGTTGTATTATGTCAAATACTTTTTCTGTATAAGTTGAGATGATTGTGTGGGGTTTTTTTTGCCCCTTCATTCTGTTAATGTGGTATATTACATTGATTTTCATATATTGAGCCACTCTTTCATTCCAGGAATAAATATCACTTGGTCCAAATCTAAATATGCTGTTGGATTTACATATACATTCATAAGATATATTACCTGGAGCTTTCTTTTCTTGTGATATTTTTGTCTAGATTTGGTGTCAGGGAAATGCTGACCCCATAGAATAAGTAAGAAATGCTTCCTCCTTTTCAAATTTCTGGAAGAATTTGAGAAGGACTGGTATTGATTCTTCCTTTAATGTTTGCTAGAATTTACCAGTGGGTATGTCTGGTTCTAGGCTTTTCTTTTTTGGGAGATTTTGATTAACTGATTTCATCTCTTTACTTGTTATAGGTCTGTTGAGATTTCTATTTCTTCTTGAGTCAGTTTAGGTAATTTGTATCCTTCTAGGAATTTGTCCATTTAATCTGGGTTACATGTTTGGCATGTAATTGTTTACTTAATCTCTTTTTAATTCCTTTATTTCCCAGTAAGGTCAGTAACAATTCCCTTATTTTCATTCCTGTGATTTCTTCTCTGATTCATGGGTTATTTAGAAGTGTGTTGTACAATTTCCAAATATTTGGGGATTATTAAAGTATCTTATTGTTATTGATTGCTAAATTAATTTCATTGTTGTCAGAGATTATACTCTGTAAAATTTCTATCATTTGAAATTGATTGGATTTATTTTCTGGCCAAACATATAGTCTATTTTGGTAACTGTGTCATGTGCACTTACAAAAGATGTTTATTATGCAGTTGTTGGGTGTAATGTTTTCATAAATTTCTAGTAAATCAAATTGGTTGGTATTATTTTTCACATACTCTTATATTTTGTCTAACTAGTATGAGAAGGGTTTTATAATAAGTTACTATGATTGTGGATTTGTCTATTTTTTCCTAGTTATGTCAGCTTTTGTTTCATGTATTTTAAAATTTATTTTTAGGCTTATAGGCATTTATAATTGTCATATCTTTCTAATGAATTCCCCTTTTGTAATTATGAAATGTGCTCACTTATTTCTAGAAATGCTCTGTCTTAAAGTCTATTTTTCTGATAATATAACTACAGCAGCTTTCTTATGTTTGTTGTTTGCATAGTATATCTTTTTTCCCTTTCCTTTTAATTGTTGTCTTAATATTTAAAGTATTTCTTTGGTAGGAATAGAGTTGGTCTTGTTTGTTTGATTCAGAATGACAACAGCTGCCTTTTAACTGGAGTGTTTAAAGCATTTACACTTAATGTAATTATTGCTATGACTGGGTTTAAACCTATGATCTTATATTTGTTTTCTATTTCACTGACTTTTTACTTCTGTCTTCCCTTTCTGCTTCATTTTGGGCATACAGCATACTTTTATATTCTATTGTATTTTATTTTATTTATTCTCTTTTTAGCTCTATCTCTTTCTATTTTTAACTATCCTACTCATCATAGCCTACTTATAAATTCACTTAAAATTTAAGTGAAATTTTAACTTTAATTTTAATTTTAACTACGACTTCACTTTAAATTTAAGTGAAACCCTATAACACTACAATTCCATTTATCTTTCATGTTCTTTGTTTTCACATGTACTGTTTCTACATATAATTCCACAAAACAATGCTATTATTTTTGTTTTAAATAGTCAGTTGTCTGTTACAAAACTAAAGAGAGGAAAAGATAATCATTTATGCTTAGCCACTTATTTATTATTTCCAGTGCTCTTTATTTTTTCCTCAATAACTGAATTTCCACCTGATTTAATTACCCCCAAACCTAAATTACTTTTGAAAGCATTCGTGTGTGTGTTTGTGTGTGTGTGGTGTGTGTGTGTGTTGAAAGTGTTGACAATGAATTCTCTTAGCCTTTGTTTATCTGAAAATGTCTATTTCACCCTTATTTTGAGCAATATTTTTGCTAGATACACAATTCTGAATATATATGTATATATATATGTGTGTGTGTGTATATATATATATTTTTTTCTTTCACCATCTTAAAATATGTGCTTTAAAAACATTTATGGTATTTACTATTGGGGTCTGCTGAGATCTTGGATCTTTCAGCTGATGCTTTTCATGAAATTTGGGAAATAATCTTTTAAACATTTTTCCTGTGCTATTCTCTCTCATCAATCTGGGACCCCAATAGCATGTGTCTAACTATTCAGTAAACTACTTAATATTATTCCACATTTGATAAGGCTCTGTTAATTTTTTAAGTGTTTTCTTTCTGTTCTTCAGATTGGATATTTTCACTGATCTAGCCTCAAGTTCGTTGGCTTTTTCTACAAATGATTCTAAATATTCACTAATTTTAGTGAATATTTCATTTCATTATATTATGTTTCTTAGTTCTAGAATTTCACTTGGTTCTTTTGTAGTTTGTATTTGAGTCCTTATTTTTCACTCATCATGTCAATGTTTTTGTTTAAATTGTTAAACATATTTATAATAGCTGTTTTCAAGTCCTTGGATGTTAATTCCAACTTCTGAACCTCTCAAGGTTATCTGTTTTTTTTGTTGATTTTGGGTCACTTTTGCCTACATTTTTGCATGTGTAGTAATTTTTATTGTGTTCTGGATATTCTGAATTTTGTTGTCATCCTTTAAATGATGTTGATTTTGTTATGGAAGGCAGTTGAATTACTGGTGGAGTCTTTTGATTCTGTTGGACTGAATTTTATTTTTTGTTAGAGCACATCTATTTAGGTTTTGTCCTTAGTTTTAGGACATGGTTCTTTCTCTAGGATGTGGTCCTTACCTTTTATGCATAGACTTTCTGATTTCTCAGCTGAATGGCTGAGGTGCTCAGCAAGGGTTTCTTCATTCTGGCTGGGCCAGAACCCCCTACACTTTGTAGCCTCTGGTATCACCATTCAGCTCTCAGCCTTCAGCAGCAGCTCTCAACTAGGCTTGCAGAGGCTCACTGTGTATATCCATAGCACATCTATTGGTCAAGGATCTTCAGGGAGTGTGTCCCAAAAGAAAGTTCAGGATCCTATTATTAACACATTCCCCCCATACTCTAATGTCCTGGCTTGAAAACCCAGAGTCATTCAGGCTGGTGAAATGCCCAAGGGAAGAACTTGGGAAAGGGAAAAGTCTTCTACAGGGTGCTTCCTACCACTTTCCAGCTATGTGAACAGGACAACTTGCCTAATTTCCCCATGACTCAGTTTAATCACTTGCAAAATGAGGATAATAGTAGTACCCAACCGATAGGGTCATATTGAAAGCTAAATGAGATAATACATGTGTGATGCTTAGAACAGGGTCTAGCACATAGTAGGTGCTGTCTAGGAATTATCTGCTATTTTTCTTCCTGGCCGTGCAGAGCTTGTCTGTAGCTCATGCAAGTAGTGGCAGCATTTGAAAGATGAAGCTTCATGATAAGACAAGCTCATTCTGTACCCTTGTGCTGAACAGCGTTAGAAGCTTTCTGGGGCATTTATAGGCTAGGGAGGTGTCTTAGTTCATTTGTGCTGCTATTACAGAATACATAAGACAGTGTTTTGCCCAGCATACCCAAGAGAATGCTGGATTTGTGCACAACTGTCACAAAAATTGCCATTTACTAGGAGTATAACGTGGGCCAGGAACCTTGCTAAGGACTTCTGTGCATTACCTCCAGTCCTTAATTTCTGTAGGTGGCTTTGACGAGCCTGTGTGGGGGTGTGTGTGTGTGCAAGCGTGCGTGCGTGTGTGTGTTGCTATTTAATCCTTTCATTTCCAGTATACAATTCCCTGTTAATTCCTTTGGGCAAAGAACATTTAGCTGACTTCTTCTGATTTTTATTCTGCAGCACTGGGGACAGGCCTGCACATATAGGAGTAGACACAAATATTATTTGGAAGAGAAAAGTGGACCCAAACAGCCTTGATTTCCCTCACACTTCAGCATTCTCAGCGTGACAAGCTCTAGATTAATCCTAGTCTGAAGGAAACTTAGGACCAGAGGTCCTTGGAGGCCACTGTGTATAATGCTTTCACTTTAGAAAATGGGGAAACTGAAGCCCAGAGAGGGGAAGCCTTGTACTAGGCCGAGCAGAATCACAAATGCTTTCAGTGTTCAGGTGTCAGGGCATACAGAGCAGGGCTTCTCAAGCTTGGCTGCGTTTTAGGGTTATCTGGGAGAATTAAAAAAACCCTGATGTCCAGGTCACAGCGCAGACCAAAGAAAACAACTTCCGGAGTGAAACCTGGTCATCAGCAGTTTTAACATCTGCCCAGGTGATTCCAATGTGGGGCCAACTTTGAGAAGCAGTGCTTTAGAGCGCACAGGCACCAGCAGTTTCCAATCTGTCTCCCAGGAAACCCAAGGGTTTGCAGAGTTATTTCAGAGGGTGCTGGCAGATAGGATAAGGACAGGGAGTCTCCAGACCTTCTTGTTTTGCCTTAATCTAAGGCTCTGCTTGCGTCTGTTTTGTTTATTGCTCCCTTATAAAGTATCACTTGATACTTTACAAAGTGGCCCCTGCGATGCATCCCTAGCTCCATTCCTCCAACTTTGCAGATGGAGGAAGAGGTGATCTGTTCAATACCACATCAAGACCCTGAGAGAACCAGGACTTAGACCCCATCTCTTGACTCTCAGCCCGAGTTCTTCAGTCAAACTCTGATCCCAAATTCTTTTCTTTTGAAATGATGTAAGTCCTGCAAGTCCCCCGCCAGCATCCACATGTTCCCTCTTAATCCCACTGGCATATCCACTCTCTCCTGTGGACCAAATTGTTTGTTTTGGGTTCTGCAGATTAATCAAGGATAGCTGGTGGTCATGGGGCATTTTGGATATAGAGATTATGTAGGAGGCTGCGAGTTGTGGGGGGGTAGAAACTGACATCTAATTAGCCTTCATTTTAAGTCTCGATGCAGCAATTATGACTTCTGAATAGCAGTGGTTGTTACTGAGGATGGTCGCTTAAGCAGTGCACATAATTATTATAATTACTGTGTACCTAATGATGCCTAATAAGGAGCAACATTGCACAGAGGCGCGGTTGCTGCTCAGCCTGGTGGTCTGGGCTCTGGAGGGGGAGCAGCCGGGGTTCCGATGCTTGTGTGGGACTGTTTTGTAGGGATACCAGGCTGCCTGTTGGAGACTAGGGGCTGCAGAGTGCACAGGAAGGGAAAGCTCCTAGAGTGCACAGGAAGGGAAAGCTGTGCTGGCATCAACTCAGAGGCAGTGAGTGTGGAAGTTGCTAAGCTGGAGCTGTCCTCCTTTAACCATTGACTTCAAGGTTTTACTTAGATCCATGCTAATTCCAGGCCTTACGGGAACTCTGCTTGGGGAAGGCACAAATGGATAGCCTTCATGGATGGTGTGTGTGTGTGTGTGTGTGTGTGTGTATGTGTGCGTGTATTAATGAAAAAGAACCACAAATCTTTATAGAGGGTGCACTACGTGCAAAGCACTTTACATTCGTTATCTCATTTAATGCTTACAACAACCCCATTTCACAAAGGGGGTAATTGGGGTCCAAGAATAAACACAGCTAGCATTTATTAAACACTTGAATATCTGCCAGGCGCTGTACATACATGATTTCACCTGATTCCCACAACAATGCCATGAGATAGAAATTATTATCATTGCTTTCTTATTCATTCCTGTCCTACAGATGAGGAAGCTGAGACACAGAGAGTGAAGACTTCCAAGGTCATTCAGCTGATACGTGGCAGAGCCAAGATTTAAATCTAAGCAGCTGAACCTTCCTTCCCTCCCTAACCAATACTGTATTTATTAACTAGCATATGCCAGGCACAGGCCAAAGCAGATTACATTCTAGTTTAGGGACACCAAACAAAATCAGATAAGCAAATAAATATATATTATCAATTATAGCAGGATATATAGCAGGATAGCAGGATGAGGAGGTGGACAGGAAGAGAGATGAGAGGAGGGGTCTATTGTAAGGAGGATATACAGTGAAGAACTCACTAATCACGCGACATTTGAGCAGAGGCTTGAATGTAGTGAGAGGAACAGCTGCGAACTAGGTTGGTGCCAAAGTTGGAGCCTGATCCTCTAAGGCCTCCTAAGACCAGGATAATCTCTTGGTATTTTATTCTAAATGTGTTGGAAGCCCTAGGAGGGTATTGAGCAGGACGTTGTGTCTCAGAAGACGGCATGAGCATTTTCCCAATGATCTGGCTAAAAATCTGGTATAGCTCACCCCATCAGTGACCCGCCCATATCCCCTGGGTACTCACCTTTAGACCTGAAGGCTGCTTACTGCAAAGTCCAGAAGCTCTGCACAGTGCGACAGAGGGGGACCTAGCTCCTTAGCCTCTCAGGTCTGAGATGGCTGCTCCACTTTGTCTCCCCAAAGTTCTCAGCAGGAGTAAGCTGCTCCCTACATGGAAGTCCTGTGCCTTCTCCATGGACAGAGCGCTTCTGCAACGTTTGCAGAGCTTGTCCTTCTCTGACCTCCACCTGCCCCTGGCTTTGGGCACCCATCAGGCAAGGGTGCTGCTCCCTCAAGACCTTTCCTCCCCTGCCCACCCCCATCTATTTGGCCCAAACACTGTTCTAATTTCCAGTTCTCTGAAGAGAGGTTCTGATTGGCCCATCTCGGCTTGGAAGGCCCCACCCCTTCTGCACAGTCTAATCAATGGCTCTGGGGGTGGAGCCTGGTGATAGAAAGTGGCCTCTTCTGCTCTGTGGTTGGGGCCAACACTCAGAGGAGGCGGGGCCGGGATTTCATCAGGTTCTGGGGTTCTGGGACCCCCATTTGCCCAGTTTACAAACTCCCCATCTGGTACTTTCACTGTGCCTAGCACAGAATGAGTGCTTAATACAAACCATAATTCCGATAATCTGAGTTCCTGCCTCTACTTCTCCACCTACCAGCTGGGTGACCTTGGGTAAATCGCCTGGGATCTCTGTCAGTTTCCTCTTATATTAAGTGGGAACAAGGACTATACCCCTGAGGTTGGCAGGTGGAGGCATCTCATCAGGGATGTAAATAAGCATGAGCTCTCATGTACTAGGCATCTAGGAGGAGATGCTGATATTCATGTTGGGCTAATTATAATCATTAGTACTAGGGACTACCGCCCCCCCCCACCTAGGACGGCTCTGGAGCTGCCCTTTTTCTCCCCGCCCCCACCACGCCCCTCCCCAATCCATGCTCTGCGCTGCTGTGCCGGGACCTTGCCTCCCAGTTAATGGGGGTATTGTCCCCGCCCTGCGGGAAGAAGGCGAGCTCAGCTGGCCTTAGTCACAGGTCAATTGCTTCATACAAATCCGCAGGGATCCGCGGATGCCGTGACAAGGGGCAGGGGAGGGAGGGCTCCGTGTCAGGGGCAGACAGCCCCAGGTGCTTGAGGCTGCCGCGGAGAGGCCCGCCCAGCCAGGATGTGCGTTGTCCTGAGAATCGAATTACCCGGAACCCCAGAGCTCACCCTCTCTGAAGGAGAGCAGGTGCCTCCTGAGAGCAGGGCTTCTCTACCTTGGGGCACTATGAACATTCTGAGTAGGCTAAGTGTTTACCGTGGGAGGCCCTATTCATGGTAGGAGGTTTAGCAATCTCCCTGGCCTCTACCCACTAGATGACAGTAGCATTCCTGCCACCCCCACTGTGTAACAACCAAAAATGTCTCCAGACATTGCCAAATGCCCCCTGGGTCGGGGACGAGAGGGCAAAAGCAGCTCCAGTTGGGAGCCACTGCTTTAGAGAATGAAGCTTGGAGCTGATTTCTGGGACAAATCCCATGGGACAGCCAGGAAGTGCACCTGGGTAAGGCTGGAGGAGGGTACGAAAAAGGGGAGGGCTTAGGCCCTGACCAGAAAGCATCCCAGTGCCGGGTAGAGATGAGGACCCCAAGCAGTGCTAAGTGGCAGCACTGCCGATGCAGAGGGTTGGAGCATGGCTTCATGGGAGGTGGTGTTCCTGGAGGATGTGAGAAGTAGGCTGGCCTCAGGCAAGGGGGTGTGGGGGTGCAGGGGGGGGGGATACTCCAGGTGTTGGAAACAGCCTGAGGAAGGGCCCTGGGGGATGAAGTGAGCATGAGACCGTATGAAGATCGGACGCAGGCTGGGATCTCTCAGGGCAGGGAATGGAAATAATATTAGTAGCAATAAACTGTCACCTTGATTTTTGAGTACTGGCCATGTGCCACATTCTGTTCTGAGCAGGTTACTTGTGTCATCTCATTTAGTCCTCAAAAATCTCTACAAGGTAGATTTGATTATTATTCTCATCTTGCAAGTGAGGAAACCATGGCTCCAGATGTTTCGGGGTTCACCAGTCCACTCAGCCTATAAAGGCAGGTTCACACTTCAAAGCCAGGCTATTGATCCTCTGGCTTCGCTCCTTGCCCTCAGAGCCACACCCCGCTGGGTGGGCTTGGGAGGGTGAACACAGCAGCCTTCTCCTAATTCCCTGAAGGTGGGATCAGGGCTAATCCATCAAGTGAATGAATGAACACATGAATAAGTGAATGCACGAATAGAGGAAGACTCTGGTCTGCTGTGTGTCCTGCTCCTCAGGCAGAAATCACCTTCCCACCCTACTCCTGGCCCCACCCAGCACCCCCAGCTCTCTCCCTGGGTACTGTTTCACTTTGGAAACATTCACAGGGCTTGGAGCATGCTCTGGCATGAGTGCCCCACGAAATGCGGGTTTTCTTTGATCCCCTAGCTGGGTCATGTAGAAAGAAGAGAAAGAGAGAAAGATCTAGACACCAAGAAGAACTTCTAAGTGATGTAAACACCAGAGCAGCCACCAAGAGTGCTCACTGCTTGTGTTGGTCTGCTAGGGTTGCCACAACAAAATGCCACAGCCTGGGTGGCTTAAGACAGAAATGCATGTGCTCAGAGTCCTGGAGGCTGGAAGTCTGAGATAGAGAAATCAACAGGGGCGGTTTCCTCTGAGGCTTCTTTCCTAGTCTTGCAGATGGCTCTCTTCTCACTGTGACCTCACATGGTCATCCCTCTGTCTGAGTGTCTGTGTCCTAATCTCCTTTTCTTTTAAGGACGTTTGTCAGATTGGATTAGGGCCCACCCCAATGACCTCATTTAACCTGAATTGCTTCTTTAAAGGCCTTATCTCCAAATACAGCCACCTTCTGAGGTCCTGGGGGTTAGGACTTCAACATATGAAGTATGAGGGTACGATTCGGTTCATAATGTTGGTTTATTTCACAAGGGCCCTGAACGAGTGCCCAGATGCTTGTGAGGCCCAGATCTTGGGGTGTGCAGCCAGGAAGGGCTCTGCTAGCTTTCCCACCTCCCTCCTGACCTCCTCTGCCCCTCACTGGACCCAGCCCATTGGCTTCAGGATGGGCTCATGGGACATGCTTCCATGGAACCTGAGGAAAGAATGCACTTACAATAGCACTGGGAGCACAGAGGCTTCCCACTACCCTTTCTGAGAAGCACGTCTATTTTCTCTAATTTATTCAGTGCCGCTGTGAGTGTGTGGCCTCTCAGGTGCAGCGTGATTTCAGCTCACATGCACCACGCCTGCCACCTACCTCTACTGGAGATTTCAGCCTGATGCCTCCCTTGGGTCTCCAGAGAACTTTCTGATTCAAATTCCATTTGATGCAGATTCTGAAAGTGTGCCTTGCGAGGGTCCTGGCCTGCCGTCCTCATTATACTCAGAAGCCCAGAAGTAGCAGTGGCAGAGGCACCCTGGAAGCCCCAGGGCTCTCACTAGGTGACAAATGCCACCACAGGCCTCTGCCATTTGCCAAGCTTCCTATTACAAGCCACCTGGTAACATTGATTCAGGGCTTTTTCAGACAGAGCTGCACATCTGGCACTATCTTGAGTCTGTGCCTCTGGGGAGCCCGTCTGTCCTCAGTTTCCCTATCTGCAAAATGAAAAACATAATACTTATGTCTCAGGGATGAAGAGAGATAATTCAGTGTGTTTTTCAAATTTCAGTGTGTTGCCTGTACCCTCATGAGTTTTACTATGACCACATGCCACCTGTACCATTATGTTTATTTTATTTTTTAGAGATGGAGGATCTCATTCTGTTGCCCAGGCTGTAGTGCAGTGATGCTATCCGTAGTTCACTGCATCCTCAAACTCCTGGGCTCAAGGGATCCTCTCACCTTAGCCTCTAGTACTACGGGTACACACTGCCACACCTGGCTGACTTCTTTATGTAGAGATGAGGTCTCGTTATGTTACCTAGGCTGGTCTGGAACTCCTGGCCTCAAGCCATCCTCCCATCTTGGCCTCCCAAACTGTTGGGATTACAGACATAAGCCACCACACCCACCTTCATTATTTATTTAATTAATATTTCCTTAAATGAATCATGTTGAAAGACTTGAGCTGATCTATTTCAAAAGGAAATTTTTATATTATTAGCATTAGAGGAAAATTGATATCACTTGTCACAAATACAAAACAATAAGAACAAACAAAGAAGATGACGTCATAACTGTTTATCTGTGTACCAACTAAACTCATGATGGAGAGCCGTGCTGTGCCTCCTGTGCTTTTGGAAGCACATGAATGTAAAGGATGCCTAGGGTCTGGCACATAGTAAGTACTCAATGAATGATCACTGCTATGAAGAAGGTGAGGCCAACGTGGTGTCTGCCCTTGGAAACATTTCTCTGAGTTGGTCAAGGGGAAAAATTTTGCTCCAAGAAACTGCCATATTTATTCTTCTCTGATAATTAGAGCTCCACAATTTAACATGGTGGTAAGTTGCAAAAATGGCAACAACTGTCACTCTTCCCAATAAGAAGTGAAGTTCATTTCCTGCCCCTAAAATCCAGTCTGGCCTTGTGACTTGCTTCAGCCAATGGAACATAGCAGAAGTGCTGGTATGCCAGTTCTAAGCCTAGAGGAAGAGGTTTTCCAAGGGGCCTGACAGCTTCTACTTTCTCGGCCCCCTGCTATCACCATGTGAACAAGCCTGGGCTGGCCTGCTGCTGGATGAGAGGCCATGTAGAACCCAGCCAAGGTGTCCCAGTTAAGGCCATCTCAGAGCAGCCAGCACCCAGCACCCAGCAGCCTGCCATCAGTCTCCAGATGCACGCATGAGCCCAACCAAGATCAGCCAATCCTGCCTCAGACCAGCAGAACGGTGCAGCCCAGCCGGCGATTTGTGAGGAGTGACAAATGGTGTTTTCAGCTTCTAGATGTTGGGGAGATTTGTTATGCAGTAACAGCTGGCCTTCCCATTTTGTCTTGTTTGTTGCGATGGTGCCCAGTCATGGCAGCTCCATTTGTGCTAGAATTATTTATCTGTTTCCTCTTCTTAATTGTCTTCCCTTCCTTTTTCACTCCTTTGTGTGTGTTTTTGAAAGACACCTCAAGTATCTTTGGAAAGGAACTGGATACAGATAATACATTGAAAATTGAACTGAGAGTTGGTCTGAGAGTCCCTGCCATTCTTGAGGATAGCCTGTGGGGACACGAGGAGGCATGGAAGATGGACAGCGGTGCTTTTGGTGACAAGGGTATCGTTTCTCTGTAGTGTCCACTTTGTTCACCTCTGCTCACTGGTGGAGCCAGGACTCGGATCCAGGTTTTCTGACTCCAGGTCTCAGGCTTGCTCCATAGCGCCACCTGCTGGTGACGGCAATCGGTGGGGCAATCGGTGGGGCGGGATGGGCTGGGGGAGGCGGGATGGGGGTTTGCGCCTGGCATTACCACTGGGCTCTTTCTGTTTGCTGGGCACAGGTAGGCACCCAAATCAAGACTCAGATTTCCTCATCTCAGAAGTTGTCCACTTCCTCTCCGACCTCCACGTAACTCGGAACCACACCGTGGAGTTATCCCTGTGTCCTCTTTCTCGGAAGTTCCACCTTCAACCCGTCAGCAAGTCTCAGCGGCACTCTCACCACCTCCTCTGCTCTGTTCCTGTTTCTCTTGGATGGCCGAATGGTTCCTAAGGAGTGTCTGCTGCTTCACGCTTGCCCCCTGGAGGGGCATCTAAAAGGTGCAGGTCAGATGAATCTTTTCTTCTGCCAGGGCTCCTGGCTTAGCCAAGGAAAAGCACAAGTCCCTGACCGTATCCTGCAAAATTCCACATCTGGGAACTCAGGCATATCAGGCCTGGTCTCCTTTTCTACTTCCTTTTAAAATAACAAATACATTGACATGCCCCTTATTACACTATGCTGAAATGAAATTCATAGGCAATATCACCTAGCTATAGACACAATTTAGATAAATCCATGTAAGCCACATGATGTCCTAATTGTATTCTAGAGGAGAATTAAAAGGAAACTAATTTATAATAAAATAATAGTTATCTCAGCATGTAAATATTCCAGCCCGGCTCTTCTGAAAAGCACAATGAAGGTGTCAAAGCCCCCTCTGCAGGTAGACTTTCTAAGAATGGGACACGACAAATACAGTTTGGCGCCAACTCGGTGATTCAAACTCCATGAAGGGCATCGCTTTCACTGATGGGGTCCCCATAAAGGTGATCAGCTCCTGATAAAGCCCCCAGAAGAACAGAGCATAACCTCCTCTTGATCCACACGCAAGCAGCAGCCCCAGAAATCTCAGTGTTTAATGAAATTGAGCAAAACATGAACATAAAACCAAAAATAACCCTACATTCCTTTGGGTTAAATGTGAAATCAAGTTGGGTTCCAGGCTCCAAATTCTATCTAGGTTTTTTAGCTGCCTTGATATATGGTGGACAATTCTTTGTGTGAGGAGCCGTCCACACATCACAAAGGGTCTAGCATGTGAGCCTCTACCCACTAAATGCCATTAATACCCCCAATCTTTGTGATGACCAAAAACAGGCCTACAAATTTATAACCTCCCCACCACTCACCTATAATCTGGCTGTTCTGGATTCCACCCCAACTTCTTTCCTGCTATATTCCTCCTCACCTACTGCATTCCAGCCCTACTGGTCTCCTGACCTATGAGTTTACGTGGGAGAAGAATGTTCTAGGTAGAGGGAATATTCAGTGCAAATGTCCTGGTGTAGAAATGTGCCTGTCTTGGTCCAAGAGCAGTAAAGAAGCCAGTGTGGCCTTAGCAGGGTGAGTGAAGGGTAGAGAAGTCAGAGATGAAATTAGAGGCAGCAGGGCCCAGAATGAGGGACCTGTGAGGTCGTTAAAGAGACTGACATTTTAAATTCAAATTGATGGCTTATTTTGAAATGTCAGGAGTTTTTGCAAAACTGAGCCTGCATTTCTGCATAGCAACCATTGGTGAGGCTTGTTCCCTGTGGCAGGGGTGTCTCCTCTTCAATTTGCCACAAGCCCCACCCATCCCTATTGCCTCATACATCCACCTGCTTTGCTCATGTACATTGCCTGTCTGCCCCATAGGGATTTGAGGTTACAAACTCTCCCTACAGGGGAAAGGGTGCGGGGAAAGATAGTGAATATGGGTGTGGAGGGAGAAGGCAGTTTTCCCCCTTCCCTCCTCTGGGGAGCACAAGCTCAGGCTTCTCTGGGAAGGGACTCTGGGAGGCTGTGGGTAAGGTCTCCTCTCTGACACTGCTCTGCATGCTCCACTCTGAAGCCACCTGCTGAGAAAGCATCTCAGCAGGGGAGGCCGAGGCAAGGGCACCCATGGGGACGCCTCGAGGAAATAGTGAAAATATTTTCCCAGGGAAAGCCAACACTGCCATTTGTTTTAGTTCTTAAATTATATGTGTTATTTATTTTTTAACTGGTCTGTCATTATTGGTGAATGGGGAAGCCACCCGTCTTCACAATGCAACCAAAATTTTAGATATTGCTATGTAGTTATTAATGAATGAGCTTTTCATCTTTGGAAAATGTGCTGTGCATGAAGCCCCAGGGGCTGGGTTTATTGTTATTGGGTAATTATAGCCCATGAGGAGGGGGGGGCCTGGGTCTTCAGCAGCAGGCGGGTTGGGACTTTTCAGGCTCTCTGCATGGTGGCTCAGCCATCCATTCGTATATTTATTGAAACATGCGCATTGGGTGCCTACTGTGTATGAGGTGCTGCTCCAGATACTGACAGCAATGATATTAATATAAAGAATAAAGCCACCACTTTCATCATGCAGTAAGTATGATGTGTGCCAGGCACTGTTCTGAGTGCTGTACCTATATTAACTCATTTCATTATACAAACAGCCCAGCAGGTAGCATTTTCCCCCTTTTACAGATGTGGAAACTGAGGCAGAGAGAGAAAGGAACAAGAGACACAGGCTTCATGTGTGCATAAGAAATTTCCATGCAATGGAGAAAAATCCAGCAGAATTATATGACAGAGAGGGCCTGGAAGGGGCCACCTGCAGATAGGGTGGTCAGGGAAGGCCTCCCTGGGGGAGGTGGTGGGGAGAAGGAGCCAACTATGGAGAGATGTTAGTGCTACCCGTGGTGAGTCCCTGTGGGTCTGCAGAACCTCAATTCTTGCCTCCTCAGAAGAAATAATCCCACCGAGTAGGCATAAGACAGTAGGAAAGACCGAGAAAAATTTTTAGAGCAGGAATGAACGTTTATTAAAAATCTTTAGAGTGGGAACAGAACGAAGGCAAGCATACTTGGAAGAGGGCCAAGTGGGCAACTTGAAAGACAAGTGCCCTGTTTGACCTTTGAATTGGGGTCTTATATGTGGGCATACTTCTGTGGTCGGGTGTCACTTCTCTCCTGATTCTTCCGTTGGGGTGGGCTGTCTGCATGCACAGCAGCCTGCCAGCGCTTGGGAGAGGAGCATGCACAGTATATTTACTGAATTGTATGTGTGCTTACTTGAGGCGTTCTTGCCTTACCAGTCAAATGTCCCTGGAAGGTCATATACCAAGTAAACGCTGTCATTTTGCCTCTTAGCGTGCCTGCTTAAGTCCACTTGCCCAACTCCTGGGATCTTATCAGGAAGCTGCTGATCACCAGTTTCAGGTGTTTTCAGCCATTGGGAGACTGCCTTTCTCTGGCGCTGGCTGCGACCAGTTATTACTTTAGAGAAACAGAAAGAAGGAAGCTGGGGCCGAGGGAATGTGGTTTTGCTGTAAAAATCCGACTGCACTCAGAGCCTGGGGCTTTCTAACGGGCTTGTGATGGTCCTAGGTGGGGGGCCTTGGCTGCTAAGCTGGAGGCCGGGGTCAGGGCATGGCTGGGAATGGCGATCTCTCAGGGTGCAGAGAGGACACTCAGGCACTTGAGTTGACCCTCACTTGTGGGTGGCTGGACAAGGAGGTGCTGAGGCCTCAGGTGGGGTTTCTCAAGGCAGAATTAAGGTCCACCTCCCCCATCCCCTAGTCCCACCCTCTCCACTTAGGAATTCCCTGTGGTGTTTTTTTGTTTTTTTTTTTTGTTGTTGTTTTTTTTTTTTTTTTTTTTTTGAGACGGAGTCTCGTTTTGTGGCCCAGGCTGGAGTGCAGTGGCGCGATCTCGGCTCACTGCAAGCTCCGCCTCCCGGGTTCACGCCATTCTCCTGCCTCAGCCTCTCCGAGTAGCTGGGACTACAGGCGCCCGCCACCACGCCCGGCTAGTTTTTTTGTATTTTTAGTAGAGACGGGGTTTCACCGTGGTCTCAATCTCCTGACCTCGTGATCCACCCGCCTCGGCCTCCCAAAGTGCTGGGATTACAAGCGTGAGCCACCGCTCCCGGCGTGGTGTTTTATTTTTTATTTATTTTTATTTTTTTTTTAACATACGCAGATTTATGGGCTTCACCAGATCCTTCTAACGCTAAATGTTAATGGCATTTGCAGTCTGGAGTGGAGGAGCTGGCTGGGGGCACTGGGAGCTGAACACATCCCTGGACACGGCTGTCTCACTGGAGGGGCTTGAGTTCTGCAGAGAGAACCCTAAATGCAGAACCAGGACCGAGGGGCACAAGTCCTAGGAAGAAGATTTTAATTCAAGTTACTCAAGGATTTTGTAAAGGCCAGAGCTGTCCAAAAGCTGGAAGACGTGGACTCTAGGGTCAGGCAGACCAGATTGAGTCTGCTCGACCACTCTTGGTTGTCAGACCAAGGAACTTAACTTCCTGTTGCCTGAGCTTTCTCAGCAATAGAATGGGGACAAACACAGCAGCCACTCATAAGAGTGAAATGAGTTAACACATGGACAGTGCCTAGAACACTGCACACAGTAAGTGCTCAATAAATGCCAGCTGTAGTTATCAGCACATTCTTATTACTGGCAATAGAAGGACTTGCCTTTACAGGCAGATCAACCTCTTGTGGGGATGGAAGCAGACTCGAATGCCCCTTGTTGCTGATTCAAGGGGCCTCTGGAAGACTCTTCCACCCTAAAGTGATGTTTCCAACTGTCTGCTATTGCCAAGGGCTAAAATGGCAATGGCTTTTGCTTCCCAGCCCTGGGGTCTCTCTGGGATGCTCTAGGGAACTGGGAGAATAAACAGATCCAGCCTGGCCACAAGGGACTCTCTCACCATCAGATGCCATTAGCCAGTGGAGTCTCCTTCCCCATCACTTGGACATCACAAAGTCACCAGAATTCTTATGCCTTTGAGAAAGGGTGTGCCATGCCTGTTGGTAGTGTGACTTGTACTGGATCAAAGTCTCTCTCTGGAGGAAGCTGGGCCCAGGGACTTTGCTCACTGCCAGCGAGCATTTCAGCCTTCCCTCTGAGACTGGGTTCTGTCTGCTGAGAGCCTGTGGAGGCTGAGATGGCCAGGTGGGGAGTGATGACTGATGATGGTGACAATGATGATGATGATGATGATGATGATGATGATGGTGATGATGATGATGGTAAAGTTGAAAAAGAAGAGAAAATCATAAAGATGGCAACCATTACTATTGCTCTTTGTCACTCCACTGAGCACTCACAATGTGTCAGACACAGCATTCTGGGTGCTTCCCCATTCATTATCCCAGCTAATCCTTGCAGCAACCTTTATGAGGTAGGTGCCGTCATCTCAACTTTACTTAAGATAGAAACTGAGGCTGGTGGAGTTGAAGCTCCATGTTCAAGGCTACCAGGCAAGCAGGAGGTGGAGCCAGATTAGAGCCTAGTTCTGGGCATCCATGCCCTTAACCACTAAGCCATGCTGTCTGAATGTAGCCACCCCAGTAACCTTGGCCCAATGGGCCAGTAAGGCTGGCTTGTTGAGAAAGGGACACTGGTCTAGGGCATACCCTTGGTGTCAATGGGGTGAGTTTGAGAGACGGGACCCTTGAGGACTGAGGAGTGTGAAAGGCAAGACTTTTTAGCAGAAGCTGCCTCTAAGGAGAGGCCTCCTTCATCACCCTGCTCAGACCGCACTCCACCCCTGGCATTCCACACTCCCTGGGTATTGCAAGACAAGGCAGTGATAACCACTCGATTTCAACTGAAATCACTTGTTTTTTTCCCCCTTCCCAACTGGGCTCTCCCCTGAGACCCAGGTGTTAATGAAATCAAACAAATGAAAATGGGTAAATTATTGCAAAGCTATGAACACCTTCGCAGGGCCACGCCTCACTAGTTTCCAATACCACCTCATTCCGGAGGCTGCCGGAGCAGCCGAAGCAATTTTGTCCCATGGGTGAGGTGGTGGAAGGAAGGGACAAAAGAGACAAGATATTGCAATCAGAAGGTCACTGACCCAGGCTTTTGTATAATTATAGAATTTCATTTCGGGCCAACTGGATAGACGACTGAGCTTGTTGGCAAATTAGTGGGGAAAAATAAAGCAATTTTTTAGCGTCCTTGAAAGAGTTGCCACTCCAGTGGAGTGTCAGGGCCCCAGAGTCAGGGAGGAAGGGATGGATGGAGAGAGGGGCCTAGGTTGGAAGCAGCTAATCATTTGAATTCACGAGGTGGAGACGTTTCGGTTGGGGATCTGGGTGAACGTGCCCCTTGCTGCCCAAGGGGATGATCCCAACTACCTTTGGGGTGTGTCTTCAGGACAGAAGGTGCTGAGACAAGAATCTGGCCTGAACTGCGCTCTTCCTAGAATGATTCTCCCAGAATCAGGTGTGGAGATTTTTCTTTTTTCTAAGTAGTGTCCAGACCAGTCTGACATATAACCCTGGCTTTGCCTTGACATGACCAAGGACAAACCTCTTAGTCTTTCTGAACCTCAGTTTTAATTATTTTGTTAAAATGGAGAGCAGGAACATTCACCACATGAGATTAGCCCAGTCGATTATAGATGAGAAAGTACTTTACACATTAAAATGAAATATGGCTTTGTTTGATATTATTCTTTCCATGCTTTTATTATGAACATTGCTTTTCATCGTTAGCAAATAGATTTGGCCTCTTGCCTTATCACCAATTACCTTTATTATTATTGTTGTTGTTGCTATATCTGCCCATACATCCACTCTACAATTATTTTGTTGACACTTTTTTTTAGATTGTCTTACTTTTGCAATTTTCACTTAAATACCCCTTCTAGTTTTATGTTAAGCCAAAATATACATGAACATACTGGTTTCTTTCTTCCTTTCTTTCTTTCTTTCTTTCTTTCTTTCTTTCTTTCTTTCTTTCTTTCTTGCTTGCTTGCTTTCTTTCTTTCTTTCTTTCTTTCTTTCTTTCTTTTCTTTCTTTCTTTCTTTTTCTTTCTTTCTTCTTTCTTTCTCTCTTTTTTTTTCTGAGACAGAGTCTCTCTCTCTGTTGCTCAGGCTGGAGTGCAATGGTGTGGTCTTGGCTCACCGCAACCTCCGCCTCCTGGGTTCAAGGGATTCTCCTGCCTCAGCCTCCCGAGTAGCTGGGATTATGGGCATCCACCACCATGCCTGGCTAATTTTTCGTATTTTTAGTAGAGATGGGGTTTCATCATGATGGCCAGTTGACCTCAGGTGATCTGCTCGCCTCGGCCTCCCAAAGTGCTGAGATTACAGGTGTGAGCCACCACACCCAGTTCACCATCTGGATTATTAATGACCCTATTTCAGATCAAAAGTTCCCGAGGATTGGAGAGAGGGACACGACTTGCCTGAAGACATATAGTCAGGCAGTGGTAGAGCCAGGACTCAAAATCAGAATCCTGTGCCCCCCCAAAGTGCTGTGTCCTCTCCATGAATGGACCAGAGCACAGAGGCTGGCAAGTGGTGTCATTACTCTCTTCCTCTCCCTATAATTAACCAGTTGGGGAAGGTGAGATAAACCAAAGCTGAACTAGGTATCCACAAGGGTTTACATTAGCCTTAGTCCATTCAGAGTTTTCCACTCATATCACACAGAGCTTTTGTGTGCTGGTGAGCCAGGCCAGGTAAGCCTTGAGAAGTGATGTGGTTCTTGATGTTTCAGAGGAAGTCAAGAGGGAAATTGTGATGTCTTTGAATTTTAAGACAAGATGGGGGGAAATTGCAGCTGGATTTATATATAGGCTCTCCAGTGGGGCCATATGTGGGCATCTAGGGATAAGTGGGTGCAGGAAGATCACCTGCCATTAGCCCATTGATGATTTCATCACAGATAGGTACCTCTGGGAGGCTCCCAAAATAATTGGAGACATAAGAGCATTCCCAAGAAGAGACCTAAAGAGCACCCCTGCTCTCTAGAAACTGGGAGCAGAGGGAAATCATGGGGTGGTTAGAGAATAGTATGAGATGGCATGTGAGAGAGTAATAAAAGATGTTACAAGATCCTAGGAGCAGTTGGCATTTTGAGGAGGGATAGACTGGGACATTGGGGTAACCTGACATGACTCCCTGGAGGAGGTGAGACTTTATTAGGGATTTGGGAGGAGAGTACATTAGCCAGAACGTTTAGCTACAAAGATCAGAAAGTGCATCTTGACCTGGTTAAAGCAAAGTTAAAAAAAAAAAAAAAAGAAAACCTTACGTTTTGTTTTGTTTGTGGCTCATATAAACAGAACGCTCAGGGTGAAGCCTGTGAACCCAGGTGCTACAAAACTGTGGTCCACGCTGTGGCCGTGTGTCCATTTCTTAGCTCTGCCTCCCCTGGGTTGGGGTGGTTATTTAGCAGCTCTCCACATGGGGCTGTAAAGATGCCCCTGGCAACTCCAGTTTTCAAGGTCCTTGTATCCTGTGTCTCAAAGTGTACCTGCAGGATTTTAATATAAGGAGGTGGCCACGGGATGACACAAAGGGGTCAATGGCATTGAAATAAGACCTTTATTACTGAACAGATCATGAGAGGAGGGGCATACCATACCACACGAGGCCTCAGAGAGAAGCATCAGCTTTGGTCAGGAGGCAGAGGGAGTGAGGGGAAGGCCTCTGCCAGAGCCTTTATTAGGGTTTCCTCAGGCAAGGCAAGGCATTGGGTATGGGTGTGCGGGGTGGTTAGTTTAGAATTGGCAATTCTGAATAATTCTGGCAGGCTTCGGGGCATAGGTACTTGTGCCTGGTGGTCTGGTACTTGAGCTTGGGTTGATTTCGGGCAGGGGAAATATTGCCTTGGGGCATGAGAGTTGGATAAAGGAGGTGTTTGGGGGTATGGACTCAGAGTTGGTTCGTTTGCATATGAAAGGCGTGTAGTCAGGTGGAGTTGTTTATTATCTCTAGGAATCAGCTAGTCCTGGGACAGGCAGTTTCTCTCCAGTTAGAGAGGCCACAAATGCCAGAGCATCAATACTACAGAAAATAAGCAAATATTGTTAATAAAATTGGCCCAATGAGTGGAGATGAATACAGACTCTAAGAAAACACAGGACATCCTGCGAGCATCTTTTTTCTTCCTAGCTTTGATGGGAAGGAGTCCTGTGATTGGTCAGGCCTGAGAGACGCACCTACCCCGGGAAGGCCAGGCCCACCTCGTTGGGAACACAGGAACATGTTACTGCAATGGTTGGAGGGATGATGATGATGCTTGGCTGAAAACCCTGTGTCTGGGGGAGAGAAAGGATTCTGCTGTGGTGGGCTGAGGGCAGGGGCATTTCCGACATAGGAGGGAGAAGCAGGACAGAGATGTTAGCCATTTGTGAAACAGTCTTCATAGACTACTGCCTTCAAACTGTCTTGCCTGCTTCTTCCCTTGTCAATATCTCAGATGGATGGGTTAGCTTTTCTGTTAACTTCTGTAATTGACTCATTTTCAAGTATTAAAATGTCCAGCCCAGTTTCTATCGAATCCAGTCTTGCAGCCTATTCCAGTCTTTCTCCCTCCTCTTGTCTCAGCCTGACCTGAGCTGGAATCCTGGAGGAGGGGAGGTTGGGGAACTGGGACTGTCTGGCATCTTCCTCCCTCCTTGCCCTCTTATCTGCTGCTGTGGGTGTTCTGTCCTCTGTGTGTGAGCCCTGAGGTGAGAGGACAGATGTCATCCTGGATGGGCTGTTACAAGGCATCAATTTTATCAGGGAGTGGCACCTTCTGTTGGCTTTCATGGGGCATCATGGTTTTCTCAGGAAGGATCTCTGGGTGACACTATTTCTGGCTGTGGGTTGCCTGTTCTCTGGCTGACCTCATGGGAACTTCCTCTTTCTCTCCTTTCTTGCAGGATACCCTACAACTAACAAACATGGTGCCATCAAGACATTTTGAGCCTAGCTACCTCCTGGGGCCTGTATTTGGTCCACAGGAAACTTGCGCAGTCTTGCTACAGCAAACTGAGGTGGTATAGGGTGCCTGCTGCTGCCTCCCAGCGTGACCCCCACTTCCGGAGTTTCTCCAGGTAAGAAGCAGGTATGAATCTCTGTACATATACGCTGTGGCAGGCATGCACCTCTCCTTGCTGTCATATTTCATGGGGTGAAAGTCACGGTTAGCACCTGTGACTTTCTTCCTGTGGGCTCTGTTCAAAGTACCAGGGGAGCTGACATGCCTGGAATAGGAGTTGGTGGATAAATACTCGAGCTTCCTTGCCTTTATTTGGGACATGGTGTGTGCATGATAGCCATCAATGGGTTTGAGCTCCAGTTGCCCACAGCAGTCCCTGCTCATTAATGCACACTGTATTGGCTTCCTTTCCATCCCTCTCTCATTTTCCTACTTCCCTCTCAGTACTTCCTGAAATATTTCTCAAACTGCTGTACTTGAGTCTTTAGCACAGGGTCTGATTCCAGGGGGAACCCAGCCTAAGACATGTGTCCTTAAGCTCCCAAGTACACACTCCCAGGATGGTTCTTATCTCATCTCATCCTATCCCAGTTGAGGGTGGAATGGGGCTCCCAGACTCCACAGCTCAGCAAGCCACCAGCCATGGGTGTCAGGCTGGTCCCTAAAGCCAATCTCTTGAGCAACCTCCTGTGCTTGGTGGCTGCTGTGCCTTCCATGCCTTGTCCCTTTCTGTCCCTCTTCCTGAGTCACAGTGCTCTCTGCCCAGGGTGACAACTCTTAAAGCTGACTATCTTTTTACTTCCCCATATTTCTCTCAAACATTTACTCTTCTCCTTATATAGATTGGAGTGGGTGATGGGGATACTCTTAGGTCTTAGTGAGTGACCTGTTAGGCTACCTCTTAAGAAGTCTGAGGGGGTGTGTCCTGCAGCTCTTCTATAGAATATGGGGGCACTTATCACTTACCTTATGACAAATTTAGCTCAGGGACTTAGTCAGAGAGAAAAGTCCCACTCACCAGCTTGTTTCAAAATACAGTTGATGCACATACACCTACCCCGAGGCCCCGCAATTCTACTCCTTCATATGCACCCAACAGAAATGTGCTCATATGTTTACCAGTAGACACATACTAGAATGCCTATGGCAGTGCTATTGGTGATATCACAAAACTGGAAAAAAAAAAAAAACCAGTGCCCATAAACTGTAAAAGAGATTATTATATTGTGATATAACCATATGGTGGGTTACTACTCAGCAATGAGAATTCATGAACTACAACCTCATGCAAAAACATGGATGAAACTCACAAACATGGTTGAGGCAAAGAAGCCAGACACAAAGGCATATATACTGCGTGATTCCGCTTATAAAGAGTTCAATTCAAAGTCAAACAAAATTTACCTGTGATGTAGAAGTCAGGCTCATACTTATCTTTAGAAGGGAGGCATTGACTGGGAGGTACCATAAGGTGAGCTTCTGGAGAGCTGACCATGTTTCATTTCTTGACCTGGGTGATGGATGTCTGGGTGTGTTTACTTCATGCAAATTAATCCGTCAATACACTCAGGATTTGCGCACCTTTATTAGGTAGGGCATGCTTCAATTTCTATATTAATGTATGAATACCAGGCCAGTATAAACCTGCTGGGAGCATGCTAAGCCTGACAAGAGGAGAAAGATGTCTCATTCTGAGGGAGTTGCATGAATGAGCAAGTTTGTACTGTCAGGAGGAAAGAGAGTACCTCTGGGATAGGATTTCTGGAGTGTTTGATCAAAAGGTCCAGAACATACAACTGAACAAATAAGAATTCATTGAATTGACATCACTTTCTTGGAACATAAGATTTAATACCCTTGCAAAGGCCTGAGGACATGGGACAAACTCACTGCTAAAGAAGCTTCTAGAAGCCTAGAGAAGGCAATGGCCCATACTGAGATGAAGTAGAAATAGCTGAGTTTCCCCAGCAGGAGGAAAAAACCTGAGGGAAAGGGACATGCAGTATATGAGGCCAGAAGGCCCATAGAGGATATGTTCTATTGGAGACTCAGAGGACACACCATTCACCAATAACATCAGGAGTGCACTGGTGAGAAGCACACCAGTGTCCCAAGTAACTCATTGTTGGCTCTCCTCTGCAGATTAAGGCTGCTGATACGTCTGGCAGATGCAGAACTAGACCATTAGGGAGATGGTGACTTCCTAATATGTCAGAATCCAGAGGGCTACAATTATCATAAAGACTGGCAAGGTCAGAAGGGCTGCAATGGTGGCTTGAACTGAGAGCGTGGATAACAGAGCCTGGTGTCTTTAGAGGCAAAATATTCAGGCAGCCAATAAGGCTGCTGCCTAACATTTACAAACAGAAGGCAAATATGGAGGAACAGAGGTGGAGAACTTCTGCTTTCAGCCAAGATGGAGTAGCAAGTTTCAGATTTGCTCTTGTTCCTGAAACAACCAAAAATACATAAAATAAGTGAAACATTAGTTTTCTAGACATGAAAATTTAGGCAATGAAGAGGAATAACCTTTCAGAAATGGGAATCAAATGAAGGGAGCCCTATGAGTGCCCCATCTTATTACCTTGAGAGATTTTCCAGTTTATGGCACAGAAAGGGGAAACTCAGGTAGACTCTTGAGTTCAGAAGGCAGAGTTCAAAGCTGGGAGAGAAAAAGAGAGTTACAGTTTGTAGGATGGTACACTGGAGAAGAGAATGCTGCACGGGGGGATAACTCTAGAGGTCTATAGAAGGATTCCCTCAAGTATTCAGAAAAGAACTGATAAATACCTATGTGTCAGGAAACTGACCAGGGCTAGGGATAGAATCATCCGAAAGGATTGTAAGGAATCCATTCTCACACGGGGCTGGAAATAGTGCTTGTTTCCATTAGCCATAAGGGAAAACCTAAAGATTCATGAGGCATTGGGTAAAATACACAGAAGGGTCTTGACTCAGTTGTGTGGAATAATTTGCTGTAGATTGGACATTGTTCTGGTTCTGCCTAATGAATCTTAAAAGCAAGATCCTGAAGGATCAAACTGTTTCTGTGTAACTGAACTGTATCCAAAACAAAGCTCAAGAATAATTTTAGGAATTAAAAAATCCAGCATACAGCAAAGTAAAATCCACAGTGCTTGGCATTCAATAAAAAATTACTAGGCATGAAAAAAAGCATTAAAATATCTCTCATAATAAGGAGAAAAATCAGGCAAATAAAATTGACCAAAACTGACACAGAAGTTAGAATTAGCAGACATTAGTTAATATTTAATTGTTAGTATTGTGTATATTTTAAAAGTTAAGTAGTGATATGCAATAGAAAAAAATGATCCAAATTGAACTTCTAAGTCTCATAGTACAATATGTGAGATAAAAAATACATTGCATGAGATCAATGGTATATTAGATACTGCAGAAGAAAAGATTAGTGACTTGAAGACATAGCAATAGAATCTATCTGAGCTGAAATACACAGAAAAAAGGCAACAAGAACAAAAACAAACAGAGCATCAGTGAACTGTGGGACAACTTTATGTGATCTCTTATATGTAGAGTGCTGAAAGGAGAGAAGAGAGAAGTATGGATAAAAATTTTAAAAAGTAATGGCTAAAATATTTCCCAAATTTGATAAAAACTATAAGCCCACGGATTCAAGAAATTCCACAAAATTGAAGCACAAGAAACATGAAGAAATCCATAACAAGGCAGATTGTAATCAAACTACTCGAAACTGGTTGTAAAAAGACAGTCTTAAAAGCAGCCAGAGGGGAGAAAAAAAGAGTCTTGGTATGTGCAGATAAAGATAATGGTGACAGAAGATTTCTTGTTGGAAACAATGCAAGTGGGAAGACAGTGGAGCAATATTTTTTAAAAGCAAAAGAAAAAAACATATCAACTTAGAATTCTATACCCAGAAAAAATATCTTTCAAAGGAAGGAGAAGTGGCCTGAGTTGAGAATATGTAGAGATTCCTAGACAGAGGCCAATAGCCTGGCTGACTGGTCAGAGTCCTGGAAGGAAAAGGATGAAAGGATTGGAGACAAGGAGGTCTGAGGTTGAGACATATGGATGGACATATGGACATTGGTGTGAACTCTGAAGACCTTTTTTTTATCACATATTAACTCTGACCAGAAACTATCTACCACAGAAGAAGCACTGAATAAGAAGACAAATGACTCAGCCAGTTGACTTTAATCACCCTTCATCATTGGCCACCCCAGAACTGGCAGAATGGACAAATGAATAGAATGGTCATGATTGTAGAGACAAAGGTTAGTATGGGTCTAATTATGAATTTCCACTAAGGAAAGACAATTTAGCTACTGCTGCCACTGAATACCTAACTTGCCAGCACCATGGACCAATACTGAGCCTCTAGACCTGGCATTATTCCTCAAGGAGACCACTGAGCCACTTGGTAGCAAGTTGACTACATTGGGCCCCTTCTATTCTAGAAGGACCAGTGGTTCAACCTTATAGGATAGATACCTATTACAGGTATAGTTCTGCCTTTCTGCCTGCAGAGTCTCAGCTGGCACAACTATTCAGGGATTTGTAGAATTCCTGATTCACAGACATGGAATCCCACACAATGTAGCATCTGTCTAGGGAACCCATTTTGTAGTGAAGGAGGTGTAAAATTGAGTCAGTGACCATAGGGTCTACTGGTTGTATCATGTACTGTATCATCCAGAAAGAGCTGGCCTCATATAATGCTAGAATGGCCTTCCAAATGCACAGGTAAGTGCCAGCTTGGAGGCAAGCCCATCAGATGCCATCTTTCAGAATGCAATATATGCATTCTATCAGAGATCCCTGGGTCCCGGATAGGAAAAGCACATGGACTCAGGAACCAAGGAATGGAAGCATCCCTTAACATTATTCCCACTGACGCTGCAGGGAACTTTATGCTTTCCATTCTCCCAGCTGTGGACTCGGCTGGGATTAAAGATTTTGGTTCCCAAAGATGATGTACTCTTGCCAGGTACACAGCAAGAGTACCATTGAATTACAAAACTACCACTGCTACGAGGGTGCTTTAAATACTTTGTATCCAGGGGCCGGCAGGTAAGAGAGGAGTCACCATCATGGCAGGGATAATTGATCCTATCATCGGGAAGGGATAGGGCTGCTAGTACACAATGGGGATGAAGAAGAATATGTATGGAACTTGGTATTCCCTTTCCCCATTGTAACCGTGAAGGAACACATGCAGAAAACACAACATAAGAAATGCATGATAAGGCCAGTTATGGTGGCTCACACCTGTAATCCCAGCACTTTGAGAGGCCAAGGTGGGCAGATCACTTGAGCCCAGGAATTCAAGACCAGCCTGAGCAATATGGCAAAACCCTATTTCTACAAAAAATACAAAAATTAGCCAGGCATGGTTCACCTGTAATCCCAGTTACTTGGGATTTGTTACTTGGATGCATCTGTAATCCCAGTTACTTGGGAGGCTGAGGTGGGAGGATGGCTTGAGCCTGGGAGGCAGAGGTTGCAGTGAGCTGAGCTCACACCATTGCACTCCAGGCTGGGCGAGAGAGCGAGACTCTGTCTCAAACAAACAGCAAACAAACGAAAAACAACAAAACAAAACAAAACAAAAAAGAAAGGTATGATTACCAAGGACTCAGACTCCTCAGCAACGAAGGGTTGCATCACACCACCAATGAGTCATCAAGACCTGGAGAAGGTGGGAGGAATTTAGGAAGGATAGTGGAAGAAGGAGAAGGTGAGTGCAATTTGTGGTCCTGAGATCAATGGGGTGTTGGGGGTTGTAGCTCATCCTGCCACCTTCTGTCTTCTAAGGGTCCCCTCAGAAAGAGAGGCCCATGGAAACTAGTGAGGAATTGCTCCCCAAACATGCATGGAGAAATGAACCTGTAAAAGCAAGGGGTGGACTGTGGAGGCCGTACAGATACCCTGTTCAGCTTTCCCTTCAAGAGGACCTAGTGTGGGGAGCATAGTTGAATGGCAGCACCTAGCAGCCACACCTTAGGATCCACCATGACATTCATGTTAAGCCCAAATTTCCCCCAGGTTTCTGTTAGTGACTGAGAACATTTGGGTTCTAGGGTTGGACCATTCCTGCCTGATGTGCATCTGCTTTGTTCAGGTACTGCCCATGAATCCGACCAAATCTTTCCCGGAACTCCTCACGAACCTGACTGAGTCTTTCTCAGAGCTCCACTGTATCTGAGACTCTCCCTACTTAATCCCTCCTTCTCTCTCTCCTTTCCCAAGTGTCAGATATGCATTGCAGCCTAAAGGCTGTCCCCATCTCTTCTTGTTCCTTCACCCTTTATCCATCATCAGCATTCTGCCTAATAAATCTCTTGCACATCCACTCCTGTCTTGACATCTGCTTCTCAGAAGACCTAAATTGGTACACCTTCTCTGCCCAACTCTCCTAAACACCTTCCCTTCTATATTTCTATTTTCCCTTTCATGGATCTGATCCTAATTAGTGATTGTTTTATATTTCCGTGTGTGTGTGTGTGTGTGTGGTCCTGCTCCTTTGAAATGTGAAGTTTGTGCGGACAGGATGCTTTGAAGGATACCTGCATTGTTTACTGCTGTGTCCATGGTACCTGGCACATGACAGGCATTCATAGTTCCCATGGGCCTCTCTTTCTGAGGGGACACTTAGAAGAAGGGAGGTGGCAGGATGAGCTACAACACCCATTGCTCCATTGATCTCAGGACCACAAATGGTACCCATCTTCTCCCTCTTCCACTATCTTTCCTAAATTCCTCCCACCTTCTCCAGGTCTTGATGACTTGGTGGTGGTGTGATACCTGTTAAAAGAATGTCAATAAATGGTGGGAAAATTGAGGAAGCACACATTAAACATATAACAATGCTTTGAAAAAACCCAAATGCTCTGCTTTCCAGAAGTGCCCACTCGATGATCTGGTAGTATTTCCAGCCTCAATCACCAAGACTCTCCCTGTGGCTGTTTGGAGCATGGGCCCAGGCCCCAGCATGGGGAGGCACCAGCTGGGAGGACGCTGAAGCCTCCTGGCTGCATTTCACCAGAGGCCAGATACACATTCATAAGTTTGAGGTGATGAGCCATCCTCTTGCTGGAGTGGGTACTTTAGGAACATTACCCCTTGAAAAGCATCTCCCTGGGATAAATGCTGAACAGGGTGTTTATCTTCAGAATGCGAAATGTATGAAGTGCTGTAATTAAACCAGCAGGGGTGGGGATGGAGGGCTAGCTCCAAACAATTTCTTTGAAGATGAAAGTCATTAGATTTCAATGAAAATCTAGGATGCAGCATCCCACTGACACAAGAATATTTAACCTACATCCTAAAGCGGGGCAAGCAATTGATAGTATGATTGATAATAACTTGATTGCAGTAATTGCAAAGGGGAATTTGAAAATGGTTAGATTAGCAGGAAGCGGGCAATGAGTCGATGGTATCTTTGTGGAGCCAAATTTTCCTAGAATGTTGATTGTTGAAGTTTCTCCACGTTCTTTTTTTTTTTTTTTTTTTTTCCAGCTAGGAGAATCCTGAAATCTCTGTAAATAAGCAATCCAGGAGCCAGAGAATTGTGGGATCTCATATAAACAAATCATCCAGGAAAAACACAGCCAGAGTCTCCTTTTGGTAAACCTCCATGACTGGGGATCCCCTGCCACCCGGAAAGCAGTTTTGCCTGCCATGCATGTCATCATTGATTTTTACTGCTGCAGCAGACTCCGTCAGACCTGCCTGCTTCTTCAGCGAGTTGTTCAGTGCACACTACCAGCTACCTGCTGTGAGCATTCGCACTCCTCTACCTGCCTGGCAGCGTTTCTCAGCTGAACACAGGCCAGGCCAGAAGTGCCAGGGATTTAACGCCCTTGGAAGCAGCTCTCTACCAATGACAAATGGAGCCGGTGGATAAATTCTCAGCTTCCTCCCCTCTCAGGTGGAACAGCCCTGAGATGTGCTCTATGCAATCTCCCACAAGTCCCCAGCAGGCTCAAGCTCCCATTGTCCAACCCTGGTCACCTGCTCATTGACACCCCTGTCTTGCCTTCCCTTCCTGGCCTCACTTGTTCACTCTCTTACTGTTGCCTCCTGAGATCGCATCCAAAATAAATGACCCGCACCCAGATCTGTGTCTCAGAGTCTGCCTCTGGGGGAACTCAACGTAAGATAACTGTCGAGTGTTTTCAAGGGTGAGACGCAAACCATGGACAAGAGGTTCAGCTGGGGCACTGGCCAGTCAGAAAGGGCTGCCAATTGCAGTTCCAGGCCTTACCTCCTGACCTGCTGCATTGCCATAGGAGGGTGGGGATGCGTGTGGAAGTTATCTCCTCACTTGCATCACTGCAGAGGGCTGGAAGTGCCAGAGACTGTGGTTAGGCACCAGGGAGGCCCTCAGGGTCTCAGGGCAGTGGTAATGAACCAATAAGCACATAATAATTTCAATATTTTGTCTGATGGAGCTAAGCCAATGATTACTGTTTATCAATTCTGAATATATTTGAAATTTATAAAAATTATTTCAGTCACTTCTGGGGTCAGGGAAGTAACAGAAGTGAATGAAGCAGGCTAAGTGTAAGAAAAATCAAGCAGCTGACCCAATGTGGTGACTTACGCCTGTAATCCCAGCACTTTGGGAGGCCTAGGCAGGGGGATCACTTGAGGTCAGGAGTTCGAGACCAGCCTGGCCAACATGGCAAAACCCCGTCTCTACTAAAAATACAAAAATTATCTGGGCATGATCGTGGGTGCCTATAATCCCAGCAGTGAACCAAGATCGTTCCACTGCACTCCAGCCTGGGTGACAAAGCAAGACTCTGTCAAAAAAGAAAGAAAGAAAGAAAGAAGGGAGGGAGGGAGGGCAGGCAGGAAGGACGGAAGGAAGGGAAAGAGAGAAAGAAAGAAGAGGAAAGAAAGAAACAAAGAAAGAAAGAAGAAAGAAATAAAGAAAGAAAAGAAAGAAAGAAAGAAAAGAAAGAAAGAAAGGAGGAAAGAAAGAAAGAAATCATGCACTCACATGGACACATGGATATTTATTTTTCCATTTGATTGGCGGGGTAGAGAAACACAGCAGCCAGCACAAGCTCGCCGGCTGACAAATGTCAGCGATGGCAGGGTGTTGGGAGACAACAGGGTGGTGACAGGAGTGTCCTCGCCTTTCTTAAAGGGGCGACCATGTCTCACTCCAATCAGTTGTTACCTTGTGGGATATGGGCCTGGTGGTGCCAGCTTTCTAAGAGACTTAGAAATTTTAGATTCTTGGCCTGACATGGTGGCTCATGCCTGTAATCCCAGCACTTTGGGAAGCTGAGGCAGGCGGATCATGAGGTCAGGAGATTGAGACCATCCTGGCTAACATGGTGAAACCCCGTCTCTACTAAAAATACAAAAAATTAGCCGGGCGTGGTGGCGGGCGCCTGTAGTCCCAGCTACTTGGGAGACTGAGGCAGGAGAATCACTTGAACCCAGGAGGCAGAGCTTGCCGTGAGCCGAGATCACACCACTGCACTCCAGCCTGGGCGACAGATCGAGACTTCGTCTCAAAATAATTAATTAATTAATTAAAAAAAAGAAAGTTTGGATTCTTATATGACATTCTTCAGTTTCAAATAATTTAAAACCACTATGTGAGCCAAATGAAACATAAGTGTGTGCTGGTCCAATGAGCAGGCTGCCAGTTGGTGACTTCTGTCTTAAAGAGTGGATTTGAATTCAAAATTGCCCCCCATTAACCGGCATCCCCCACTGGGTGGTGTTGCTGACCTTGCCGCTGTCTGTACCCTCCTCTCACCGAGCTTCCTCCTAAGTTGCCTGCATCTGATCCCTTGCACTTTTGTATGTGGAGACACCGAATGCAAAGGGCTGAAGCCCGGCTGGGACCTGCCTTCCTCGGTTATCTGTTCCTAACCAGACACACCTCAGGACCTCTTTGCACATGGAGAGAGTTATGTCCAGGAGGCCTGAGTGGAGATTTCCTGAAAATGATGCTGCTGAGGGAGGAGGGGCTGAAGATGGGTCTGGATTCATGGTTGAGGGAGCTATGGAGTTTAGCTTGGAGAAGACTGTGTGTGTGTGTGTGTGTGTGTGCATTATGTGTGTGCAGGTGTGTATATGCATGTGTGTGTGTGCCTGTGTATGTGGTGGTGGAGGCGGAAGAGTGGCAGAGGAAAGCAGGCAGATAGCTGTTACCTTCACATGTCTAAAAGGAGAAGAAGGCACCTTTCTTCCTACAACTCAAAACTAAGATTAAAAGTAGAAGAGAGAAGGTCAAGCTTGCTGGTTTTTTTTTTTTCTTTTTTTCCCATTGCACTAGTAAAAGCTTAGTTGAGAGTGACAGATTTGCAACTCAGGCTGACCTAAGCAGTAAAGGGAGATTACTGGTTTATGTTACTACAGGGGAGGATGGACTTCAGGGATTGCTGGATACAGGTGCTCAATTGTATTAGCATTTTCTCTCTCCCTCCCTCAGTCCCTTCATCTCTCTGCTCTATTTTCCTCTGGACCAGCTCCATTTTCAGGCAGGTTCTCCCCTTTTGGTGATAAGACAGCTGCTAGTAGCTCTGGATGCATATCATCACAACTTTCATTGCTTCCCTAATGGCTCAAGAAGTCTCAGAAGTAAATCTACCCGTAAGTCGATCCTAGAGCTAGGGGGAATGGAATGCGCCAATCAGGTGGGCTTAGAGCATGTGCCCATCCCTGGAGCTAGTGGAGGTGGGCTTAGCTCCACCAAACTACATGAATTGAGAATAGGGAGGGATGGTTTGGAAAGAAAAACCAGAACACCTTTGCCAGAGGAAGAAGAAGAAGGCATGGCCAATAGTACAGCAGAAACCACCAAAATCTACTAGATCCATCATGAAAAATCAAGTGATATTACAGAAACCCTGAAAGAGGAGAGACAAAAATATTCATCTCTAACCTTATCACTGGAACTCAACTATAGGTAACATTTTAAATTGAATTTTGCCCCCCAACACCTTTACACTTTTAATGTATTTTAAATTTATGTGTAAACATAGTAACACACATTTGCTATCTTGCTTGTTTTCCAACCCCGAGCCTTTTTTTCCCGGGTTGCTAAAGATTCCTCATTGACATCATTCTTTATTTATTTAGAGGCAAGTTCTTACTCTGTCACCCAGGCTAATGTGCAGTGGCACAATCACAGCTCACTGCAGCCTCACATTCCAAGTGACCCTCCTGCCTCAGTCTCCCAAATACCTGGGACTACGGGCGTGTGCCACCACGCCCAGTTAATTTTTCTATTTTTTGTATAGGTGGGGTCTAGTTATGTTGCCCAGGCTGGTCTCAAACTCTTAGCCTCAAGCGATCCTCCCACCTTGGCCTCCTAAAGGGCTGGGATTACAGGCATGAACCATCACACCCAGCTGGCTTTTCTAGTTTTGATGGTTCTCATGTAAATGCCTACATAGTGTCCTTGATTTTGCCTCTTGACTTGAAAAGCTGGAAAATATTTATCTGGATCTTTACAGAAAAAGTTTGCAGATCCCTGGCTTAGAAAAACGCCAGATAAGAGATTCCTCTCATGAAATGGGCAATGTGTTTATGATCACTAGGGAGAAATAAATATTCCTCCTTTTTAGGGGAGAAACAATGAAATAACCATCATTCTTAATGAATGAAGGTGGCAACCTCCCAGGCACTGGAGGGGTACTCCTGGGTCTGCACAGCCTCTTGTCAGGGAGGCTATGGAGGGAGGAATCCCGTCATGGGTGCGAGGCTGGAACCCAGGCCTTCTGGGGATTTGGTGATGTGACTCCAAGTCTGTGACCTCCTTTCTCTGGTCACCATAGAGGGAAGGCTTGGGAGAATGGCTTTGGCCAAACGGGGCAGATGCTGCTCCAGTCCTCACCCTCTCCTGGAGTTTGACTCCAAGGCCTGGAGGGGGCCAGGTGTTTGCAGGGCTCAGTGGCTGGGCAGCACTTTGAGGAACTGCTACCTGCTGACGGCATCTCAGTTGAGAGGCCTCCCAGATCTCGTGCTCCACCACTTCACAAAACAGGAAATTCCGAGGCCTGTGGAAAGAGCTTGCTCTTTGGGAAAACTGAACACCCAGCTCGATGAGGAGCCACCATCAGAAACTTTGGAGACTTAGCCTAAACTCAGAGGTAGCTACTTTGACAGCTTGGTGATTTGAGGAATAATGTTACAAGCTTTGTGGATCAGGCGTCTCACAATACCTTGCAATTTTTTTAGGAAAGGCAGATGGCTGCAACGAACCTCAAAAGGTCAACCAGTCCAGGAATGATAAGTCATCTCGCTTGTTAATTCTGATTAGGTGCACGGTGTTAAGAGAGATTCTGAGGCTGCATTCTGGTTCAGGGGAAATTAGATTGACTAGTAATGTCTGCCACGGTCTTTGGATGCTAAAGTGATGGGGTGCATGTCAAGAACTTGGTATTCTTGGTATAGTTTAAACTGTGTTCCTTGCCCAGAGTCACTGCTCCTTTCTCTGCTCTATTATTTCTAGATTCTCCATTCACCTATCCCTTTAATGATGCAGTTTTGTGTACCTTTATGCACTAAGTGCCAGGACATAGTAAGGAATAAAACACATACCAGTTCTCAAACAGCTCAAGGGTCCCATCAAGGCTTTTGAGAATCTGCACATTAAAGCTTCACTCCCTGGGCTGGAGAAGGTGGTTCATTCCTGTAAATCCAACAGTTCAGGAGGCTAAGGTGGGAGGATTGCTTCAGCCCAGGAGTTCAAGACCAGCCTGGGCAAGATAGCGATATATTATCTCTACAAAAAATAAAACAATTAGCCAAGTGTGGTGGGGCATGCCTGTGGTCCCAGCTACTCAGGAGGTTGAGGCAGCAAGATTGCTTGAGCCCAGGAGATCAAGACTGCAGTGAGCCATGATCACACATGCGCTCTAGCCTGGGTGACAGAGCAAGACCTTATCTCATATATATACACCTCACACCCAGGAAGCCAGCAGGGAGGAGGAGAACTCGGCCCTCAGGCAATGGAGATGAGGTCTCCAGAAACTCAGCAGCCTGGAGTGATAGTTTAGTGAACTTACCAAAAACCTATTTGGAAAGCGTGATGATGGCAGATATTTGAGAGCCCCAGAAGCACAGAAGGGTCCCTGCTTTGGTTAGACTGGAGCTTCCTTTCTCTGAGGAGCGACAGGTGGGGCTGCTGTAGGGTGGAGGGCCTGATTTCTTCATCCTATTTCATCCAATCATCCCCCATTTGGCAGTAGAGCTTACACTGTCTTTGGTATAGAGTGGGTTAGAGCCTTGACAGTTCCAGCAGCTTCTGCTTATGAGAATTAAAGAACTTTAAGAGAAGCACGATGTCAACCCTGTACATGCAGCGGTCCACCAGGCTAGCCTAGCTGGACTAACCGGCTGCCCAGCCTTCTGCGTGAGCCCACTCACATCAGCTTCGAGATATACAGAACCTCTCCAGCCTCAGTTTCCCTCTCTGTCACAGGGAGGCTGGGGAGGCCTCCCGCATAAGGCGAGTGTGAGGATGCAGGAAGACCTGGATTTATCCAAGAGCCAGGCCCTCCTGGCCCTGGCCTCCCTCCCCGCTTTCTGCCGCCCTTGCCTGTGGTTTCCATCTGGGGGGATTATCAGAGGAACCCAGTCTCAAAGTTAATTCTCTTAATGAATTGTAAATAACCAGGCCAGTATGGAAACTGCTAACGATCCCCTTTGAAATTCTAAGCATGTCTGGTTCCAGTTTACAGGCAATCCTCTGAAGAGGCTTGGGGTGGATGCTGTCACTGTCTTAGGAGGGGCATGTGGAGCTCTAGCCGGCATGGCCCAGTGGGGCCCAGCAATGCCAGACAAGGCCGGGGCTTTGAAGAGCTCCGCTCAGTGCCCTGCAGGGGTGCGTGTCCATGGCTGGAGGGCAAAGATGATGGGATCGTCTGCATGGCCAGCCCACCTTGACCTTCCCCCTAACCTCCAACTCTTTTAAAAATAATTTTAGCTTTTATTTGAGATTTAAGGGGTACATGTGCAGGTTTGTTACATGAGTATATTACGTGATGTTAACGTTTGGGGTATAATTGAATCTGTCACCCAGGAAGTGAGTATAGTCCCCATCAGTTAGTTTTGCAGACTTTGTCCCTCTCATTCTCTCCCCCATCTACTAGTTTCCAGTGTCTACTGTTGCCATTTTTATGCCCATGAGTGCCCAACGTGTAGCTTTCACTTATGAGTGAGAACATGCAATATTTGGTTTTCTGTTCCAGCATTAATTCACTTAGGATAATGGCCTCCAGCTGCATCCATGTTGCTGCAAAGGATATGATATTGTTCTTTATTATGGCTGCATAGTATTCCATGGTGTATATGTACCACATTTTCTTTATCTGATTGACCATTGATGGATAGCTGGGTTGGTTCCATGTCTTTGCTCTTGTGAATAGTGCTGTGATTAACATATGAGTGCATGTGTCTTTTTGATGGGACGATTTATTTTCCTTTGTGTGTATACCCAGTAAGGGGATTGCTGGGTTGAATGGTAGTTCTGTTTTAAGTTCTTTGAGAAATCTCCAAACTGCTTTCCACAGTAGCTGAACTAATTTACATTCCCATCAATAGTGTATAAGAGTTCGCTTTTCGCTGCAGCTTCACCAGCATCTGTTGTTTCTTGACTCTTTAAAGATAGGTAGGCCCCCACTCTTTTCCAGCTATGTCATCCCCCATTTTGTTGTCATCCCTTTCTTTCCCATCAGCCTGTGAAGCCAGAGATAGGGCTGACTTTGGTCTTGAGTTTGCCATTAATTGGCCTGTGAATTTAGGCAGGTCATTTTCTCTCTCTGGAGCTTCAGTTTCCTCATCTGTACAAGAAATTAGACCAAGGGTTGCAAACTTAAAAGCCTCAGAGCTGGGCAGGTAATGCAGATTGATGAGAGCAGGCTGTGGGCCAGCTGCCACTCAGTGAGAGCTGATGGCTACCATGTGAAAATGCCAATCCAACATCATCAGTTCTGATTTTTTAAAAGAGAAATTGTAATTTTTATGCAAAATCTCTCCTCATTGAAAAATACTGGCAACTAATTTTTAAGCATTTAAACACTACATAGGTCAAGCAAAACCTGGGTGTGCGCTGATCACTGTCTGTGGATTTCCAGTTTGAGACTCTGGCCCTGCAGCCCTGCCGGTCAAAGGTCTTCGGATTTATTTTTAGGGCTAAGGCCCTCATTCTGCCCTCACAACCCCAGGTACCCCCAGCTCTATTCCTCCTGGTTGGAGCACTGTACTAGTTGTGAGATTTGTTGGTGGTTTTTATGAGACAGAGTCTGGCTCTGTTGCCCAGGCTGGAGTGCAGTGGCACAATCTCTCCACTCACTGCAACCTCCACCTCCCGGGCTCAAGCAATTCTCCCACCTCAGCCTCTCGAGTAGCTGGGACTATAGGCACATGCCACCACGTCCGGCTAATTTTTTTTTTTTTTTGTATTTTTCGTATAGACAGGTTTCGCCATGTTGCCCAGGCTGGTCTTGAACTTCGTAGCTCAAGGGATCTGCCTGTCTTGCCTCAGCCTCTCAAAGTGCTGGGATTACAGGTGTGAGCCACTGCGCCTGGCTGGTCTTAGATATTTAGTTTCTACTTTTGCATCCTCTTGAATTCAGGTGTAGTCATGTGACTTACTTTGACCATTAAAGGGAACAGATATAACATGTGCCACATAGAAACAGAAGCATGGAGAGCTAGCAGAAGCAACCTGATGCTCTATTTCCCTCTGCCAAGGGGCCTAGGATTGTTCCAAGTGCTGGCAACCCATCTACTGGGCTCCCAGAGGACAACAATGCAAAGCAGAGCCTGTTTTGCCCACAAGGGACACATAGAGTGAATGAGAGTTCGTGTATGTTTGTTATTGCAGCATAACTGATCCTATCCTGACTGTTACCATTTTCCTCTTACCCATAGCTGTGGGGTTCATGGCTGGCCTTCCAGAGGCCAGAGAGACAGCTGGACAGTAGCAGCAGATGGCAATGGCAGCCCTTGATTTGATTTGTTTTGTTCTCTGCTGTGTCTCCAGTGTGTGGCCCAGGGCTTGGCACATAGTGGGTGCTCAATAAATATTTGTTAAATGAATGAATGTATTGGCATGTAGGAGGGTTTCAGCCATCTGGTTGGGTGGCCATGAAGGCCAAGGGAGGCTGCAATCAACTGTTATGTATGGGTAGAGCTTGGCTGGGTCTCTGACAGTCTTTTCTTGGTTATAAACATCTCCCAAAGTTCTGGGGGAAGTCAGGCCCTGCCTTCAGGGTTCATGCTTCTAACCCCTAGGCTATGGGCAGACTGGAAAGGTCCAGCATGTGATTCTAGGGCAAGCTCTTTTCTTTGCATGCCATGAGGCCCAGGGCAAATCCCTTGTTCCTTCTCTCCTCTGCTTCCTCATCCCAACCTCCATTCATTTGAGTGCTGCCTTCACAACTACTATCACAGTTACCTGTCACCTTGATAAGAATTGACTTAACGCTTTTTCTTTCTTTCCTTACATGCTTTATTTACATCCTAAGCAACATTTCTAATATGTATTAAAATAAATCTATAGCTGGGCAAAACTTCAGCGTCATTCTTGAATCATTTGTCTCCTTTTCGTTTTTTTTTTTTGTTTTTTTTTTAGGAACAGAGTCTTGCTCTGTTGCCCAGACTGGAGTGTAGTGGTGTGATCACTGCTCACTGCAGCCTTGAACTCCTAGGCCCAAGCAATCCTCCCACCTCAGCCTCCTGAGCAGCTGGGATTACAGGCATGTACCACCATGCCCAGCTAGTTTTTAAATTTTTTGTAGAGACAGGGTCTTGCTATGTTGCTCAGGCTGATCTTGAACTACTGAGCTCAAGGGGTCCTCCTGCCTCAGGTCGGGATTACAGGTATGAGCCAACATGCTTGTCCCGTTTTTCTGCCTCTTATACCACATTAGATTCCAATGTTCTGTCAACACAGCCTCAAAAACATGTTCCTGCTCTCCGGCTGCTGTCATTCTCCACCCTGCTGCTGGGCACAATTAAGGTCCCTAACTCCAGCCACACTGGCCTGCCCTATGTCCCTGAAACTTGCCAAGCTCCTTCCTGCAGTGCCGTCTTTGCACAGCTCTTTTCTCTGCCAGTAATGCCCTTTCCCCAAGTCTTCTCCTGGCTGGATCCTTGGCATTATTTAGGTTTTGGTTTAAGTGCCACCTCCTCACAGAGGTCTTCCCTGATCTTGCCGTCTAAAGTAGCTTTAGAATCTCCGTCTCACCTCCTTATTTTATTTGTTCATTGCCTTTATCACTGCCAGCTATTTTCTTGTCCATTTATAGGTTGTCTCTTTCCACTAGAACAGGATTTCTCAACCTCAGCTCCACTGACATTTGGAGCCAGATCATTCTTTGTTATGGGGGATTGTCCTGTGCATTGTAGATGTTTGGCAGCTTCCTCCAACACATTCTCTACATCCAGAAGCCAGTAGCACTCCCTCCATGGTTGTGACAATCAAAAATGTCTCCTGCAGAGGTGTGGGCAAAATCATGCCTGGGTGTCAAGAATCACTGCTGTAGCATGTGATTGTCACCAAGACAATGGTCTCCTTCGTTCAGCTCTGCAGCCCCCATGCCCAGGACACTGCACAGTAAGTAATAGTGGAACTGAATAAATTGGTGAAAGAATCATTAAAATAGAGGGAAATACCTTGAGTAGCACCTGAAGTAATGTCAATGCCCTCAAGGGTCTGCAAGTCACGTTAGGGGAAATGCAGAGAGTGTCACCTCTAAGGTCACGTCCAGCTTAAAGAACAACTCTGAGATTCTCCCAGACCGAAGGTCTCCATGGAGGCCGGGGCAAGCCTGAGAGGGTTGGCTCTAAGCATCCTGATGGGCTGTCAGTTTTTAATGCAAAACTGAAAGAAAAGTTTGCATCCACGACAGGGCACAATCTGAAGAAGATAAATCACAGTTACTTGCGGCCGGCTGACAGCAGTTTAAGCCGCTGCAATCATCAGGCTCTGAGGGAGAAGCTTCTTTTATCTTACTAAATGCAAAAAGTAGAGCTGAAATTGGCAATATCGTGGCCCTCTCAGCGGCTGGGCTTTTTACATAAATATCAGCAAGCAGTAAGTAAATTCTGTTGACGAAATGTAATAAAACAAAGACTGTTTCAAATATGACCATTCCCTGATGCATTCTGAAGCCTCGTCCCACTCACTTATTGCACGCTGCTGAGATTATAAGGTTTGCTTTTATCTGTCAGAAATCAATATTTCAAACATCGGATAAAAGAGGAAATTGAACTGGGAATAGGCTGAAGTGCTGTAAAAACTACAAAGCACAATTATCAAAAAGCACTTAAAGTGCTTAATAGGACACACATATAAAAATGCTCAAATTAATGTCAGGGAGCCATAATGAGAACTTTTCCTATGCTTTTTCATCTCCACACAGTGTAATTTGAAGGCTGCCAGTCCATCAATATGGTTTTCAATTTCTATGATGCCCCGAGGACCCTGATCTCTGCATTTGTTAGAAATGAGCCATTATATATGATTGGTTAATATTTCAGTTTATTGAAGATACATTATTTTGTATGGAGTGTTTAAGTTGTTGAGGTTTAACCATTACAAACAGTTATGACAAAAATAGATCCAGGGGTAAACAGCCTCCACAGTCATGCTTTTAATAAGCACAGCCATAACTAGGAAATTGGATTTCCAGGAGCTGGGAGACAGGAGGGGGGAAAGTTGCAGAGACATGGGAGGGAAAGGGAAGGACCCTCAGTTCTTCTCTGCACCCATAACACTTATCAGAAAATTGATGAGGATATCTTTTTTTTAAACCAAATATTGTTTGGTTATTTTGTTGAGTTCCTCTTAAAACAGAGGAACATTTCATCCCTTCTAGTGATCATAAACATATTTGCCCCTTTCTAGAGAGGAATCTCTTCTCTGGTGTCTTTCCAAGCCGGGGATCTGGAAACTTTTTCTGTAAAGAGCCAGATAGTAAATATTTTCATTTTTGTAGCTTAAGAGGCAAAATCAAGGATACTACGGAGGCACTTATATGAGAACCATTAAAAAACAGAGAAGCCAGTCTTTGCTCGTGGGCTGTATCAAGATAGAGGGCGACCCCTGTTTGTTTGAGGATCCCTTTGCTAGGCAGAAACGTGTGCTTACATAACTTTCATAATAGTTTGTGTCATTGTCGGGGCAGAGGCATAGGATGAAATAAATCTACAGCCACTTGACCTGGCCTGTAAGACCTTATGACCTGTTACCCGCCCTGCCTGACACCTTCCCCTCCACCCCCGCGCCCCTCACCACTGTGCTCCAGCCCCTGGGCCTTTGCTCTGCTGCTTGGTTTCTCTTCCCAAGACTTGCATTTTTTCTTCCTTCTGCCTGGCATATTCTCTCCCCCACACCCTCTGGGGTGGCTGGTTCCTTCTGGAGTTTCAGATCTTGGTTCAAATGACCCTTACTTGAGAGGCCTTCCTAGGCCTCCTGGTTCTGCCCTCCAACGCACTCCAGCATGCATTCCCATTCAGATTTTATTTATTTGTTCAGTTGTTTCTTATCTATCACCTCCCTCCTTCAAGAGTAGCCACCACATCTGATTAGTTCACCTCTGTATCCTCTGGACCGAGCACAAAATGGTTCTGAGTATGGTTTCCAATGTCTATTTCAACTGTTTCAAGTTCAGAGTCACCAGGCTCAATAACTGTATGCTGAATAAGTGAATGAATGAATGACAATTTATTATCCCTCTTAGGTAGCTGGTCCCAGTTTGCTGACAAGAAAGACCATAGTCAAGAGACTTTCTCTCATTCCTAGATGCGTGTCTCTCTAAGAAAGATAATTTCTTGCATTTTGTTCATGGTGTTCCTTTTGCCTGGGGTCCACTTTTCCTCTCTTCCCTCCAACCCCAGCTCATCCACTCATATCCAAATCCTCCTTATCCCTTACCTGGATAAATGACCATTCCTCCAGGAAGCCCTCCTTGATCTTCCAGTCATGATGATGCTGGCCTACTTAGGGCTCCTCATGTGTCCGTGCCTCACACACAGCCCATCATGTGGCTGGGCTCACTTGGGGGCAGGGTCCCCTCCATTCCTCTCCCTTACAGAGCCTTGCACGCAGGGGTTGGGTCAGGGTCAGGACCAGCAGCTCAACAGCCAATGGGTGATGGCACCAAACTCCAGAGTCAAGATCTGCACCCGGATCTGTCTCTAAATCACACCAACCATGGATTCATACAGCAAAATTGGTCTTGGAGCTCAAGCCATGATCTATGTCAATAGATCTATGTCAATGAGTGTTCTTCAAGCCTGTAGTCAGGTGTGAGACCTATACAAGGTTCTGCATGGAAGGGAGGTGGGAATGGCTAGGGAGAGTCAATCTGGAAGTTGTCTGGAAAAGAGGCATGAAGTTAGGGAATGTTCATCTATGTGTTTGGTACCCGGCCTCTGACAGCTGGGCCTTTCTGTTAACACCTCTGCAAACATGCAGGTCTATGTCCTTAGATTTGAAGGTGTCCCTCTTAGCATGTAGACTGTGGAAGGAGGAGGCTCTGTTGCTGCTGGGAGGAGGTGAGGAGGAAGGGTAAAGGTGAGCTCTCTTTGCTCAGTTGTGTACTTGAACATGGGCTGCAGAGCCTGTGTTTGCCTGGAGCTCACATCTTCTCCAGAAGAAGTTTTCTCTGGCTTGGGGGAGAGAATGCTGCTGTTCAGAAAGAAATTGCCTTTGGTTTGAGCAGAGAAAAGGGAACGATGTCAAATGTGAAAAGGGGCTTTCTTCAGGAGGCTGGTGCAATGTGAGCCTTACTTTCTCTTGGTGTTCCATCAGTCTACAACAGCTGGCAAGTCCTTGCATCATTTTTGTTTTCTTTAAAATGAGAAGGTGGAGGGTGAACCTGGTGCTCATAAGCCCTGCCTTGCCTAGTGCACATTTGCTGGCATGAGGTGGAACAGGGTGGGTATTCATGTAGCTACAATATCAGAGCTCTATAGATTGCAATTGGCAGAAACCAAAGTCAAACTAGCAGAAGCCCAGAGAGGCTGAACCCGAGAAGGGCTGGACAGTCAAATGCATAAAAGGACGGAGATATATCTGGGCCTCAGGACAACGGAGATATATATGGGCCTCAGGACAGTGAGACCAGGGGCTCAAACTCTGTCCCCCATTAATTCAGCAATGCAACCAGCACCTGCTGGGTGCCTTCTATGTGCTGGGCACCTACCAGGATCTAAGTAGACAGGAGTGAAAAAAATCAATGTGGCCCTCGCCCTCATGAGCTGACAACCAGCTTCTCTGTGTGCATCGACATCTTTCATGCTCATTCCTTCCTGGCCAGCCTTCTGCACCCAGTGAAAACATGGCTGCAGACAATGGGGACAACTCACAACTGCACGATGCTATGCTATCTCATTCCAGGTCCAAACATCTAGGAGAAAAAAGGAAGCAGTGCCCATTGCGAGACCAATCCCTCAGGAACAGGGCTGAAGTCTCACTGTATGAACATGGAGGTTTCATTAGGTACCATGGATAGAACCCCGTTTTACAGTTGGAGAAATCAAGTCTCCAAAATGTGATTAGTTTGCCAAAGATGACACAGTGTTAGCGTCAGGATTCAAACTCCAGTCAATCTGACCCCATACCCTATGCTGCCTCTATAACAATATAATCAAGGAGATTGGATGCTACAAGTCTGCAGACTTGGACAAGAGGGTTGGCTCCTCCAGTAGGAGGTGCGGGGCCATGGTGGAGGTGTGGAGGAGAGACAGGAGAGTGCTAAGTGAGATAGCAGGGGCAGTGGCCGGGCATGTCTTTGTCCAGATGGGGAGGGGCAGGTTGCAACCTTAGGGTGGGTCAGAACACAGGCATGAATGACCCCGGGTGCCATGGGGGCCAGTGCTCACCCTCCAGATGAGAGACTTTCTGCAGCATCACACCCACCCAGAGAAAGAGCCTTGGCACTGCGGAGCTGGGTCCCATGTATTATTCCAAAGTCGCTCTGCCCCGCAGCAGAGTGAGGAGAGCTCATCCTGCGGGGACCATAGAATTACACTTTTCAAAGTCGCAAAGTGCCTCTCAAAGAGGAGATAATGAGCGAAAGGAGATGTCTGCACCCACAAAGGAGGAGCATTACTCTAAGTAGAGGATTTTGTAATTATATTCATTTGAAATAATCAAGCATTTCCACCTATTAAGGGAACCTAAAGGAGGTGCTGGAGAAAGTGATCCAGCCATTTCCCAGGGCTGCTCCTCATTGTTCACATGAAGAAAAGGAGCTGCAAATATAGATTGGTCTCTCGGTGAAAGGAGGTGGAAGTCAATGGAGCAGAGGGGGAGGGAGGGCTGGGTCACTGTGCCCTGGCAGCCACAGAGCCTGCAAAAGGCCAGGCGTTTGCTTGAAAGGGATGGTTGGGCACAGTGGTGGGGCCAGCAGGGTCCATGGGGGGAGTTTAGAGCAGTGCTGTCCGAAAGAACTTTCTGGGGTGCTGTACATGGTCTCTCATACTGTGCTGTGGACAGGGTGCCCGCTACCCACCAGAGGTTGTTGAGCACTTGAAATTTGGCTAGTGTGACTAAGGAGCCAAAATTTTAATTGTATTTAAATTAATTCATTTAGTGAAGTAAACTAGTGGCTCCCATACTGGACAGTGAAGAGGCAGAGGGAGTTGCAGGTGGTAGGCTCTGGTTGGTCATCTCCTAAGATCAGTACCTGCAGGGGCAAGGGCCTCAAGTGTCTACAGGGCCTGGACAGGTGATGTCAAGATGAGTGAGGTTATTAGGGAAATAAACAAAAATCTCATTTCTCTTGTAACATGCCACCCTTTTGGCCCATCTTTGGTTTTCCCATGTTTGAGAGACATCAGATAAGCAATAGGCCTGGTTCTCTATTAAAAAGTGGCCTCAGGGCTACAGAAATCAGGGAGAAGTAGAGGCTCACACCACGAGGACTAACAGAACTTCTCTGTGGTCAAATCCAGAGCAAAAGGCTACCAGTTGCAACCTCTGCTGCAACACCTCTTTCCATCTTAGAGAGGAGGAAGAGGAGGGTCAAAGTGGGTCAGAGACTTGGACAAAGTTGGTGGTAGACTCACCTAGGACTAAAGTTCAGATTTTTTTCATTCTCAGCTAGGGTAAAATATTAATAGTGAACAATCATCATCATAGCACTAGACTGTTGTTTTCCATTGTGGTCTCAAAAATGGGAAGATTGTTTACTGTGCTCATACTACCTGCCTGACCTTGTGCCAGGTGCCAGGAAATCGACCATGAATTAGAAACATGAGAAGCTTGACAGGCATTCAGCATCCTGGATCCTCCTCCAGCAAAAACAAGATCAGGCATGAGATGGGAACTCACCTACCCTTCCAAGGACCCTTCTTCAAGTGTGTCTTTTGGAGTCATAGCAGTAGAATGAAGAAAAGAAAAAGAAAAGCAAACCCTGACCCAGGTGCTTTTAACCTGTGTGATTTTGGGCAACTCCTTTTATCTCTCTGAGCCTCAGTCTCCTCGCCTGGAAATTGGGATCATAGTCCTATTTCATGAGGGAAGATTGAATGGCAAAACATAAGTGAGAGCGTCTAGGATAGCAGGTGCTCTATAAATGTTAGAGGAAAGGGAAGTTAGGACATGATTTAAATGTATCCCACCAGTAGAGGCCAAGGTAAAATATTAATAGTGAACAATCATCATCACTATTAATATTTCTCTCTTCCTGGGGGATCCCCAGCCATAGCCCTCTTCGTATGCTAGGAGATTCCACTCCATGTGACCCCTGGGGGACAGAGTCTGTCACCCACCAGAGTGCCTGACACTTTCCTGCCCCCCTTGCAGGAGGCAGAGGCATATAACCTGGTCCTGACCAATGACCTGCATCTGCCACAAATTTACCAGGACGCATGCCAAGAAGCAGCAGGAATGGACTGCTTCAGCAGCGCCCGCAGTCCTGGGTGGCCAGAGCCTGGCTCCAGCTGTGGCAGCTGGTATTTTGTGGTGGCAGCAGGGACTACCCTACTGGACTGGAGAGACCTTCGCCCTGGCTCCTTGCACACACTTCCTTCCCCAGCCCTCCCAAGGAGTCTGGGACACTTTCAACATATTCTTAAAAATTCTCTTTCTGCTTAAATCAGCCAGTCCATTTCTGTTGATTGCAACTGGGGTTCTAAGTGATACACTTTCCTTTAAGATTTAATCTGAGCAACCTTGTCCATCAAGTGCAGGAAACGAGTTCAAGGGCATTTGACTGTTTGCCACCCTGGCCCCTCTGTCATATGTCATATGTCATAACCTATGAGGTTGCATAGGTAAGTGGGCATTGCTAGAAGACATGGAGACGTTCATTAGCGAACCGACCCCTTGTAAAACGAGTCCTCCTCGAACAAACAGCCCTCTCCTCTCATCTTGATGCCCATTTGTTGTGTTAAAGAATCCTGGGCAGGCAGGGTGCGGTGGCTCACGCTTGTAATCCCAGCACTTTGGGAGGCCGAGGTGGGCGGATCACGAGGTCAGGAGATCGAGACCACGGTGAAACCCCGTCTCTACTAAAAATACAAAAAATTAGCCGGGCGTGGTGGCGGGCGCCTGTAGTCCTAGCTACTCGGAGAGGCTGAGGCAGGAGAATGGCGTGAACCTGGGAGGCGGAGTTTGCAGTGAGCCAAGATTGCGCCACACTGCACTCCAGCCTGGGTGACAGAGCGAGACTCCGTCTCAGAAAAAAAAAAAAAAGAATCCTGGGCTCCCACACCAAGCCACTGGCCAATGATGGCCTGCTAGAGGAAGAAAACCATTGTTGGGAACAGCAATAGGCAAAGGGATTCAATATCCCATGTTCAATAATTGATCGCCAAGTCATTTAAATGTCATAGGTGAAGACTGGATTTTGGAAAACTGATGCAGTGTTTGAATAGTTTTGCCCAAATCGCCCTCTATAAAACTGTGAAAATCTATCACGAGGGGAAGGATGATATATATTGTGGTGAAATAGTTTTGACTTAAAAAATAAACCCCAAATTGATAGTTTTCTTTATTCTAAGAATTAACACTACTATATTACATTTATTGCCTATATTTTATTTCATAGAACATAAAATAAAATTTTTCTAAGTTTTAGTTTCAGTTTTCAAGGTAAGGCCCCAATTATTTATCTAATGACGACTAAGAAATGCTGGCTTCCATGTTAAATAGCTTTTAACAGGAACCTGTTGCCCTTGGACAACAAAGATATTTGGGAACAGCCTCTCTGTGCCTAGCCCTAGCCAGCCCACATCCCAGCTGACCACAATGCCCTCCAAACTGTGACCTACTTGTCTTCTGGTACATCGTCCCCCTAATGAGGCCCTTCCCAGCCCGGCTGGTGTCCCACGCAGACCTGGGCTGTAAAGACCAAAACACTTGGCTCTCTGGCTGAGTTTGCCCCCGGCCCTTCATATTACTGCCTGACCCCTCCATCTCGAGCAGGAACTAGGCAGGGCAGCCGCAGCTGCTCAGCAGCCCTGGGCCACCCAGGAATTCTGGTCACCGCAGCTGCTCTAATTACTTTTTCCTCCTGCCTCCTGCTTGGGCCGTCTGCATGCTGATGGTGCAGGGCCGGGTCTCCACTGGATTGGAGTGGTATTTTTTTAGCGTCCCAACCAGTGTGTCCGGTTGACTGAGACATTTCGGGGAAGAAGCAGGTGCATTTACTTTTCAAGTATTATTTTACTAATCAATTGAAAAATTACCTTCATGAATGACAGAAGTGCAGACCTTTGGAGTATTTCATTAAAGGGAGCAAACATTAATTACGAATCTAGCCCAACCTTGCACAGACATAAATTATAGGCCTGATCTATTTTCTCTGTGCTTAATTGCAAGCAGTGACTAGTTCTTTAAATTATTATCTGCTAGGTCTCCAATGAAAAGAGAATTTATGGAGTGATATCCCGAGGCCTTGCTGGTGCCTACGCTGCTGCTCTGTGGGGATAGATGGAGAAGGAGAAGGCCACATCAGAGGAGCTGGGGTGGCATAGGTGCCCCAGGGAATGTGTCACATCCTTTCAAAGAATGGAAAAGGGAATAATTTCCACCACTGTATTTCTAAGTCTCTGATCTGGTGTCTCAGGAGTTGGCCTGGGTCCCACTGAAATGGGTGAATTAGAGAGAGATGCCCCTCCCTCAGTTCACTTATAGCCATCTGCCAGAAAGCAGCCATAAAAACTGTACCAATCTAGGCTAAACATGCAGTAAGTGGTGCCCCCTGCAGTTGTGCAATGCAACTTGCAGAGCTGTACAAGGTGGCCCCTGGAGATGGCCGTTAGCCCAAATTAAACTCTCTCTGCCTTTCAGATGATATCTGTCTTACTCTAACCCCCATCCTTGCTTCATTGACAAAACTGGTGGGTAAATATCTTTGAGTGGGCAGAAGTTTAGGATTTATCCTGGAGGAACTGACCTCTACTTTAAAGGCATGACTCAAATCATAAAGACCTTTTAGTTTTACAGGAACACCCACTTGTTGGCAGGGCCTGGTCGTAGTGATTCCAGTCTTGGACACTTTCTCTGGAAGTTAGTAGTCCCCAGATTGGGCACCCCAGACAGTAACATGGAGGATCAGGATATTCCTAGGGGAGAAATTTGGCCAGAGTTGGAGATGAGATGGGGAGGGACAGCTGGCCTGGGCTCCTGGCTTTTGCTAGGGTAGTGGATGCTGGTCTCTAGTGAGCCACTCCTCTGTGAGCCCAGAGCAGGTATACTTGCTGTCCTAAAAATAGTCCTGGTGAATGTGAGTCCATTGATTGGGAAGCACACTCGCAGCCCCTTCTCTCTGAATGGGATGGGGGGCATGGCGAACAGTCTCAGCTGACTCCTTTAGCACTGGCCTGAGGTCCCTGGACCACCTGGACTCACCAGAGAGGGCCCCAGGCCACAGAACTGCAGAGTGGGACCAGGGTAGGATGAGATACTGCCTCTCACTGTCTGAGCCTGGGCCATTTGCCATTGGGTTGAATGAAGAATGGCCAATAGGAGAAATAGTGAGTGACCCTCTTCCATGTGAGTGTTCAGGCATCTACAGCACCAGGTATGTCAAGAAGCCCTTCCAAACCTGAATCCAATCATGGCTCAGCTCTGGCCCTCTCATCATCTTGGTGCCTTTAAGGGTTTGGCATCTCAGGCTATTTTTTAGCCCCTGGAGTGGATGTTTCCATGACGTTTTCCCTCAGTCATTTGGTTTATGGCATTTTCCCCAACAGTGACAGATCTAAGGCCAACTGGACAGGGCCCAAAAGTAGCCAGAGTACTGCAACAAGATTACCAGGTGCCAGAGGTCTACAAAAAACCCACGAAAGTTCTGGCACAGGTGTGTTTGACTGCCTGAAAAAAATAAATAGAAAACATGGTGGAAAATGATATTGCTCAAAGTCATGAAGCAGATGATCTCTTAGTGGGATCCACATTTCCTTCTATCAGTCAGAGTCTTGGCTGAAACCAATGGCACAACTAAGATAGTTTAATACGGGGGCTCTTTACAGAGGAATGGGCCCACCTGGGATGGAGCAGCACACAGGGCTCGGAAGAGCATTGGACGATGACCTCCCCTAGACCTAACACAGTGAGGAAAGAGGACAATTGCTAGATGCTGGAGGCAGAGGACTGTGGGAAGAGGGCAGCTGGCAGGAACCTTCGTGATCCTGGTGGGGGCAGGGATGTGGTCATGTCCACGACATCTCTGGGGGACAGGTCTGCTAGTGCTGCCCATCGGTTGAGTCCAACCAGAAGCCAAAAGGCATGGGATCCCAGTTCTCCAGTTCATTTATCTGAAGGGGCCCAGAGCCGAGTGGGAAAGCGTGGAGAGAGAATTTGAGCAGCCAACGAAGATGCCCAGCATATTTGCCCTTGACTCAGTTTGGAGGTACCACTGACATTCACATTGACATTGAGGTGTTGAGCTCTCCTGGCTCTTGACCCCACCTGCTGCCACATGGCCTCCCCATTCCTGTAAATCTCTCCCTCTCCAAGTATTTCAGAGAGTTCTCAGGGGAAGTCTTACGTGTGCTCACAAACAAGTCTTTTCTAGTTGGGTGTGACCACTGCTCTGGGCACCACTGACAATGCATTGGAGCCTTGCTGTGCAAAGCTTCATGGTGGTCTGCAAAGAAGTGAGGGAGAAGGCCTCTCCCACCCTGAGCTACACCTGCCAGAGGAGTCCCAAAGCAATGACAAGTTCTCCCACATCTTGAGTACAGTCTGGAGTGAAATATCCTTTGCAGTTTTCACCTTCAACTCTCTTGCTGTCAGGACTCTGATGCTAGTGTGCAAAGCTTCCTCAGAAGACATATCAGGGACAAACTGCTCCCCTCATCATATTCAGAATCTTAATTCCTTCCTTAATACCCTATAACCAAGGTTTTCTTTCTTGATCGAGCTGGTCCTACTTGAATCTCTTTATCAGGATAGGCTGTCTCAGAAAGCCACGGAACTCTTAGACCCACCACCCAGTTTTCAAATTCATCTGAATCCTGGTGTGGTTTCAAACAAGGAAGCTCACTATATAAGAAACTATCACATGTTCCCTTGTCTTTTGCGTTACAAGATTTCATCATATCCCTGCTACATGAATTCTCACAAATAAATTTTTTCTTCAGGACTCAGTTTCTTCATTTGCTAAGTGGGGATAATAGTTTCTACCCCCTTGGGGTCATTGTGAGGATTACATAAGATAATATATGTCAAGTGCTTAGCACAATCTCCAGAACATGTCTATTTTCTATTTTGCATAAAATTTGAAGCATATTAACAGTACACATTATCAGTCAGTTTCTTTCAGGGATAGAAACCCATCTCACGGTGACTGTAGCATACATTTATCAATCCTTTAGGCTGTCTTATGTTTGAACCCCCTTCTCATGTTTGGGGAATTCCCCACTTTTTGAAGCAAAGCCTGTCTTCCACTGTAGTAATGGGAAAATGCCCTCTGTTCACTTTCCCAGCCTCCACTGCAGCTTGAGTATGGTTGCATGACCTAAACCTCCATCGGTAAAGATATACCTGCCCTAGACTTTCCGAAAGACATGGAGAAGCAGGCAGTTTGTGGAATCCATTCCACAAAAGACAGTGACCATGGTGGTAGCTATATTCAACCCCAGCAGCAGCATCTGGGGTGCCAACGAGCAAGGTGAGATACAAGTGCTCAGTGTCACCTTCAATGGTGTCCCCCCAGTTCCAGTTCGGTGGCATAAACCTGGCATTGTTCTGAGCAGTGTAGTCCCAGTCCTGGCTTTCCTGCCCTGGTGGAGTGTCTGTGAGCAATTACTACCCTTTTAATGCATTCCTTCTCAGTTTAAGTTAGCCAGAGGTGATTTCTATTGTTTATGACTAAAAGCCCTGACTGAAACACTAGCTGAATTAAGGAATATAATGGTAGCTGTTATTACAAAGAGGCTTCGGAATTTTGGTGGCTTAATATATAGAAAGTTTACTTTTCATTTAGCTCAGTCTCAATGGCAGTGGACACAATCTTCCAATGTCATTTTCAGTACGTGGCTTCCAAGATCATCCTAGATGTTTTGACATTTAATCAGTGGATGGAAGAAAAGAGTGTGAAATGTTGCATGGAAGGTTTTGGTGGAAGCGCTATACTTCACTTCTACCTCCAATTGCATTGGTCAGAACTCAGTTGCCTGGTACCACCTAGTTATAAGGATGCTGAAAAATATTGTCCTTAACTGGGAAATTGCTTCCCAGTGAAAACTCCACAAATCTCTGCTGGCTGTCTCTGCCATTGGGTAAACCAGTTACAGGGAATTTATTGCTCCCTGTGACTGAAAAGTGCAGAGGATTTAGTCTCAGGAATGGCTGCATCTACAAGTCCAAAAAACATATTCCATCAAGACTCAGTAGCTCCTCAGCTCTTATTTCCCTCCCCATCATTGTGTGGACTCATTAAGAGAAAGGCTCTCTAGCTCAGTAGCAAGATGCCTGCCAGCAGCTCCAGAATAACATCTTACCAGCATAACGAAACCAATGGAAATACAGTGTCTCTTTCCCAATAGTTTCAGCCAAAGTCCCAGGGCTGACTCTCATTGGATCACCTTGAGTCACATGTCCTTTCCTGAACCAATCACTATGACCAGGGAGATGGAACAAGCTGATTGACAGGCATGTGCTTACCTGGCTTGGAAGCAAATAGATTCAACTGGTACCTAAATCTCATGTACTCAGAGTGGGAAGGAAGAGGGTGGCTCCCCAAAGAGAAATGTGGATGCTTTTACCAGAACAGGAAATGGTGAAAGCAATCATTGTCTACCAAACGTACATAGACATTTGCTCTTGGCTGTGGCTCTTGGAGGAATATTCCTGGGAATTGGGGGGCTCATCCTGGAGTAGAGCCTTAATTAATACATGGAAGATGTTTCCAACGTTGGGATTTTTAACATAGAGAATAACAGCCTAGGCATGTCTAGGCACCCAAAACAAAATAGGTCCTTTTTTTGTTGTTGTTGTTAATTTATCATCTGTGTCCTGGCTTTGGCTCTATCACTTTTCCCACATGTGACCTTGAATAACTTTTTCCCATTCTGTGAAGTTGGGGAAGATATGATGTGATAACATCTGAGCTCTCTCCAACTCTGACATTCCAGGGATCTATGGAAAGCCGTCTTTCTGCTGGTTTTTGTTTAAATCCAGCAAGCCCAGCCTGTGTCTTATCTGCACAAACAGGAAAATTAAATGAACACTGGATTGGTGGCGGGGATTCTTGCTAATCTTTGCTTTATTTTTGTAGAATAATTCAATTTAGCAATTCAATTCTACAAATATTTATTGATTGACTATCAGAGTCAAGATAAGCCAAGAATTTGGATAATTATTTTTATGTTTAAAAAAAGCTGTTCTCTGTTAATTTCCAGTGTGAGCTGTGCAGGTGGGAAACAGCCAGGGCAAGTGAGGAGACTCCATTCTACAGATAAAGATGCTGAGGCCATATGCAATGTTAAATCCAGCTGGTACAACTTTTGTCTGCCTCTCCTGGGCATAGCCGTAATTTTACATTTATGCATGTGATAATTTGATTACTGCTGGTCTTTCCCACAAGGGCGTTTGCTCTAGAAGGGGAGGGATCTAGGCTGTTTCTGCACCTAACTCAGTGCCTGGCACATAGCAGATACTCAACAAATGTTTGTTGAATAAATGCATGAATGAAAGAGAGAAGGAAGGAAGGATGGAGGGAGGGAGGAAGGAAAGAAGGAAAGAAGGGAAGAAAGGGAGGGAGGGAGGAAAAGAAAGATAGAAGAGAGGAATGAAAGAAGGAAGGTAGGAAGAAGAAGGGAAGGAGAAAAAGAGGGAGGATGGAAGGAAAGGAGAGAGGAAGAAATCAAGAAACTATTAAAAGATCTGCTTGTAACTCTCTGTGGGATCTCGGCCAAACCCTTTTCCTCTGTGACTCAATTTCCTTCTCTGTCAAATGAATAGTGATTTCCCAGCAGGCTTTACATCAGGGTTGTGACTGACACTGAATGGCAATATGGTTGCCCTGGCTGCACCCCAGATTTCCTAATTCAGAACCATGAAGGGTGGGATCCAGTTATCTGCATTTTTAGCAAGCTCCCAGGTGATTCTGAAACCATCCCCACAGAGTTGACAAGAATTGCCTGCCGGCTTCTAGACAGAAATAGAGTTAGAATTAAGCATTTATCAGGCTGTACTTTGGCCCACTTCCTTGTTGCTAAAAGTCATATAGCACTAGATCCTGACCATTGCAACCCCATTGTTCCTATAGATACAGTTTGTGACACTGGGATCCTAAGACTGTTTGAGAATTGATTTGCATCCTCATTGTTCCTACAGGCAAGATCTCTGACTTTAGAATCATAAGACTTCTGCTTAAAGATCGCTTAAGATGTTTTTGGACCCTGAATTCCAGCAACCAGTTTGGAGACCCTTCCAGAGGAACGGGATCAGCATGAGAACACGGCCTCATCCTCTCCCAGTCCCGTGACTTCACCTGCATTCTTCAACCAACCGGCCCACTACAAAATCCTTAAAATCCCAACTCCAAACTCCTCCAGAGATGGATCTGAGGTTTCCTCTCATCTCATTCGGTGACCCTATGATTAAACCTCTTTCTCTGCTGCAACCCGGTGTTTCAGTGTATTGATTTGCTGTGTACATCACGCAACAAAGCTGTTCCAGTTACAGTTCTACTGCAGCTTGCTAGTCCCCAGACATTTTGTAACTACTAGGCAAGAAAGCCTCTCAAAACCTGTCCAGTTCTGACATCCTGGGATTTCCAAGTGATGCCCACACCAAGTCCACGTAAGCTCCTCCTCCTCCTCCACTTCCCACCTGCCAGGCTGGCCTCTCTGTTCTACTGAGATGGTATCAGCTAGACTTGCCCTGGCAGCTCCCTCTGCCTCATCCCCCTCCAGAAAGCACCAGGTAATTTGTGTCAGATTTTATTCTCATCTCTTTATCTTTCCCTTCCATCTCTAGGTTTTTGGGGGGGCAAACTCCTGAATCTCACCTTTAGATCACAGTAGTCCCATGCTGTGCAAATTACATGGGGACTTGCTTACACCAGTTGGGGCCCGCAACCTTCTCAAGGAGCTGCACACTTTAATCAAGGTGCAAGGTAGAGCTCAGCCATTTCCGTAGCTGGAGAGAGACAATGGGTCCAGCGACTGGCGGGCTGCAAATGCCAGGAAAGGGAGAAGGCACTCGGGCACCACAACAAGCACAAATGGCAGTATTTGCCAAGCCCAGAGTCTTCCCCTTTGGACACAAAAGCAGCCCTGGGAGGGATCATAGCTCAATCATATAGCGACAGCTACCCTTTCAGAGTGCAGAACCTTCTGCCATACTGTTTCAACGGTGGTGTGAGGAGTGGGAAGAACCCTGCAGGGATCATCGGCTGTACTCGGATCCTCAGTTTGCAATCACACCCCATGATCTGCCCACATCATGGACACATGTGAAAGCAAAAGAGAAAAAGATGGAAATGTGATCAAACCGTCCACCTGGTGCTCATGCTAACTTATCTCACCTCCCCAATCAGGTTGTACCTCCACTGACCACAGCGCAGTAGTGTGAACAGATGGCTATTTGCACAGGTACTTGGGCACTTGTTATTTCTATCCCGGTGAAGTGCACTTCCCAAGGACAGGCGGTCCTCACGTTGTTCATCTATGTTCTCCCTGAATATATCACGCAGTGAGGAAAAAGTGACTGGGGACAAGGCTGAAAGTCAGTGGTCCTGCCGGCTGACTTTCTTCCAGGGTGACTGACTATGGTTCCAAAGTCCTGCATCTCCCTCTCAGCACCCATGAAGCAGACACCCTGTATTCAAGGAAAATTGACTTTGGATTGAGTTCATACAAAACCAGGGAGTGGGGAGCAATGTTTCTCAGAACTCAAGTGAAAAAAACATAATGTAGTTAATATTAAATAAGGAGATTGGGCAACCCTGTCCCCCCGTTTCTTTTTCATGGTTTGTGCTGATGTGTCCTTGATCAGGGCCTGTTTTTCTTATGATTAATGAATGACTCACCTTGAGCTACTTTCTGCATATTCCATACTCATTATGAATTTGAAGCAGTCATGTCAAACTTGGCACCCAAAAGAAATGCTCAGGAATTTAGGGAAAAAATGTTGATAGCTCAGAAGCCTTCCAGGGGTAAAAGGATGTTGTGAGAGCACCTTCCCAGCCTGCAAGTTCCCAAACTATCTCTAAGTTTGCAATTATCCCAAAGCCATGAACTTATTGGATGTGTATCATATGCCAGGTACTGTTCTGTCCTCACAGAAGGCTTGAAATAAATAAATGCAGTCACCACCAACATGCACACACAAACAAGTCACATTTTAGCTTGAGCCCTTGTTCTGCCTGAAACTCTACTTTCTGAGTGAGCTTGGCAAGTTTCTTCCCTTCTGTGGCCTCAGTTTTTCTGCCTGTATAATGGGGCTTTCTCTAAGGTTCTTCCAGCTCTTCTATGCCCAGATTTCCTGAGCTGAAAGAATAAACAGAAGATGGTCTAGGTGTGGGCAGAGCTGGGCTGGCTCTCCTGCGGCTGCTGATCCCTTACCACTAGGCCCTGAGGGGACTCCATGAGTTTCCATCAGGACAGTCAGGGAATTGGATTAGATGGACGTGAGACTGAATTTGGCCCACCAGGCGCTTTGTATTTTGTTCAGCATTAAAGGTAATGATAACCGAATGCATCCAGTCTCCAAGTGGGTCCATAGGCCAACCACTCACTGGGGGCCAAACACTACTTTTTCCAGTCACCCATACAGCTTACCTGTCTGGTCCTGAATGTGTGATCCTGGATTAGCCATCTCTTTGAGTCCCCACTTCTCTATCATTTTGTGGTTCTAAGAAAGGGTAGAGAGAGGTGTCAGATCTGGCAGTGCGCTCCCTGCCAGAATGAAGGTCTGGATTCCTAGTGGAGGATACCCAAACCTGCTGGGCACCTCTCCAGCTGTCAGGTCCTCCTGTCTGCAGTCTCCACTCACCAAAGGTCAGGGGTACTCAGCAGTTCCCAGCCACCTTGCTCATCTCCTACCTGCCTGCTCTGGAAGAGTGCACAGCCCGGGGACATGGAAAAAACCTGAGTTCAGAATGAATGGTGTGCAGTCATCCCTGCTTTTCCAATGGACCTTCAAACTGGCTTCATTAGGGCAGAAGCTGGGCACAGGGATTCCTGAGGCCTGATGCAGGTGTGTAGCAAGGCTGGAGCCAGTCTCCAGAAGCAGCGTTGGAGCATTGCTCTCCCATCCCTGCTCCAGAGCCCCCTTGATCTTATATAAGCCTCAGGGCTTCTGTCTTCCTATCTGCTATAGGAGGGGCTTAAAATTGACCCACTCATTCATTCCTCTAACAGTCTTGGAGTCTGAGTGTCAAGGTAGGAGGGGCCTTGAAGGTCCTTTGGCTAAAAACACTCTTATCCTGGAGGACCTAACACACCCTGCTGAGTGCCCACACAACTCCAGCTTATTTATTAAGCGCCGACCATGTGCCAAGCAGGTGCAAGACACTTGGACTAAGAAGTTCCTGCCTCTTAGGATTTAAATTGCAAATGATTACCAAAGGCAAAAGTCTATGTGATGTCAGGGAGAGGCATTCTGTATAGGACTGAAGTTTCGGAGAAGAGAAGAGCTCCATCTTCTTGGCAGATCAAGGCTGTGGCATTTGAGGGATGGGTTTTCTAGTGTAGGTAGAGAATGACCTGAGCAAACGTGTGGAGGCAGCCCTATGCCCAGTGTTTGCCTGGAAGGGTGAAGAGTTCAGTGTGGCTGGAGCCCAGGATGTTTGGAGTGGGTGTTGCGAGGTAGCTGAAAGGTGATTTAAGGACCTGAGGACTTGCGTAATAATCTGCTGAATGAATAGAACACACTCCAGCTTCCTAAGTTCTTCACAGACATTCTCTCATTTGATTTCTGAGGCAAGACTGTGGGATTTGGAGCTGGGCTGGCTCTCCAGTGGAAAGGATTCCCTAGAACCACAAGACTGATGGTTCCTGGAGCCAGGGTGGCTCCTGCATGTTCAGGACTGATGGTTCCTGGAGCCTAAGGGCTGCCATAACAAGGGATGGCACACTTCCTTTTGTCGTTATGTTGTTGTTGTTGTTGAGACAGAGTCTTGCTCTTGTCGCCCAGGCTGGAGTGCAATGGCACGATCTTGGCTCACTGCAACCTCTGTCTCTCGGGTTCAAGTGATTCTCCTGCCTCAGCCTCCTGAGTAGCTGGGACTACAGGCGTGCACCACCACATCCAGCTAATTTTTGTATTTTTATTAGAGACGGGGTTTCACCATGTTGGCCAGGCTGGTGTCGATCTCCTGACCTCAAGTAATCCACCTGCCTCGGCCTCAAAAGTGCTGGGATTACAGGCATGAGCCACTGCACCCGGCCATGGGATGGCACTCTTTTGTTGTCTGAAATTGAGGTGACAGCAGGGCCATGCTCCATCTGAAGACTCTAAGGCACAATCCTTCCCTGCCTCCTCCCACTTCTGTTGGATGCTGGCAATCTATGCATTTCTTGGCTTGCAGCTGCATTGCTACAATCTCTGCCTCGGTCATCACATGAATTTTTTTTCATCCTCTGTGGCTGTCTCTGTATGTCCTCTTCTCTTCTTTTAAGGACACCTCATATTGGATTTAGGACCCACCCTCAACCAGAATGACCTCATCTTAACTACAGTGGATCCTCATTCTTCATGAATTCCATATTTGCTATTTACCTCCTCACTAAAATTTATTTGTTAAACTCAAAATCAATACATGTGGTCATCTGCAGATATACACAGAGCAGTGGAAAATGTGGGTTGCCCACTGTGCACGTTCCCAGCTGAGGTCCGGTAAGGTGGTGCTCTGCTTTCTTGGTTCAGCTCTCTCAAAAACAAGTGCCTTTCTTGCACTTTATTTAGTGCTGTGTTTTTTGCACGTTTGTACTTTCTGTTGGTGACTTTGCTGTTTGAAATGACCCCGAAGTGCAGTGCTAAAGTGCTGTCTAGTGTTCCTATGTGCGAGAAGGCTGCGATGTGCCTTATGGAGAATATATGTGTTAGAGAAGCTTTGTCCAGGTATGAGTTATAGCGCAGTCAGCTTTAAGTTCAATTAATGAATCAACAATATGTATTAAATAAGATGTCTTCAAGTAGAAGCACACAAAAAAAGACACATTGGGCCAGGTGTGGTGGCTCACGCCTGTGATCCCAGCACTTTGGGAGGTCGAGGAGGGCAGACCACCTGAGGTCAGGAGTTCGAGACCAGCATGGCCAACATGGTAAAACCCTGACTCTACTGAAAATACAGAAATTAGCCAGGTGTGGTGGCAGGTGGCTTGTAATCCCAGCTACTCCAGAGGCTGAGGCAGGAGAATTGCTTGAACCCAGGAGGCAGAGGTTGCAGTGAGCCAAGATGGTGCCACTGTGCTCCAGCCTGGGCAACAGAGCTAGATTCTGTCTCAAAAAAAAAAAAAAAAAAAATACCAAAAACTATGCATGGTTGGTTAGAGAAAGCACTGTGACCAGAGGCTTGCAGGAAGTTAACTCTGTTTCACCTAGGAGAAGTGGTTTAGAATTCTGTAACTCGGTGTTTGCGGTGACTTCATAGAGCATAACTACTGTAATAACAAAAACAGACTGAAATCACATTTCCAAAGGCCCTGAAATAGGATAAGTTCCCATTCTGAGGTTCCAGATGGTCATGAATTTTGGGGGGACATTATTCAACCCAGTCTAGACTCCAATTTTAGGCTCTGTCTCCCTTATACCAGTAGTTTTCCGAACTGGCCAATCATCCAAGTCTCCCTGGGACCTTGTTAAGAATGCAGATTTTTAGGGCTCACACCCAAGATTATAATTCAATCGGTTTGGAAAATGCAATTGAAATCTACATTTTCACAAACCCCTGGTCAGTGTGATGACTGCTGCTCAAGCCTGGGGACCCCTAGATGTCACTTACTCCTCTCTGGACTTCAGTGTCTCTTTCTGTTTCCAATTCCTGCAAGAGAAGGACACAGGAACAACCCTCTCTCCCGGGGACTCTTGGGGCTCAGCCTCACCCACTGAGTTTATGATGAGGAGGAGATTCTAACAGTCCTTTGGACCCCACTTCAGTCATAAATGGACACAAAATTATGAGCTTGAGGATCTCAAGCCTCCCAAGCCAGTCCTGCTATCTCCGGACAGTTGATGGCCTCATTTTTGCCAGGGTAGGTTCTATAGGAAATGTAGAGTGTGCTGAATTCCTTCAGGGGAATCTTGGGTGCCGACCATGAGAACTGCAGCAGCAAGTGCTCCAGCTCTGTGACAGGGATCCGGTGTATCAGTCTCAACTGAGCAAGCCCCTAGCTCTTGCTGAACTGGCGTTTATTTCTGTAATATGAGCATATTGATACTAGCTGCCGCAGAGGGTTGTGTGAGGATTAAATTAGAAAATGCCATAAAATCTCCTTGGCAGCATCATAAGCTTGGGATAAAGGTTAAGCACTGGCAGCAGTACCATATTCTTAAATATCTGTGTCTTCACATTGCTCTATTTTTTTCCCAATGTACTTTCATGTTTATTTTCTCATTTGATTCTCTTGGGAACCCTATGAAACAGGCATGTTGGCACTTTCTTATCTGAATACCACCTCCTCCCCACATTTTAACTTTCTGGATTCATTTCCTGAAACCAAAAGAATTTGTAAAAAAGAAAGACCTCTGGAGGAATCAAAGGAGATTGCAACTAATTCACAAATGCCCCTTCTTGCTTAGAAACTCTTGACTCTCACTTTACACCCAATTTTAACAAGAACTGTTTCATGTTAAAAGTAATTAGAAGTGGTTCCTTAAAGAAGAATTGTTGTTAGGTGAAGGTTCCTAGATGACAGCAGCAAAGAAGGACAACTGAATATGGAGGCAGGGGAGAGGCAGATCATACTTCAAAAATAAGACAAAGTGACTCAAGAATGACTATGGGGCTTTTTTGTTTAAGGGTATGGAGTTTCAGGCTTGTGAATGTCCATGAGGACCTCACTGCACAGTCACTTTTTGGAAGATGAGAACTTTGGAATATGGTGTAATTTTGGGAAGAGCATACGCCTTCAGTTAGGCTTACCTGGGGTTGAACCCCACCCCTTCAGTGTCTTCAGTACCAGCCCTGTGATCTTAGACAAGTTAATCAACCTCACCAGAGCCTTTGTTTCTCCATCTGTACAATGGGAGAATAGTACCCATGAGGCAGAGTTAGATGATTGGAGGTAATGATGTTTGCAAAGCATCTATCACAGTGCCTGGCACTAGCATTTTACAATGACGTATTATATTAATATAATATTTAACAATTTCCAAAGCATTTCCACACATGTTCTCTCATTTGATCCTCACAATAATCTTGCATCCATCCATCTACCCATCCATCTGTCCATCGATCTGTCCATCAGTCCATCTCTTCATCTGTCCATCCATCCATCCATCCATCCATCCATCCATCCATCCATCCATCCATCCAACCATCCATCCCTCCATCCATCCATCCACCTATTCATCCTTTTATCTATCCTGTGATTGGCACTGTCTAGTTATGCAGTTGTGAACAAAACACACAGGAAGCCCCCACCCTTGATAACTTAGCAACTGGTAGGAGAGACAGACCACAGACAGGTGAGGAATCAATTTAGTAGTTATATGTAAGGTGCAAATTTTGTAACAGAACTAAACAGAATGCTGAGAGAGGGAAAGAAATAATGAATGGGGAAGCCCTAGTGAGAGAAAGTAGGCAGAGATGGCCTGGCCAAGAGGATCATATTTAAGCCAAAATCAAGACGGGGCAGCCTTCTTGATTGCAAAATCAAGAAAAGGGCATTTTAGGTAAAGGAAACATATCCAAAGGCCCTCCAGTGGAGAAGCTTGGATTATTGTATTCATTCATCACCCAGCTACTTAGAATCACTAAGGCATAGCTAGTCTGTGAGGCTTTTCTTTTCTTTTGTATCTGAGGAACCCAAGAAGTTACATGCGAGCTCAAGGTCATGGGCCAGGAAATAGACCACTCAGTACTTGAGCCCTGGCTATTGCTCTCTAGACAGGCCACTGCAGGAGATCAGGAGTGGCCTCCGAAGGCACCAAGATGCCTTCTATAATACTATAAGAGATTTCCTTCGTTTGGCTAGAAAAAGATGAATTGGGGCATCTGTGGAGGATAAAAGATATCGTTGTCTGGTGTATTACCTGAAAGGTATAAATGCCCCCCTCCTGATCTCTCCCTGGTATGTGATGTGTTGCTTTAGAATTATCCCCTTGCACATGTGGGAGAAACTGAGGCCAAGAGAGCAAAGAAACTTGGCTCCATCACGTGGAGGGTTTCAGATGGGATCCAACCCTGGCTTCTGGCTGCTTTTCTAGGATTGCCTCCTCCACTGATCAAGCGACAGCTTACCTGTCCCCTTCATGGGAATCCCGGACGGCCAGCCCCAGTTACCTCCTGTCTCCAACCAGTGTGGCTTTTATCACATGTTCCTTTGTTGCTTTTCCAACCCAGACCAAACCAGGTCACGTAAGTGTTACTATGACAAAGTACAAGGGCCCGCATTCGTGTCCTTTCTTCCAAGAATGATGCAACCAGGATTATTGATAAGCCAGGCTGCCTGTTGACCTTTGTTGATGCTAGTCATCCTGTGATTTCTGACTTTTCACCAAAGTTGTCCAGAACGATTTGTGCTTTGGCCATTAATCTGTAACCAAGTATTTCCCTGCTGATTTGAAGAAAGCAATGAAACCTACTGTCTGTGCAAAGGGCTAACAGTAAAGCAACACATCAGTACATCACTTACTTGGCCAACATGCGGATGTCAGCTGCTCACAGGAGCCTTTCCTAGTGTTTCCAGGGACCTGCTTCTTTCCAAGAAGGGAGCCTTCAGGGACAAAGATGTAGGAAAGGAACAGTAGTAATGACCCCCATCTGTCTTAGTCTAACTTAGCTCTTGCAGCAGATGAATGCCAAGTTTTGTGTGTCCCTGACATGCCCGGCTGTGTTCCAAGGCAAGAGAGCAATGATGTCCTGACTTGTGGCCCAGTGGCATGTCCACAGGCTTGGCATGCCTTGGTCAGGCCATTGCACCTCTGTCAAAGTGGTTGCCCTGGGCCCATCACTACAGACCCCAGATCCCCTGCCTCTTTTCTGACCAGAGAGCAGGGGGATGTGTAACTCTGGCATCAACTCTGATTGGATCTCCACCCAGATCAATGGTGATTGTGGCCGTGGGTGAACGAGGTACTCCTGGGATGAAACTTTGGGCTCCCAGCCTCGCCTGCTCACAGGGGTTTCAGAGGCTGTCCTGCAGGGATCATTCTTCAGAGCTGTTCGGAGTTGAGCTTCAGACTCAGATAAACCTAGGGTGCTCTCTCTACCACGTGATGGTTAATGAGTTACCCCTCCTTCTGGTGTCTCAGTTTCCTCATCTGCAAAGTGGGAAACTTGTTGCACTCATTGCTCAAGGCTTCTGTAAGGATGAAATGAAATAACATACCCATTAGCTGGTATGTTAAGTTGTAAGCAAATACCAGTGAAGAGTCTTATTTAGGCCAGGCACGGTGGCTCACGCCTGTAATCCCAGCAGTTTGGGAGGCCGAGACGGGTGGATCATGAGGTCAGGAGATCGAGACCATCCTGGCTAACACGGTGAAACCCCATCTCTACTAAAAATACAAAAAAATTAGCCAGGCATGGTGGTGGGCACCTGTAGTCCCAGCTACTCGGGAGGCTGAGGCAGGAGAATAGCATGAACCCAGGAGGTGGAGCTTGCAGTGAGCTGAGATTGCGCCACTGCACTCCAGCCTGGGCGACAGAGTGAGACTCCATCTCAAAAAAAAAAAAAAAAAAAAAGTCTTATTTAAGGGTCGATTTTCCCAGCCCCCGGCTCCTGGCCACTGGCTTTGAAAGGGGTGATGAATGAGGGAGAGTTGGCTTGGCCTTGCTGCTGTCCAGCAGCCCATGACCCCAGGGACATGGAGCCACCCAGAGGACACACAGGAGCTGAACCCACAGCAGTGGCTATTGACTCAGTTCAAGATGCCATATAACTGCCCCAAGTCCATGATCACAGCAACTGTCTAGCAGATTCTGTGGGTGCCTCATCCTCCATCCTCTTGGGCCATCTGAGCTGACTTGAAGTTGCAGATAGCTCCTGGTAGGCAGACAGCATCCACCCACCCCTGTCTTCCTCTTTGTCTTTCTTTCTTTCTCGGGCACCAAGGGAGCTTGCTTGGGTTAAATGCCAGCGTGCACTCCCACAGTGTGTGTGTGTGTGTGTGCACACACACATGCATACACATGCATGCATGCATGCATATGCTTCAGCCAATGGGGATCGGAGTCAGTGGCTAAATGGCCCAGCCTCTCCATCCTCCAGGACATGATTCTGAAGTGTCACTCACACAGTTCCTCTGAATGTCCCAGTGGGATCAAGCCCCAATTGCTCATGGCAGTACCAGATCATGGACAAACCTAATATGGCTTTCCTCCCTTCATTGTCTCAGTTTCTCCCTGCCTTGCTTGTGCTTCCTGGGATCACCTCCCAAATAAGCCATCTGCATCCAACTAGGGTCTGTTCTTAGAGGAACTTAAGGTAAGACAGCCCTGAAAGGCCTGCCTCAAGTTTCTGGGACCAGGTGTCCCCTGGAGCCTCAGCTAAGGGCTTCACCCTGGCCCTTCTGTGGGCTGGCTGTGCCAGAGGACAGATATTATGTCAGCCTCCTTCTGATGGGCACTCAGCACCTCATCCCTCCACACTGTGTACCATGATTGGGCCTCTTGCTCCAAAACTGTCCCCTACCCATGCTCAGCAAGGCCACTCTGTGACCTGGCTGAACCCTCAGGATTGGCGCACAGGTCAGCAGACACCTGGTGGGAACGTGTTACTTCTGCCCCTCTTACCAGGGAGGGGAGGGCAAAGGCCGGAGATGCCTTTCTGTAAATAGACTCGTGGATAGACAGGTGCCTTCAGAAGCCTGAATTCCTTGGTTTTTAAAGGACTACATGAAGCATGGCCTACATGAAGCATTTTGAAGGACGCAGAGCTGCTCTCAGCCCGACAGCCTCTTTCTTATGCCTCCATCTAGCAGTGTTCAAATGTCACGTTACTCAGAGGGGGATGGTCCAGTGAAACTGGGACATGTGGAGCTAAGAAGGCGTCACATTGGAGGGGCTTCTCAGAGACAGACAACCTGTGGCTCCGGCTGCCACTCTCCAAGTCCACTCTCCTGATCAACACAGCCCATTGATTCCCCCTTTTCCCCTCTCGGTCCCATTGTCACTTTAGGGTTTCCTTGGACAATGAATGGGAGGGCAAGGCCAGGAAGAGGCGGGCAGGGCTCTGAGGAGACAGGATGAAGAAGACAGATATGTTTCCTGCTCTGGGGCAGCTTGCAGACTAATGAGAGTAGATAAAAATGAACACACTGGCCAGGAGTGGTGGCTCACGCCTGTAATCCCAGCACTTTGGGAGGCCGAGGCGGGCGGATCACGAGGTCAGGAGATCAAGACCATCCTGGAAACCCCATCTCTACTAAAAAAAAAATACAAAAAATTAGCCAGGTGCGGTGGCGGGTGCCTGTAGTCCCAGCTACTTGGGAGGCTGAGGCAGGAAAATGGCATGAACCTGGGAGGTGGAGCTTGCAGTGAGCCGAGATAGCACCACTGCACTCCGGCCTGGGCAAAAAAAAAAAATGAACACACATGCAAGATCATTTCAGATCATGTTGGGTCCCATGAAGAAAATAAACCAGAGTAAAGTGAGAGAAAGTGATGAGTAAGGGAAAGAGTACTTTAAGTAAGCAGGCCAAGAGAGATTAATCTGAGGGGGTGACTTTGGGCTGTAGCCAGTGTGACCTGGTGGAGTCAGCCAGGTAAAGATCTTGAACGGTGTTCCAGGCTAGAGGCATAGCAAAGGCAGAGGCCTTGAGGCTGGAGGCTTGGGGTGTTCCAGATCTAGAGAGTAGGACAATGGGGACAAGGGGTGAAGGTCATAGCAAGAAATGAGGTCAGGAAGAACAGCAGGCCAGGTGACCAGGGGCCATGGGGACGAGCTGCATAATTCTATTGAAGAACACGGAGAAGTCACTGGGGAATTTGCAGCAGCAGAATTAAATGACCGGATTTGTGTTATTTACCTTTTTCATGATTAAGAGTTGACGTATAAAATACATTCAGGAAGTGTGTAAGTGCACACATCTTAGTGAGCATTCAATAAATTTTTGTCATATGTGCACTTGTGTTGCCTTAGGGTCAAAATCCAGGATATTTCTAGCACCCCAGAGATTAGTGTTTCTAAAAGATCCCTCTGGCTGCTCCGTGGAGAAAGCATTGCAGGGGCCAAGAGTTGAAACAGGGACACCAGTTAGAGGCAAGTTTTGGTCATCTAGGCTTAAATTAGGGCAGATGCAGGGATACAAGGGATGTTCAAGACTTTTTTGCTGATAAAGCCAAGAAGAGTTGCTGATGGGCAGACAAAGATGACTAAGAGCAAGAGGATTAGAGAAGGCACTCAGATTCTTTTGGCTTCAAGAATGAGGTGGGCTCATGCACTGTTGTTAGGAATGTAAATTAATACAGGCATTAGAGAAAACAGGAGGGAGGCTCCTTAGAAAACTAACTATATCACTTCTGAGTTGATACAGTTTGGCTGTGTCCCCACCCAAATTTCATCTTGAGTTGTTGCTCCTCTAATTCCCACCTGTTGTGGAAGGGCCCCAGTGGGAGATGACTGCATCACGGGGGCTGTTTCCCCCATACTGTTCTGGTGGTAGCGAATAAGTTTCATGAGATCTGATGGTTTGATAAGGGGTTTCCTTTTCACTTGACTCTCATTCTCTCTTGTCTGTCACCATGTAAGACGTGCCTATCACCTTCCGCCATGATTGTGAGGCCTCCCCAGACACGTGGAACTGTGAGTTCATGAAACCTCTTTTCCTTTATAAATGATCCAGTCTCAGGTATGTCTTCATCAGCAGCAGGAAAATGGACTAATACATAAATATATGTCCAAAGGATGGGAAATCAATATGTTGAAGGAGTATCTGCACTCCTGTGGTCACTGCAGCTCTATCCACAGTAGCCAAGATATGGAAGCAAACTAAGTCTTCATCAATAAAATGATGCATAGAGAAAATGTGGCATATTTGCAGTAAAATACTATTCAGCCTTAAAAAAGAAGGAATCTCTGTCATTTGCAATAATGTGGATGAAATTAGAGCACATGTCAAATAAAACAAACCAGGCCCAGAAAGACAAATACTGCATGATCTCAGTTACATATGGCATCTGAAACAGTTGAGCTCATAGAAACAGAGTAGACTGGTGGTTTCCAGAGGCTGGAATGTGAGGAGATTGGGAAGATGTTGGGCAAAGGATACAGAGTTTCAGTAAGACAGGAGGAATAAGTTCAAGAGATCCATTGTATATAACATGGTGGATAGTGGTGACTGCAGTTAATAACAATATATTGTATACTTGAAAATTGCTAAGAGAGTAGATTTTAAGTGTTGTCACCACAAAAACAAAAGATGTGAGGTAATGGGTATGTTAAATAACTTGATTTAGCTATTCCACCATGTATGCATATATCAAAACATCATGTTGTATACCATAAATATGTATAATTTTACTTGTCTATTAAAAATAATTGTAATTAAAAATGGTACAGCAAACTATGGAAAACAGTTTGCAGTTCCCCAAAAGACTTAAAAAAGAAAGGAATGGGCCAGGAATGGTGACTCACACTTGTCATCTAAGTACTTTTGAAGGCCGAGGCAGGAGGACTGCTTGAACCCAGGAGTTCAAGACCATCCTGGGCTACAGAGTGAGACCCTGTCTCTACAAAATATTTAAAAATTAGGTCATAGTGGCACATACCTGTAGTCCCAGCAGCTTGGCTTAGGTGGGAGGATCACTTGAACCCAGGAGGGTGAGGCTGCAGTGAGCCGTGATCATATCACTGTACTCCAGCCTAAATGACAGAGAGATACTCTGTCTCAAACAAAACAAAACAGAAAAAAATAATAATAAAATAAAAGAACAAGGTGAATTGTGGGGCCATGAGGCAGATAGAGGAAGGAATGTGTTGGGGTCAGATGCAATAGCTTAGGTGGTTAAGGTAGGTAATCCCTTGAACTGGCTAATGCAGGAGTGCCTCTGGCCACCCTCTGCCTCCCCCTGACCCCAGAGCAGAGTCCCCAGGAGATGAGCTCCAAGATGGTGGGATCTGACAACAGAAGTCCCTGATGGCCTTTAGGACATAGGAACACAGCCCCTGGCTAGCCTGACGGCATCAGCAGAGGTGAGGAGGATGGCTTTGAGTGGACACTGCCTCCCTCTCGGCTGTGTCCCTTGGAAACCTGGGTCACTGGAAGGAGAGGTGGTGGGCGGGAAGGAACGTCTGCTTATCACCCGTGAGCCATCTGCTCACTCATGCAAACAGCCCTGTTTGTCAGGTGAGGCAAGGAAAAATGACTGGGGTAGCCCCACAGCGTAGCCCAGGGAGAGGGGTCTCTGGACCCATGAGGTAATCCTGCCGATGATGTATGGCCTGGAGAAGAGTTGGGTTAATGATCTTCCGCGGGACCCGGGAGTAAAACACAGTAATTTCATAATACAGCCTGTGATGGATTAAAGCGTGTTAATACCAGGAGTATACATTAAGGGAAATGATCTCACTGGCATACTAAATGGCAAAATAAAAGCACTTTTAGAAACTTCCATGATTAATTAGTCTGCCCTTTTAGTTCTGTACCATGATAAAGTAAAGCTCACTTCTCCTGGTCACCTCCCAGGCAATTCCTCTAAAGCTCCCTGGCCCTCCCGCACCCCCGAGGAGGCCAGCCTGGGGTGAGAGCTCAGACCTGCAGCCTGGGACATGGCCTCACATCCTCTGCCTTGGATGCAAATCATCATCATCGTCGTCTTCATCATCCCCATTACGAGAAGTTACCAAGCTCTTAGTGTGTTGATCCACCTGAAACTGCCGGTGTTTGATTATTTGAGATTGATTTGAGATTTCACAGAGATCGCAGTTCAACGCAATCACATGGTTTGGTTTATACTGTGGGTGAAGCTCTTTGCAAAAGAGAGGCAGACAGAGCTGAGAAATGTGGACTCTGCTGTCATGCTGTCTAGTGTGGACCTCAGCTCCTCTACCTGCCACCTGCGCAATCTTGGGCAAGGTATAGAACCTCTTTATGCCTCAGTTTTCTCTACAAAATGGGGATAATATGAAAACTACCCCATGTGGCTATGGAGATACAAGGAGGTGATTTATTTAACGTGAGTTCATATGGTATTTACTGCATAGCGGGCACTGCAAATGCATGCCCAGGGCGTTCAGCAGCCCTGCCACATAGTAAGTACCCAGTCAATGTTAGCTACTGATGTGCTGGCTCTATCAATATCACTCAGCCACCTAGAAAGGCTGTAACCATTGACATCCCCATTTCACAGGTAGGAAAAGCTGAGGCACAGAGTTCATGGGTTGCTGAAGCTCTTATTAAAGGGCAAGGTCAGAATTAGATCCAGACAGGCTGACCTCTGAGTCTTTCATCAGTGTGCTTCCTGAACACCCTTGTCCCCAGCTCCCTCTCCTTGGGAGGAAATGTCCGCTTTGGTTCTTCTCAGAGGTGGCAACTCTAGAATCTGAGTCAGGAAGAGCCTCTGAGCTTGCACTGAGGCATTTCCCATCTGGATGCTGCTTTTGTTCTTGGAAGAGCCTCCTGGAAGCCAGATCCACACCATTGTGGATCCCCATATTGAAGACAGCTGCCAGAGACCCAGAGTAAAGGCTCAGCACCACCACTTACTCACTGGGATACTCCGGGTGAGCTGCATGCCTTAGTCTTCTCACCCCTCAGGGTCATGGTGAGACATTAAAAAGACAAGGCAAGAGGAGGCTTTGCAGCCTGCACAGTAAAGAACAGTTGTGAGGTGAGATTAACGATCCCTGTTGACAGGCCAATGGGGAGCCCTCCCCGCAGTCTTGCTGCCCTCCCTCTGCTGCAGGAGCACTAAGGAAAGTTCTTTCCTGAGCAGTGGCGGTCATGGCAAGCAGCTGGCTTCCGGCCAAGCCTACTTTCCATCTGGGCCCTCCCAGGCTCCCAGTCTACCTGGCTGGCATCCACAGGAGTCTTTATGCAGATCGCTTCACCTGCTGAGATGCCAATACCTCACGGCTCATCAGACAGTTCCCCTGTGTCACCCTGGAAACTTCCTGCATCTTATAGACCTCATTAGCCTCCTTCTTATTCATTCATCCCTTCAACAATGACTAGGTGTCTACTCCTGCTTGGGCCAGCTGGGGTGCATCAAGAATACAACAGAACAGTTCCTGGCCCTTGTGGAGCTTATGTTCAAGTGGCAGTAGGCAGAGACTGGCCACCCATTTCAGGGCTTACTGAGAAAAGATAGGAACAGAATTCTATCTCCAGAGAATATCTAGGACAAGCATGGTAAACTCCTACACTTCCCACGGCTGGGCAAGGAGCATCAGTAGATGCAGAAGGTCAGATGGGATGCAAAAGGGAGTGGTGAGGACTGCAGTGCTCTGAGACCACATTTCTGTCTACAGGAGGTGGCTATTGCTTAACTCCAGCCAATGGCTGCCACATGGGAATGTAGGCCCAGTGGTCCTATCTAGAGAATTTGGAAATCCTGATATGTTTCTGGAAATTTTCTGATTTTTAAATATTAGCAATTAACTCAAAAATGTTTTAACATCATTGAGTTAAATGAAACCCATCTGCTCACCAGATCTGGACCACAGCCTGGCAGTCAGCAACATCTGGTTCAAAGCATCGTTGTGCACCACTGTTGATTGACTGGACCCTTTGCTTATGTACAGCACTCTACGGTGTGTACAACACTTTCCCAGAGAAGACCTCATTTTGTGCTCGTAACAACCTGGGGAGGAACAGTGTCACCAGGTGTCCCCTCAATGAACGTGATCTGAGACCAGCCATGTACCAGTCATTCTACTAGGCAAGGGTGTATTTGGCAAATGACACATCAGAGGAGTTGAGCAACTCAAATGTGCTGTGACCAGCAGGGAATTCTTTCCTGTATTGAAAAGGGTTTCTCTCTTATCTCTGCAAGACCCAAACATAAATCCTGTAGCTGCCGCTGAGATTGAGAGGCCTAGAGCTTGACTCCCTGGGTTCACTCCTAGCTCTAGTGTTCTGTCACGAGCATGCGAAGTGGCAACAATAATAGCAACAGGACCTACGTCATAGGGCTGTTACGAGGATACACCACAACGCTCCACTTAAGTGCTTCCTTCACTGTCAGCACTCAGTGAGTATGCCATTCTCGTGGGGGATTTTACATTTTTGGAAATGATGTTAATTGGAAATTTTAATGATATGAGCCAATGCCTATTAAGCAATGTTAAATTTTTAAAAAGCAGGCACCAGATAGGCTAACTTTATTTTTGTATTCATAGGCCAAACGCTGGAAAGAAGCAGAAAGGGAGACGCATAAAAACAGGAGTAATTTGAGGTACTAGGATTCTGGGTGATTTTAATTTTCTACCTTATAACTTTCTAAGTTTTCTATAGTCAGCATGTGTTGATTTAAAATCAGTGTAGGATAATTTATTTTTTAAAATTAGGTTCCCAGTCTTCCGGAAAACAAATTCAGCTTTAACCTTTCCCTCCCTACCTGGCCAACTGCTTTCCAGAGAACCCCCTACTGTCAGAAGTCCCACTCTGTCTTGAATTCCCAAGGCCATCTGAAGGGTAGGTTCCCGGGCACCATCCTCTCTGCGATCCCTGAGAAGACGGGTCCCATGACTTTCTGACCCAGTCCCCAAACCAGAACATACACAATCCAGTCCCAAACCCAATCACCCTTGCTTGCCAGTAGGTCCCACCAGGGCAGGCGTCTGTCAGAAGAAGTCATCCTGTCCCACCCTCCACAAGCCAGAAGACAGAGGAGCCCATTGCAGATTCATCCTTCCCACTGCCCAGGGCAGAGGCACCAGAATTGGCCTGTTAATATTAATGTCTCAGAAAGTCCTTAGATTATTTGCTGGCATAGACTGAGTACTGTACAGTTTGATTATTTATTTCCTACTTTTTACAAAGCTCCTAGGAGTGCCAAAAAAAAGGAAAGGAGAAAACCAGGAGCAACCTGTCTGTCTTTCTACGTTCATGTGCACTAATGAATGAATGAATGGATGAATGAGTGAGTGATGCAGGCTGCTGTGGAATCTTTGCCTTTGCTGTGAAACCATGAGCTCCTGAAAGTGAATTCATTTCCTCTAAATCACATACCTGTTGGGTGGGGAAAGAAAAATAAATCCACAGTCTGAATGTGCTTCTTTTAAAAATATGGAAGATGTGCAGATTGTACAGACAGACAAATACAGCTTTTAAGAGTATAAAGTTCTGGCCTAAAATTACATTTAATCATTGTTACCTTTTAGACTTTGTAGGAAATAACAGTACAGAAGTGTGGCTTTCAAATTAGCATTTGAAAGTGTCTGTGAGGTAGGTGAGGGTTTTCACAACCTTTTTTTATTTTTCCTGAACCTTGAACTGCATGCCAAAAACCATGGGGTTTTGAGCCTAAAATTGTATGACATTTATTTGCAATCAAAAAATTAGGTTGATCAGTTATTATTCAAAGTCACTGGGTAGACTTTGAATCCAAATTTTCCACCCACCCACCCCAAATTTATTTTTTTATAAAGGACAGGTAAATTTTGAGCTCCCCTCCTCGTCTTGACCTATCATTGGTGCTGAGGCCCAAGAAGAAATTCAAAATGTGATGGAAGAGTCATTCACCTCATTATAGGACAACATCAGTGGTGCTTCCTTAGCCTCCTAATTCATTTCTTCTAGTTTTTCTTGTCACATCCACTTGCTTTATAGCTTACTAACTTGCAAGTTATAGTTGTAATTTATGGTCAAAATTGAGTGGTAGCAAATCAGAGAATATTTCCATTGATTACCCTAAATTGTCTAATCTCCTGTATGTTTTTAGAACTTGATTGGGTGGTATTTACTGATTGCCTTCATCTAATTTAAAAATCAATCAATAGCAACAATGAGTGCTGGGGGATAAATTGAGTCTAATGCAGCCTAACCTCGGCAAATATCCATCAGCCAGCTACGCACAATCACGTCTGCGGGCGGTTTTAATACATAAACCAAAACGGCCTGGAGCTGGGTGTCCCCGGCAGATGCTCTGAAAATTTCTGCTGGCGTCTCATGCCTCTTGCGTTGTCTATTTAGGGTGATTGCCCTCTGTTAAAATGAACATATTTCACTACAATAAAGCTGTAGCAAGGGAGATAAAAATGAGATCTGATTGCATTTCAAGGCTCGCTAGTCCATCTTGTTCCCCCACACCCTCTGAGGATATTAATGGGAATTAACGTTAAGTCCAGCCTTTTCTTGTTAACTGCACTATCCCAGAGAGAAACATTCATGTGCTCGTGCGTTAATTCATCCCTTCGACACTCATGCACATCTGTTTTTATTTTCATCCAGTGTTTTCTGAGCATTTTCTATAGGACAGTCATGGTGCAGGGCATTTTGATCTGTTACAGCATTTAGTACTTACACATAACCATGGGAGGGGGTGAGTTCCATAGTATAGATGAGCAACTGAGGCTCCGGTGAATTCAGCAGCTGGCCCCAGATCGTGTGGCCAGGTAAGTGAGAAAGCTGGGTCTTTGGGCTGTACACCTAACCGTGTCCTAAATGCAGGACATCCTGGAGAATGAAAAGGGAACCAAGTCCAAGTCCTCTGAGGAACTTAAATCTAGTTGGTGGCCAAGCCTGTACATAATTCACAATAGGACAAAGTGGGATGAAATTGTGCTGCAATTGTCATGTGAGTCACCAGTCATGGGGCAATAAGGAGGCAGAAAGAGTAAATTGTAACTCAGGGACTGAAGAGTTCGAAATATCACATTATGGTTTTCTGGACTGTCTAGAGATGGCTGGGCCCTAGTTAAAAAAAAAAAAAATCAGGCTGTCCAGCAAGGGCAGATGAAGCATAATTTTTCCATGTGTTTATCTGTGTTGATGTGCAACAGGGCTGAGCCCCCTTTGACCCCTAGGCCTGGGAATTTGTTCTGGTTCCCCCTGCTACACTCATCCACCCCTGGGGAAACCTGGGAGGTCTGTGTGCTCGACCTGTTCTTTATAATAGTGAACACCTTTAACCACGGTACTCTGGAGGGAAGCCCTCTGATGTTACAATAAACTTTAGAGGGGTTTTGAAGACAGGAATTAGGAAGACTCTCACCTACCCATTCCTTAATTGGGAAATGCCACTTGACATCACTGGAAGTCTTTATATATGAGTACAAGCAAATACATCAAAATGCTCAATTTTACCCTAAGTAAAAGCTTACCCATACTTGGAGAGAATTCCAGGTAATGTCCATCTGCCTCGGAATCAGAGTCAAACTAATTTCCCAAGAAAATGACAAGTCCTTGAGAACTAGGGCAGCACTGGGCAGAATGTGCACGAGATTAGACCTGCCTCCTCCAGGAGAGCCACTTCCCAGGCCTACAAAGCTGCTCCAGCCAGCTGGTGAACATCAGCTTATCAGGCCCAAGAAAATGGCTACATATGAGTCAACATTAGATACCAAATGGGACAGCCCCATAAGACAGGAGCTGTTCTGTGTTGTAGTTCAAAGAGAATCAGTGACTTTGCAAGTGAAAAAGCTGACCTAACTTAAAGAATGATTCATGGATCTTGGAACTGGTAGAAACTTCCACAGGCATCTACCCTATTCCATTAGATTGTTGGAGATCTCAGAACATCACACAACCTTTTCTTCTTCAAAAATATGGCTAGACACTTATCAGGGGGCTGTAAACCTCAGCAGGGCCATGGTTCCCACCTTGTTCCTTGAGATGCTCAATATGTCTTTTTGAATGAGTTATTGAATATTTTCCCACCACCAGGCTCTGTTTTATAGACCCATTGATGATTGGCCAGGCTTTTCCTGGTACCCTCAGTGGCAGGGATTGGGTACTTAGAATTCACTCTTTCCTTTATACTTGCCTGGTACTGTCTGCTTCTTTCCCTGTTAAGTCCCCTTGGCTGAGACTGCTGGTTGTCTGCAATATATCTTCTCTCTCTTCTTCTGTAGTAAGAAAAACCTTACATTTTAGCTGGGCGTGGAATGAAGTCTACATTTACCAGCCTCCCTTGCAGGTAAGTGTGGCCATGTGAGTAAGTTTAGTTTATAAGACAGAGGTGAAATTTTGCAGTTTTCTCTGAGAGTCTTCTTTTAAAATGAGTTGGCATGCCACATAAAAACATGCACGTGTTTACAGCAGCTTCATTCATAATTATTGGAAACTAGAAACAACTAAGATGTTCTTGTGATGAGAATGACACTTTTTCTCTGTTGTTTCCCTCCCCAAATCTATAACTCCACTCTAATCATGAGAAAAACAGCAGAAATTTCCAGTTGAGGGACATTTTGCAAAATACCTGATCACTGCTCCTCAAAACTGTCAAGGTCATCAAGAACATGGGAAGTCTGCGAAATGGTCACAGCCAAGGGGAGACTAAGAAGACATGATAACTAATTGTAAAATTGTATCTTGAATGAGATCCTGGCACAGAAAAAAAGAACATTAGGTAAAAACTAAGGATATTTAATGAAGTATGGAGTTTAGTTAATAATAGTGTATCAATCCTGGTTTATTAATTTTGAGAAATGTACCATATGAACAAGATGTTAATAGTAGGGGGAATTGGACTGTGGATACTATGAGAACTCTCTGTACTATCTTCACAACTTTTCTATAAATAAAAATTTCATAATTAAAAAAAAAAAGAGTTGGCCTGTACTCTGTCCCAATATCTCTTGTCTATTTCTTTGTGTTACTTCCTGGAACATTGGATCTGTTGGCCGCCATCTTGGAACATACAGACAATGCAGCCCCCACGACCCCAATGATGGTGGAGCAGTGATTGGGAAGGAAACTGGGTCCCTGGGGACTTTGTGCAGCTGAGCAGCCACACCAGGCCCGGACGGCTGACTTCCCGGCTTTTATGTAAAAGAGAGATAAAGTATGACCTTGTTGAAGTCTTGTTATTTTAGGTCTCTGTTTCTCACAGCTAAATCCAATCCTCATGGACACTGTCCTTTGCTTGTTTTTCTTTTGGACACAGGTCCCTTGGGTGGAGACACAGACCCTTCTGTGGGGATGGGGGTCTCAGGGCCTAGCCCACTTGACACTCTCCACTCAAGAGGCTATCGAGGCCCTTCTGCATGATGCACAGCGTGGAGACCACCACTCTGTGCCACTGGTGTTAAGATTATTTGGTTTTATGGGAGTCAATGGACCATAGTGCCTTAGAGAATCTGAGAGTTGATGTGTCGTCACCTGGGGAAATCGAGGCCTCAAGAGAGGAATAGACCCAGCATTTAGAGCTGGAACTAGAAGCCCATTGCCATGCCTCCTGACATCATCATCTGTCCAATGCGCCAGTAGTTTCTGGATTGGTTCCAGAGAGCCCTAAGGGCTCCAGAGACACGAAATGGTGGAAAGGGTGCGTGACCGGGGGTAGGTGGCCAGTTGGGCAAAGCCCAGGTTCTCAGCCTTCATATAAGGCAGAGCAGCTGATTTTGTCTGTGTCACATATTATACTTCTGCTAGGGGTCTAATGATAAAACTAAAAATAATATGTAATTAACAATGTGTAAAACTCACTGCAGTTGTTATGTTGATGCTCAATGTTTATTGACCATCTACTATGACTGTATAGATTGTCGAAACATCATTGTCATACTGCCAAAAAGTCATACTAATAATACTTCTACCTGCATTATTTCATCAAATTCTCTTCACGAATATACAAGGTAGGTGTTAGTAGCCTTATTTTAAACATTGAGAAACTGAAGTTCCAAGAGGTGAAGTAACTCACCAGCTGCAACACTCAGATTTGGTTGAGCCAAAGACTGTCCTAACCACTAAACCACACTGCCCTCTCTGTTGTGAGAAGTTAGGAGACCTGGGACCCTACCAATAGCTGGCTTGCCATGTAGCCCCATGCAGGATCCTTGTCTTCAGTGCCCTTCAGAGTCTGTTACCACCTGTTACCGAAAGGGGTGGCATCTGATGGTCCCTCCATCAATCAGTGACCGGGGCCCAAGAAGCCAGCTTGCAAGGAGCTTGGAGCCTTCCCTGCTGTCACCTCCTCTTCTTTTCTGCCCCAGCCACAGTCCCAGCCACCAGCACCTCTGGGTGGCACCCACCCTTCTGTCTTCCTCACAGAAGCCTGACAGAAGGGGTCACCTTCTTGCTCTGCTAAAGAGTCACCATCAAATGTGAACACTTCCAGGTTGGGGGAGGGCTGTCCATTACCAGGACATCCGTCTATCTGTCATCAAGAGGCATACCCATCACTTACATAAACTCACCCCCAAGATGTTGGGGTGGGCGTCATTTTTAAAAAATTGCAATAAGGCCATTACCATCATTAGGCCCACCTGAGAGAGCCTCTCCTGATGATGGAAGTGGTTTCAACTCTCCAGCCTCCTCCACGGTGGGTCATTAGTTAAAAGGGGAGGGTGTGTGGGGGTGCGGGGAGGGGCACTGGGGTGGCAGGCCAGGTCTGGACCACAGGGCTCCCTTTGGAGAAAGGAGCCGGAGACAAATGATTCGAGTCTGAATTCCATATACACCGGAGATTGCTTATCGATCCACATCAGAATACGCGGGCTGGCCCCGGGGACCGGCTGAGTATTTTCCCAGGGAGTTAATAACGTGGCGGCCGAGCTGTCTTGTCCAATTCACTGAAGCCAAGCCTCTAATAAGGACCGAGTTTCTTATTTTGAGAATTCTTGCCACTTGTGAGTGCTGCCTCCCTTCCACTCTGCTGGCCCCTGTCAGTGATTGAAATGACAGCCCGTGGATGGGGAGGCTAATCAAATTGTTTATTATCGACCTAAATCAATATGTATAGATTGTCGAAACATCACTGTCACACTGCCAAAAAGTCATACTAATAATTCCCTGCCTGCAGATGTAATCCAGCAGCGATTTCTCGGACTTGAATTACATCTGAATTTAGAGGAGTGAAAACAATTATAATGGAAAGTGGGATGAGGGGGGTGCGGACGCAACCCTGTGCTAGGCAGCGTGTTTGCACAACTCAGTAGAACTGCATTAGGTATTAATGATGAAATGTCACTTTGGCCTGCTTAAATATGAGCCCTCAGCTGGGAAGAGAGTCAAAGAAAACCTGCAAGAGGAAAGTAAGAGAGAAAGATCTAAGGGAAGTGCTCTCCAAGGGCCAAGGGCTGTGCTCTGCAGGGAAGGGTGGAGGGTGCGGGCTATCAAGACACAGTGATATATATTGCATATATATATATATATATATATATGGGCTATCTACTGGGGAGACACAGCCGTGCAGGCAATAGCAGTTGCATGAACACACTCTCCTTTTCCTTCTGGATTCGGTAAACTGGCATGGCTTTACTTCTTCCCAGAGGGGAGTTTGAGCAGGGAGACAGGGAGAATTCAAGAGACTAAACACTATGCTAATTGAGCACCTTGAATGTGTGTGCTCTTTAGAACCAGGCCACTGCTAGCCAATGTGAGTCTTGTTAAGAATTGGGCCAGCCGCCATGGCTCATGCCTATAATCCCAGCACTTTGGGAGGCCAAGGCAGGAGGATGGTTTGAGGCCAGGAATTTGAGACCAGGCAGGGCAACATAGGGAGACTCTGTCTCTACAAAAAATTTAAAAATTAGCCAGGAATGGTGGTGTGCACTTCTAGTCCCAGCTACTCTGGAGGCTGAGGTGGGAGGATTGCTTGAGCTCAGGAGTTCCAGGCTGCAGTGAGATATGATTATGCCATTGCACTCTAGCAAGACCCCACCTATAAAAAAATAATAAATACATAAATAAAAATTTAAAAAGGATGAGGAAAGGTGCCTCTCCAGGTGGATGCATTAGAAGGTACCCTCTCTGGGCTGGTATAAGCACACAGATGCAAGGCCTGACCCTATGAACTTTGTGGGGGTCGCAGTCTCCTCACCTGGAGGAGAGCACTACACAAATGGAGCACTGCCCCTAGGAGCCTGTCCATGCTGGTAAACAGGGCTTTCCCTGCATAAGCTCCTTTAATTCTCATCATGATCCCATGAGGTTGATGGTGTTATTTTCCTTGATTTCTAGATAGGGAAACTGAGGCACCACAAAGTTGGGTAATTTGTCCACAGTCATCACTACCAAGTGGAAGAGCTAGGATTTGAACTCTAGGAATTCGCTGCCAGATCCTGTTCTCTTAGCCAGGACAGTCTGGGTCAGGGCTGGCTGTGGGGAAATTTGTTCAGCAGACAATGTGGAGGGTCTACCCCAGTTGGCCTTTGCCCTTGATGGCATTGTCTCCCCTTCTCTGCCTTCCTCAGCCTGCTCCCCACCCAGGAGGGTGCTGAGACGCTCACTAGACATTTAGCTATGGCTTCAGGCCAATTGTTATTAAGCGTCCCATTTTCCTCTGTAAGATGGGCAGGATTGTCCCGAAGGCTGCCTCCCAGGCCTGTCAGGAGAGTTGAAGGAGATGAGATGAAAGGCCATGCTTTGCAATCCCCAGAAACCGCAGGACAGAAGGAGGCTGTTATGAGCATTGTGGGACCCTCCAAGGGAAAGCGAGTTCCTTCACTCGGAGGTAGGGAGAGGGCCAGCTCCAGGGCGATGGCCTCACCCACAGCCACACATGGCCCCTGCAGGCCCTGCTGCCTTGCTGATCCATTAGAGGTTGGGATGCTCCCCAGAGCTGCCAGTGCCCATACCTGTGTGAGGTGGGTGCTCATAAACTCTCCAGTCACTCTTTCAGAGTGTGCCACTTGTTTCTGGTGGGAACTCATCCCCACTGGCACATGTAGCATGTCCCTTGTGCTCCAATTCCATGGTACCCACCCTAACCAGGGCTGTGAGGTGTCACAGCACAGAGAATGCCCCAGGGCCAAATATGGCTGGTATATTCCACCCCCACCATGTTCCTTGAATCTGGGCCTGGTGTCCACATTCCATCTTTGCCCTGGGAGCCACTTCCAGTGCAGGCATTAGGTGGAGGCATTGGAATACATTAGGAAAGGTACCCTCATTTGTAGGTGGGAGTGTAGAAGGGGCCTGATTAGGGAAAGCTCAGCTCCTGTGCTCCTTCCTCACTGTGAGTTGCAGGAATAACATCCTCCCGCTTCCTGTCTTGGCTGCCACTCACAACTGGAAGGCTGGAGCAGACAAGACAGGAACCCTAGTCCGAAGCTCACTGGCACATTCTGTGCATATGCTGGGCTGTGCCACATAAAACTTATCATGGGCTCTCCCCTGCATGGGCAGAGTTTGCACTCAACAGCAGAAAGAAACACAGGCAGATTTTCAGAATTCTTTTGGTACACTGACAAACTTCGGCCATGACACAACCTTTTCGTCTTAAGAAGTGACCTGCTTCTGGTTTTCCCATGCCTGGCTTGAACAGATGCTCTTTGCCCAGATGCCATTTGTGTGTTTGTTTTTTTCACTGAAACTTGGAAAATCACCTCTAGACTGCCTCGCAGTCCACTCCACGTGGTCCAAAGTAGCAGAAGGGCAATTTCAGACCCCAGAAAGCCTGAGTTCACTTTGAAATTTCCCAGCCTTTCAGGTTCAAGTGGGTTCTAAACTTGGCAAATGCATTTCCCCTGTCCCTAGAGGGAAAAAATAAAAACCACCAGCAAAAATACATTACACTGGGCATTATATTTCTGTGACGGAAATAACTCATTTTCATGACACACTATAATAATCGCAAATTATGGTACACAATGAATCCATTCTCATTAAAGTCTGTATGGAGAAAAGCAAAGAATACAAAATGTATACAATTGTTTAAAGGAAAAATGCCATGTAATATAAAAGATACTCTAATCGCTATTTCTAATTACAAAGAAGAGAAAATCACTAAAAAATTTTTACAGCATCTAATTACCAAAAAAAGCCAGAACCACAAAATAACTCTCTATAAAATTAATAATGAAGGAGGACTTCAAATGACTGTAGTTTCTCAAAATTGCTCTTCCTCCAATTGAGAAATGTACAGGGAATAGTTGGCAGAACTGTGTGTGACATTGGCTTTCAAGCAGTTTTTTGTGTGAGATTAGTTGTGATTACCTCTGTGTGCCAGGTGCCCGGCTAGGTGTCTGCATGCACAGGACCTCGTTTCATCCTCAGGCAACCCTACTTGTTAGGCTTGGCTATCCTCCTTTATCCTTGGGTAAACTGAGGCTCAGAGAGATTTAATAACTTACCCAATGTATAGGCTATCCCTACATTGTGGTCAGCCGACCACAATGCATGATATGCCTATTGTCCTATGATAATCTTTACAAAGGCATTTTTTTGTCAGCTGGGACAATACATTCTATCGTCACCCAACCATAGTCACTCAGCCAAGAAGGCTGGAAGTCAGGACTTGAATCTGGGACCTTGGCTTTAAAGGTCTAGAACTTTTGTAATGCAGATGACTCCCTCTGAACCACGTGACAATGCAGGAATACCACCTAATCCTCCTTGAGCAAGTCTTTTTATGTGACACCATCAGCTAAAGGAAGATACCTGAAATGTCCCCTTGTAGCCTTCATAACCAATCCCCAAGCTGCAGGATGTGCTGTGGATCAGAAGGGACAAGGCCAGGAGCAGGAAGCTGGCAAGGAGGCCACTATAATCAGGTGGACACAAGATGGTCACATGGACAAGACCAAGGCTGCCGGGAAGAGGACAGTGGAGATGGAGAGCTGTGGATGGATTGGGGTGCATGTAACCGGCAGAAGTCTCATAACTTGGTGACACTTTGGAGGGTGGTATTGTCCCCAGAATTTCTGCTTGGTGATCTGGGTGAGTGGTGGGACCATGAACAGAGATGTGGAAACTGGAGGAGGAGCGGGCCTGAGTCCAGAAAGCAAAGGGTTGAGATCTGGACACACTGAGTTTGAGGATGCAACTCTCCATGCAGCGGTCACTTGGATGGCAGCTGAAACTTGTGCTCAGGCAGACTCTGGAATCACTGCTCTCCACCCCACCACAAACCTGCTCCAGCCCCTTTGGTCACTAGCTCAATAAATGGCCACACAAGTCTGCCTAAATGCTCAAGTCAAAATGCAAAGTGTCATCCTAACAGCTATTTCTTGCCTTCACACATGACCCCTGCTCCATTAGCGAATTATTTCAGCTCCTCCTTCACAATGCATGCAGGATGCAGCCAACTCCCATCTCCTCCACTGCTCCCTCCTGCTCTAAGCCATGGCCATGGAACACCTGATTCCTGCAACAGCCTCTAAGTGGGCTGCTGTTCCCATCTCAGCCTTCTGAAGTCTCTTCTGCGTGTAGCAGGTGAAATGATATTTTTACAACATAAATCAGATTATGTCATGACACTGTTCACAACTCTTCCCTGGTTTCTCATATCACCCAGTTTTGTGGGTTTAAATTGTGGTTCCCCAAAAGCTATGCTGAAGTCCTAACCCCCAATACCACAGAATATAATGTAGGGTCATTGTAAATGTAATTAGTTAAGATGAGGTCATACTGGAGTAGGGTGGACATTTAATCCCACGATGGGTGTCCTTAGAAGACTCGGACACACAGAGAGAATGCCATGTGATGACAGAGGCAGAAATTGGAGTGAGGCAGCTGCAAGCCCGGGATTCACAGTCACCACCAGGAAGAGGCAAGGAAGAAGTTTACCTAGTGCTCCACAGGGAGCATGATCTAGTGACACCTTGACACAGGACTTCCAGTCTCCAGAAGTGGGAGAGAACAAATTTCTGTTGTTTTAAGCCATCAGTTTGTGATACTTGCTACAGAAACCCTAGGAAATTAATATGCCCAGAATAAAATCCAAAGTCCCCTGGCTCCTAAGACTTCTTGTGAACTGGCCTCTGCCCACCCATCTGCCAGGAGCTCCTCCCGCCACCCCCTCCCTCCCTCTTTCCAGATGCACGGCTCCTAGACAGAGCCTGATCCTGCCTGGGGCTTCTGTGTTCCTGCCTGGGACGGTTGCCTCCACCTCTCTTCAGGGCCCATACTCCCTTACCTCCTCCAAGTCTCTGATCTAATGGCAGCCCCAGCCAGAGGCCTCTAGCTGCTGCCATGTCTAAAGCTGCCTAGGACAGCTGCCAGTTCTACCAGTCTTTTGATGAACTTTTCTCTTTCTCATAGCAATGATTATTTTCATAGTCATTATCATTATCTGAAATTATATTTTTAAAGTCTTAATCGAAATGTGTCACCCCCATTAGAATGTAAGTTCTTGAAGAGCATGGTTTTTGCCTGCCAGGACCTGGCATACAGGGGTGGCTATCCAGCAGATAGTGTGGACTGTGTGTGTTGTCTCATTTAATCTTCACAACATCTCTGTGATGAAAACAATTAAAACCATCAGTTACAGCGGTTTTATTCCATGTCAGGTGGTGTTCTAAGTGTGTTCATTTAATCCTCACAACAACCCTATTAATGTCCTCATTTTATAGATGAGAAAGCTGGAGCACAGAGAAGTTGAGAAACTCACCCAAGATCACACAGCTACTAGTACGTGGTCAAGTCAGAGTTTGCGTGGAGCCAGCTAGGATACACCATGCCCTTCACTTCGACCTGATCCTGACTCTGGGAACATCAGGAACTCGGCTCATGATGTCACAGCAGCACTAAGCTACTAAGACTACCGTGTCTCAACCCCCAAAACAAAATAAACAAAACAAAACAAACAAAGCACCCACAGCATTTTCTCTTCCTCTTTTTATTTCCATCTGCATTTGTCCTGCTGGAGATCTCCCTAGAAAGGGTCTCCCAAAGGACTGGAATTTTCTAAAGGAATTCTGACAGCAGAAGTGGGCACTGGCGGATGGAGTCCAATAGCGTCAGCCTCGGGTGTGGCTTTGTGGCCACACGGTGACAGAATTGTCCTGACCTGTTCTCTTCCATCCTCTATCACTATTTCCTTCCCCTGCCTTTTCTCCACATCTCCACTCACATCCTGGGCTGATGGGCCTGGAGCTCGCCTCAGCTGAGACCTTCTGTTACCAGTAGGAAAGCAGAGACCAAGGGACCACGCATCTTATAGCTAATGTGTATGTGTAATGTAGTTGAGTATTGTTATGTATCTTATTCCTGCTGAAGAACTGTTATGAAGTGGATAATTATCATACAATGAAACAAAGCTACCTGGTAGCTCAATTTGGCCCTTTAATACAGTTGCTTTGTTTTGCACAGGCTTCCCGTGTCTTCCCAGATTGTAAACACCCTGAAAGCAGAGGAGGGGGCTTTCATTTCTACATCATCCACCAAACTCCGTGTTAAGAGCAAATGCATTTCCCCTCTAATGTGGTAGCCTGGAAACTGACTCATTGCTTACAGCCTGAAAACCAGCTCCTCTGCAAAAGCCCTGCTCACTTGTCTCAAAGACCTTTGGGCGTCTTTGAAGCCCACTCTCTCACCCCATCCACTGCTCCCTCCAAGCCTCCCCACTCCGTGTGCTGACCTGACCTCTCCTCATCAACATGGGTGTTTCTGCAAGATGATACTGCCCATTGCTCACTGCTTGGTGACAAAATATTGTTTTACAGTGATAAGCATCTCGTAAGACAATATTTGGAAAGTTATTATCTCCATGTCTCTGGTTGAGGACATGGAATGATATCACCCAAAACCAGATCTTCTCTGTTTGCAGCCAGCAACTGGGGCGGCTGGGGACAAGATATATGAGGTATCGGGGGGCTTGATCTTCCAGTGATTCACCACGGATTGGTGCCCACATGCCTAATAAGATCTTTTCAGAACCTAAAGGGGAAGCTGTGACACTTCGCAGGGATCCAGGGAGGAGAGAATTTGAGTGGCGAAGCTTGGGTAATGTGATCCCCAGTGACAAATGAATTTCTTCAGAAAGCTGTTAATGTTTATATGGCCTGCTGCTGGGCTGGAGGAGATATATATATATATATATATTTTTTTTTCTTTTCTTTTCTTTTTTTTTTTCAGATGGAGTCTCACTCTGTCGCCTAGGCTGGAGTGCAGTCGCGCAATCTCGGCTCACTGCAAGCTCCACCTCCCGGGTTCACACCATTCTCCTGCCTCAGCTTCCAGGGTAGCTGGGACTACAGGTGCCGGCCACCACACCTGGCTAATTTTTTGTATTTTTAGTAGAGATGGGGTTTCACTGTGTTAGCCAGGATGGTCTCAATCTCCTGACCTTGTGATCCGCCCGCCTCGGCCTCCCAAAGTGCTGGGATTATAGGCGTGAGCCACCACACCTGGCAGAGAAGATATTTCTTTTAGCGACCAGGCCCATGTTTCTTCTGTCTACATTCAACAAGTTCTTTGGACTCAAACTCCAGGGAAGATTCAGAGACCTTGGGGGTCTGAGATCTTTTCTTGTCACTTCACCTCCAAGCAAGAGCAAGGTCCCATCATTCGTCACCTGCCTCAGGGTACCCACTGACAGCTGGCCTTGTCTAAGTCACACATCTTGCAGACTCTAGCATAGGGTTCCTCAAACCCAGCACTACGGACATCTGGGATGGATAGTTCTTTATTGCTTGGGTGGGGAGGGAGGGGCTGTCTGATGCATTGTAGGACATTTAAGCAGCATCCCTGGCCGCTACGCACTAGATGCCAGTAGAGCCTTCCTCTAGTTGTGACAACCAAAACATGTTTCCAGATATTTCCAAATATCCCTTGGGGAAGGGTGGGGTGGGCAACATTATCCCCAGTTGAGAACCACTGCTGTAGAGTGACAAAGCATCCTCACTCTCACCATCCCATCTGAACAGTGCAAACATTCTGGCAGAGTGCTTAAATAAGAATCATTTTCCTTTTTTAAACAGCATGTTCTGACATTCAGAGAGATGGGGTGAGCATCACTAGGTCAAATAGCAGTTGAGTAGAGGAGCTGAGTGCAGAAGCCCAGCCACAGGCTACTTTTGGTATGACTCTAACCCTTCTTTCAGTAATGGGCCTCTGCTGGAGTTTGAGTGTTTGAGGTCCCACGGAAACTCGTGTTGAAATCTGTCATTGTGATGGTATTGGGAGGTGGAACCTGTAAGAAGTTTATCTCCATGCTCATAAATGGACTAATATTGCTGTTGTGGGAGTGGGTTTGCCCGTCTCCTCCTCTATTTTGTCCTTGTGCCTTCGGCCACAGGATGATGCAGCGAGAAGGTTCTCACCAGATGTGGGAACCTTATCTTAGACTTTCCAGCCTCTGGAACTGTGAGGAAATACATTTCTGTTCTTTATGAGTTACCAAGTCTGTGTATTTTCATTACAGCAGCACTGAAAGGACTAGGACAGCAGCCTCCCTCAGTGTCTTGCCAATGCGTCTTCAGCTTACCTGTGCTCGTGCCCTATCTTCTCACAGTTCCTGAAAATTCCACCTGAAAAGCTTCATTCACTCTTCTGATGCAAGAGCCATCATGAAGCCATAAGTAGTAAGTGAGGGGAGAATCTAACCCGGGGCACTTTCTGGAGGCTTCCTGGCAGCCTTCAGTTAATGATTCCTAAGCTGATTCCTCCAGAGCCTAACCTTTACCCTCACCTTTTCTCTGAATGAGGGATCTAAATCCTAGAGGAGGGAAAAGACCACAAGATGCCTGGAATCCTAAGGGCACTGCCTGATCAATAAAGAAATGGAACAGAAAATAAAATAGGTGTCTTCTACTCTTAGATATATTTGTTATAACCAAGAATGTTTCTGTAACTTGTATTGCCCAGGTCCTCCCAGCTGAGGTCACCTTCTCAGCCACTACCCATGTTCTGCTTCCTCCTGATGATGCAGGACCCAGCCCTCTGCAAAGCTCCACTCCCCCAGGTGTTTCTGGAAGGTTGATGGGGGTGTATCACTCATGCTCCTGAATCAGTGAGTCCATGTGCCCACCTGACACCACTAACCTGTTGCTACAACCATTTCAGAGCCCTGGCTCATCCCAGGGATCATGGAGAAGAATATGTATTATCTTAGAAGAATATGTGAATTATAGATTAAACATCTATCTTACTTGGGATATTCATGTGTGTTTCAAGGAGTGGTTTTCAAACTGGGTTCAGAGAAACCCTCAGAGTTTCTGGACATGCCTCAGTAGTTACCAATTGGGCCCCAAGTGTAGAGAAGATGGGGAATGGATAAGCTCCAAGTATCTGCTTCCCGTGCACTCAGAGCTCTGTTTTTTATACACAGTACATCCTGGGGGGTCACAGAGCGTTTCACTTGAAGACAGGTTTCTGCTGTTTCTAGAAAGTGGGAAAGCTACTGTCCTAAATGATAATGTCTAACTAGTTAATCAAATAAGATTAATATTTAAATTAAAAGAAAAATAGTGAGATATAAGAAATTATAAAAATTATAAGAAAAAAACTTGGAGTCCATCAGAACTAAATTGAGTCTAGTGGATGAGAAGGGGCACACACAGGCTCTTGGGATGCTATGATCTTTTATTTCTTGAGCTGAGCAGTGGTCACACAGTTGTGCTCATTTTGCGATAATTCACTGGGTTATGCCAGGGATTAGTGTCCTCCTAAGTGTGGGCTGGTATAACAGCACACCATAGACTAGATGGCTTAAACAACAAACGTGTAGTTCTCAGAGTCCTAGAGGCTGCAAGTTCAAGATAAAGGGCGGCAGATTTGGTGTCTGGTGAGGGCCTTTTCCTGGCTTATAGGCAGTCACTGTTATGTCTATAAACCCCCATAGCTCATATGTCAAAACCTATGATGTATGTGTACCCCATAAATTTATATGTTGAAATCGAATCCCCAACATGATAATGTTAAGAGATGGGCCTTTTGGAGGGGATTAGGTCATGACGGATCCACCGTCACAGATGGGATCAGTGCCCTCATGAAAGAGGCCTGAGGGAGCTTATTTGCCCCTTTGGCCATATGAGGACACATAGAAGGCATCATCTATGAGGAACAAGCCCTCATCAGACACCTAATCTTCTCTTACCTTGATCTTGGACTTCCCAGTCTTCAGAACTTTGAGCAATAAATTTCTGTTGCTTATCAATTGCCCAGTCTAAGGTATATTGTTATAGCAGCCCTAATGGACTTAGATAGCCACCTTAGACAACCCTCATATGGCTGAGAGAGAGCTCCTGTCTCTTCCTCCTTTTATTTTTATTTACCTGTTTATTTTTATTTGTATTTGTTTTTATTTATTTTTTGAGACAGAGTCTCACTCTATCACCCAGGCTGGAGAACAGTGGAATGATTACAGGCATGCACCACCATTCCTGGCTAATTTTTGTATTTTCAGTAGAGATGGGGTTTCACCGTGTTGGTCAGGCTGGCCTTGAACTCCTGACCTCATGATCCGCCTGCCTTGGCCTCCCGAAGTGCTGAGATTACAGGCATGAGCCACCACGCCCGGCCTTTCTAGATCTTTTATAGGTTTTTTTTTTTAACCTGTAAAATGAGACTTCATTTCTATTTTTATTTGATGAAACATGTTTTGTCTATTTTATTTTATTTTATCTTTTGAACAAAGTCTAGCTCTATCACCCAGGCTAGAGAGCAGTGTCGTGATTGTGGCTCACTGCAGGCTTGACCTCCCCAGCTCAAGCAATTCTCCCATCTCAGTCTCCTGAGTAGCTGGGACCATAGGGGCACACCACCATGCCCAGCTAATTTTTTTTTTTTTATGTTTTGTAGAAACAGGGTCTCACTTTATTGCTCAGGCTTGCCTCAAACTCCTGGGCTCAAGCAATCCTCCTGCCTTGTCCTCCCAAAATGTTGGGATTACAAGTGTGAGCCACCACACTGGCCTTAATTTTATTTTTAAATCAAAGTATAATATACATATGGAAATGGGCAGGTATCACACACATATAGCCCAGGGGTTGGCTTTCTTTCTGGAAAGAGCCAGGTGGAAAATATTTTCTACACTGCAGGCTGTACAATCTCTGTTGCAACTCTTCAACTCTCCCTTTGTAGGATGAAAGCTGCGATATGCCATATGTAATGAATATGCATGCCTGTGTTGCAATAAAACTTTATTTGCAAGAACAGGTAGCTGGTCACAGTTGACCTCCTAGCCATAGTTTTCCAACCTTATTTATTTCCCAAAGGAGATAAATAAGATTAGATTTGATCTTGAGGGTGAGAAGCTTATGATAGGATTAATGTCCTTATAAAAGAAGAAAGAGGCCAAGAGAGGTAGCTCATGCCTGTAATCTCAGCACTTTGAGAGGCAGAGGCGGGCAGATCACCTGAGGTCAGGAGTTCGAGACCAGCCTGACCAACATGGTGAAAACCCCGTCTCTACTAAAAACACAAAAATTAGCTGGGTGTGGTGGCACACACCTGTAATCCCAGCTACTTGGGAGGCTGAGGCAGGAGAATTGCTTGTACCCGGGAGGTGGAGGTTGCAGTGAGCCGAGATCATGCCACTGCACTCCAGCCTGGGCAACAGAGTGAGACTCTGTCTCAAAAAAAAAAAAAAAAAATCTAGAAAGGAAGCAAACTCATTTGCCTAAGACCATGGCAAAATCACTAACCATCTAGTACTTTCTCCAAAGCTGCATACTAGCAACATCTCACAACTATTGAGGATGTAGATCTGGGAGACCCTAGGGATGTCAGCAGGCTCCCATGGGCTGATGGAGACCTAAGTCTGGCTCCTCCTCCACTGCTGTAAGAGTTGTAATGGGAAACCTCTGCCAGGAAGGGCTGGAAGTGGGGGGTGAGGGCTGCAAAAGGACACTCCTCACTATGGACAAGGGAAATAGCCTGTGACAATTCAACCCCAGAAGTTAGGACCTCTGGGAAGCTGCCAAGGTGAGGTTGACCTGGGTCAGCCCTTGGGAATGGACAGCATTCTGCTCACAAATTCAGGGCCACTGGGAAAGGGTCATGCTAGGTGCGTGCTTGAACTTTGTTAAGGAAAGTTGGAGACTGATAGGTTTTTCCAGTGGCTGGTCCAAGCTAGCCTAGTGGGGAGTGGAGGTCTGTGGCATGTGGCTTGCTGTTTGGGAGAGGAAGCCCACATTGTGTGCCAGGACTAGGCTGGGAGCTTCATGTGCCCTTCCTCCCTCAGTCCCTTGTCTGGGGTATGGGAGCACAGCCATCCTCATCTTGTCCATTTTACGGTGAGGAAATTGAGATTCAGGGAGGACAAATATTTCCCCTAACAGTGCAACTGGAATTGGAAGCCTGCCATTAAGCTGGGAGAACGAAGTGTGCTGAGATCCTGAATTCCTATGAAGAAAATAAGAAATTGTGTATTAACTGTTCTCTAAGTATTTGGACCCTGCATGGTGCAGTTTTGTTGCAAAGGCTAGAAGAAGATGGCAGCTCCTACTGTCCTAGTTCCTAAGCCTCTGTCAATCATGCTTCCAATTTCTCACCCAACAAAAACCAAAGAGTTTCTTCTTGGGGTTCTCTCAACAAGCTCAAACTCTTCCAAAGAGCAGTGAGAAGACTCAATTTGGATGTGGATTCCTCCCTGGAGTGTTCTAGACCAAGAAAGAGGAAATAACAAAATACTGAAATAGTGAATTGGGCAGATGGATGCTCCACATCCACTGTACTAGAGGCAGGTGATGGAAGACAGAACGAGCTAAATTTGCTGTCTGTAAAATATTAGGAAAGAGGAATCCAAGAGAAAGCTGGGTCATTTTCAGAAGATACAGACCTCCTTGGGTTTAATGAAGAAAAATATTAATTAACGGAAATCTAAGGCACACACACATACTCCCATCTGGCAATAATCAAATGCCTAAAATAGGCTTATATTGCTGCCATCTGGCCGTGGAAGGTGGTGATTCTCACTGCCCAATGCAGAGCTTCCCCTTCATCACAATTTGAAATCCTGGGGCAGGCTGGGGAGCCTAAGAATCCCCCAGACACAGAAACAGGGGCAGAGGTCTTATCTGCGGAGATGGGAGGAGGCTGGGACAGAAGCAACTATGCTTTCAAGTAGTGAGAAAAGAGACTAATTTCCCATTTATAGCAATGTTATAGAGTTGCTGACCCCAATAAATGAATTTAAAGTTTTATTTATTCAGAACAAGCCTCTTCAAAAAATTCAATATTATAGTACAGGAGGCACGTGGATATGAAGAAAACTGTGAGGATAATACACAAAGAAAAATGGCGGAAGTTTGGGATTCACATTTATACGTTAGAGTGTACAGAACAGGCCAGGAAGATGAAAGGATCCAGGAGTTTGCAGAACGGTGTGTGATGCAACAGAATTTCTGACTCCTTCAAGTGGTTTCCTGGGCAATGAAGTTCAACCAGTGCCCGGCAAATTGCCTTTTTGCATGAAAGACCCCAGAGAACGAGTTAGACCTCGGAAGCTTTGCAATGAGTTAAGAACAATAAACTTGATAGATCTGTGGTTTCCCACCCCCAGCCCCCACACCCTTTTCCTTTTCTGAACTGTGTGGCTTCTCCCTGGCCAAAAAAAAAAAAAAAAAAAAAAAAGGAAAAGAAAAGAAAAGAATATTTGTGTATCGTTGCATATTTTTCTAGAAACCTGTTTCTGAACTGTATCATAACTTCCAGTAATAACCCGTTCCTGTGGTTCAGAGATCTTTTATCAGCCTATTTTAGGCATTTGATTATTGCCTGACTAATAATAATAGGGACTTGTTTTCTCAAAGAGCAGGCTGGAAGATCTAGTGTAAATTGTAGTGTATAATTGCTCAGTGACTGCCATTGAAAATTCCTAGTTACTGGAGTAAAGGAGCATCTCTCTTAGGTGCTAGAAGCTAGTTTTTCTTGTAATAATAATTAGGCTGTGAGACACCCAGAGAGCAAACTTAATTGTAAAGAAAAGGGAAAAGAAAGAAAACGAGAGGGGAAAATCCTGAAAACACCTGTTGGGCTCATTCACATTGCCTGGGAGAGAAGTTCAGCCAGAATCTAGGAGGAGCCTTGGACTAGCTGCGTGTCCAGTCTGCAGCCAGTGGCCCTGGTGGCAGGTAGCAGGTAACTGCGGGGTGAGCACGCAATCCCTTTAAGACAGGCAGTGAGCAGTGGGCCTGGGGTCCACTCTGATTAAAGTTTAGAGAATTTCAGTATTCCTCCAGCCTACTCACAGTGCACGCACACACACACACCCAGACCTAGAAGGTTTTGGAATGGTCAGTCCTGTGGGGCTCAAAGTCACTGGACGTCTGGGGGAGCTTTCTACCTTCTGGTGACCAAGGAGCTATAACATGTAGGAAAACTCCCTAACTAGAAACACCCTTTCCAACCCAGTCACTGTGCTGGATCCCTTCTGAAGGACTCACTATTTCCAAATATCTGAGTGATGAGGGGGCATGGGGTAACAGTGTCAAGGCCTACATGGTGTGACTTTGGGATTGCCTGGATTCTACCTAGGGGCAAAAATATCTCTCTCCTGCCTAGTCCTTGAGCCTGAAATTCTGAACATCTTGGGTTAGGTGTGGATATTTCTGTGACTGGAGACTGATGTTTTCAGATGTTTAATTCTGATAGATGAGAAAACTCCTATTTCATGTTTGTTCCTGTGTCTCATACAATAAATCAGGAACTCGAGACATAGATGCTAGCACTTAAATTGTGCCAAAAATGTGCCCACAGTGTTGTAAGTTCTTAACATGTATTAATTCATTTAACTCAACATCCATGAGCTAAGAACAATCATTATGCTGATCTTACAGACAGGAAAGCAGAGGTCAGGAGAGATGAGGCAAAGTGCCTTTGCCTGATAGGTGGCTGAGAAGGATTCAAGGTTGGTGGCTGGGTCTCAGCATCTATAGGCTCGCCCTGGCACAGTGCTGCCTGGCTCATCCTTGGTTTTAGAAGTAAATACCACATCTCCTCATTTTCTCTTCCTGAACAAAATATTCTGGGACCAGAGCTAGGGGTGGGAGGGGTAGACGTGGAAGCATTGTTCTGGCATGTTGACCCTGTAGGTAGAAGGCTGCTATGCATAGTCCTCTTTTGGGCTGGCACAGCACTTTACAGTGCACATTGCCCATCCTCTCACGTCCATGACTTTATTTTATCCCGGCTCAACTGTACCCAGCCAAGATCCCCAACAAATATACCACCTGTCTCCTTTAGTTTCTCTTTATTATCAAACTGTGTATGCCAGGAAACTTCTGCAGGCCATTTTGTTTTTTTTTTTAGACAGAGTTTCTTGCCACCCAGGCTGAAGTGCAATGGTGCGATCTCAGCTCACTGCAACCGTCGCCTCCCGGGTTCAAGAGATTCTCCTGTCTCAGCCTCCCGAGTAGCTGGGATTACAGGCACAAGCCACCATGCTCGGCTAATTTTCATATTTTTGATAGACACGGGGTTTCACCATGTTGGCCAGGCTGGTCTTGAACTCCTGACCTCAGGCGATCCGCCTGCCTCAGCCTCCTAAAGTGCTGGGATTACAGGCGTGAGCCACTGCACCCAGCTGGCCATAAGCTTTTTAAAGAGGAACCAGGCTTTGTGTTTCAAAACCAGGACAACCAACAGGCACTTCCAGCCCACTTATTAGGGGTAGGACCTTGGGCTGATCCTGTAATTTGTCTGGGCTTCAGTTTGTTCTGTGACATGGGAATGAGAAGTCTCCTTTGCTGACTGGAAGAACTCACACGCCCAACTCATCTCCTCCTCATCCTACAGCACTCAGTCTGAAGGTGTCCCAGGCTGGTTTGGGACCCCCATGGGATCCCATAGCCCCTTTCGTTTCCCCCAGAGAACCTAGATGTCTCTCATGTTATCTGCACTGTCATTGTTGGATGCCTTCCCCACTGGACTGCCTGTTCCTGGAAGGTGTGGCTCACTTTTGAACTTGGACAAAGTTTTATTCATCTTTGGAGAAACAGCCATGAGCTGATGGTCATTTTTCCTTTGAGATTTAACTACAATTGGTTGAATTCTTCATTCCCTCATTGATGAGAAAGCTAGCATAACCCTCAATATCTTGAAGGATTCTTATGTCTTATCTACTCCTCTCTTATATCCAAATTCTTGCTTGTGAATTCTTGCTTTCTTCTCTCTGTTTTGCACTTGACTCACTAGCTGAAGGATAGCCAAGATTTAGCAAAAATAAATACAGGAAAAACAGTTAAATTTGAATTTCAGATAAACAATGAATTTTTTTTAGTATAAGTAAGTCCCATGCAATATTGGGGACATTCTTATGTTAAACAATTATTGACTGTTTATCTGAGATTTATATTTACCTGAAAACCCTATATGTTACCTGGCATCCCTCTGCCAGCCCATCTCCACATGACATCACCTCACTAGGAATTGTTGGTATTATCATTCCTCAAAGGACCATCAGCTGAAGACTGCCCATCTAACATGTGGTTCTGAGGTTGGGAGAAGTGAAGGGTGGGTGAGATGACAAGGAGCAGAGCAAGCAACCTCCCGTTGGAAGCTATGCATCCCTCTTCTTAACTGTTCTTGGTTATTCCCAAGACTAGTAAGCCTTTCCCTGCTGATGTTTTCTAAAGGGCTCCAGCCTCCAACCATGCTGCTGGGACCCCATCTCTGTGCTTTGCATTCTGTGTTCAATGTCTGAAAACCAAAATATTTGTTGCCCTATGATGTGGTGACTCTGCAGCCCATGCCCCAGGTAAACTCCAGGTCCAGCTTGGCACCAAGGAAACCTCACCAACCAAAGTGCTTTGTGGGACAAAGGGCTTTAATGCTGAGACTTCAGTCCATACAGTAGTCACGGAAAAAGAGATTTTAATGTGAGGAGTCTGGGGTCCTGGTCATGGGGGGTCCTGCTCTACCTCACAGAAGGATGGCTTCTTTCCAGAAAAATGATGCAAAGGAAAGCAAGTGACATGTAAATGTTTCTCTTCTTTAGGAAAACGAAGTAACGCTTATCAAGTATCTTCTATATACCAAGCATGATATTACAAAGAGACAACCAATAGGCTGTATCCAGGTAGCAGATGCATTCTTCTTAGACCTGTTCAATACTTAAGAGTATTTGAGCTGATATTTAAATTTTATGAATTTCATGTAAAAGTCTGAATTTCCAGCCTGCTTGAAAAAAATCAAAGCTGTGGCCACATTGGGAGCACCATTGGTTGGGTCTGAGTAGAGCTGGTCTTTAGGCTTTGTGTTGTGTAGGCCACGTGCTCTCCACTTTACCCCCACTCCCCACCAGTCCCTATTATCCTGATGCTTCTGCCCTAAACATGTTCTGGGTGCTTTACATATTGATCTAGTTAAATCCCCATCATCAATTATTAGACAGTGCCATGAACTGAATTGCAGCTCTCCAAAATTCATATGTGACTGTATTTGGAGATAAAGCTCCCAAGGAAATAATTATGGTTAAATGAGTTTATTAGGTTGGGACCCTGCTTTGATAGGTAGTAGCCTCCTTTATTAAAAAGAGAGAGAGATAGTGCACAGAAAGAGATCATGTGAGCACCCAGTGAGACAGCAGCCCTACCTAAGAGAAGAGGCCTCAGAATGAAACTTACCTGCTGGCACCTTGAACTTGGAGCTTTCAGAACTATTATGAGAAAATACATTTCTGTTTGAGCCACTCAGTTTATAGTATTTTGTTATGTCAGCCTGAGCCAACTAATACAGATGGATATATTATAGTTATCTTACAGATGTGAAATTAGAAGTCAAGAAGTTGAATAAGTTGCGCATGTAAAAAGTGGCAGAGATGGGTTAAAATCCAGGTTTTTCTGATCAAAGCAAGATATTCTCTGAAGGTTAGGGCTTATGAGCCGCAGGACCTCTCCCACAGTAGATCACTGGTCTGTCCCCTGCCCCTTTACGTTCCCTGTCTGGCCTCATAGGCTTATTATCCTAAAAGGTCCTGCCAACTCCAGCATCCATTGGCTTCTGGGAAACTGCTCCCCTTGTGCAGCCATTGACCTTGTAACTGTCACCGAATACCTGGCTTAGCACCCCACCTCCATGAGATCTGCCTTGATCCCTTTGTATGAATGCTCATTCCAGAGCCTGCTCAGCACTTTGCAGCACTTTGTCTATGCTCCTGCCCTGATGGCACTTCCCATGGGTCGCCTGATAGTAGAGATGAGTGTCAAGCATCTGTCCCCTTGAAGGCAGGGCCAGCTCTCAGCCACCCTAGTATATAGCTGAGGTCAGATGGTGAAATGCCTCCCAGTGCTGGGCAGGGCCCCTCAGTGGGAGAAACTGGTTGAGTCCAGAGATGAGAGTGTCAGGGGGACTGTGGTTGGTGGGAGAGTTCAAGCCCTGTCTATAGGGAGCTTCTGCTACTTGGTTCCCAATGTTTGTTGCCATGAGAGCAACAAACATTGGCCCAGGGTGGCCAAGTCTGGCTTTTTTCAACAGCAGTCAGAAATCCAGATTAACCCGTTTCTAATACTTAAAGCTTGGCCATGATTTCTTATTTTTCTGAACTCTGCACAGATCAAACACAATACATCCAGGCTCGTGTTACAGTTGGTCATGGATTCGGATCCAGTCTGTGGCTCCTGCAGTGATGCCTGGGCTGGTTCTCAGCACCCAGTAGGTCTGTGGGTGGGAGAAGGTGACAGAAAGTTGCACCAGGCCGTCACCGTCCAGGACCAGGCTGCTCTGGGAAAGCCCGCCTGGCCTTGCCCTACCTCCCTGGCCAAGCCCAAAAAAAGAACAGAGCTATGGACTGCACTTCCCACCCCAGCCCAATTTGTGACCCAGTAATGGACTTTTTCTCTGGATCCTCCAGTGCAGCTCCTGCTGCTTCTCCTCTGAGCCAGTGAGGCAGGAAGCCAAGGCCTCTCTGGAAGGCCCTGAGATCCTGGTGGAGGTTGCCTGGGTGAAGCTTCCGGGGGAGCACTTCCAGCCGGAAGAGCCAGTGGTCTTTCTCCCTTCAGTCACTGCTCTGAGCCTCCCATGGCCTCCCCCCTCAGAGCTCCAGGCACTGGACATGGTAGATTTAGGCTCCTGTGGACAATTTAGGTTTGCAAGGATTTAGTGGCCAGATCTTCATAGTGCTTTCTACGGAACATTGCAAATCTGATGTGGTAGAGAAAGGCATATAGTATATATAGTATATAATATAGTTATAAAGGACAACATGCTTGCCCTATACCCCTAGGCCACCCAGAGCAGGGAGTCCTCAGGCCACAGGGCTTCCTTGGCCCTGGCCTATCCAACTTCAGAAGGGGTGGGCCTTAGCTTGGAAAGCCGCCAGGGGATGCCAGGAGGTTCCCCATGTATGAAAATCTTTTCCTCAGGGCACTGCAATGGTCCTCCTGGTTCTAACTCTTTAAGAGGCTGTTTTCCTGATGTCCCTTGAGCTGTAAGATGCTGAAGTACCCTGGCATGGAGAAGGATGGAGAGAGTTCCTGCTTCCCCACTCCAGCTGTGTCTGAGCCAGCATGGCCTCTGCCCACAACTCAATGGAGCACTTGAAGAGCACTGTGCCCAGGTGTGGGTGCAGAGGGCAGGTGCCACGGAGAGCAGGCTGGACCAGCTCACTACAGCAAAGCCACAGGACAGCAAGCAGTTGAAAGGAGAGGCTTTGGAGTCAGGCAGATCTGAACTTCAACCTCCAGTTGTTCCATTATAAGACTTCGAGACCTAGGGTAAGTCATCAGACTGCTCTCAATTCAGTTTTCAGTTCTGTAAATCAGAGATAATGAACTACCTACCTCGTAGGGGAGGCTCAGTTCACAAAAAGTGCTTAGCACAGTGCCAGGCACACGGTAAGCACTTAATACATGGTGGCTGCTACAATTAAAACCCATTCAGGCCAGGCGCGGTGGCTCAGGCCTGTTATCCTAGCATTTTAGGAGGCTGAGGTGGGCCTATCCCTTGAGGCCAGGAGTTCGATACCAGCCTGGCCAACATGGTGAAACCCCATCCGTACTAAAATACTAAAAGTACAAAAATTAGCCAGGCATGGTGGTGCACACCTGTGATCCCAGGTACTCAGGAGGCTGAGGCAGGAGAGTCCCTTGAACCCGAGAGGCGGAGGTTGAAGTGAGCTGAGATTGCACCACTGAGTGAGGCTCGGTCAACAAATAAACAAACCCACTCAGTGAGACAGTTTTGGAAGACTGATTTGGTTGTATTTGCAAAATTACCAAAGTCATACCTTTCGACTCAGCTGATAACTTTAACTGGAGCCAAGAGTCAGTCCTAAGGAAAAAACACAGGTTGAGTATCCCTTACCTGAAATGCTTGGGACCAGAAATGATTTGGATTTCAGGTTTTTTTGTTTGCTTGTTTGTTTTTTTGATTTTCAAGTACTGGCATTATACTTACCAGTTGAGCATCCCAAATTTGTAACCTGAAGTGGTCCACTGAGCATTTCTTTTGAGCATCATGTTGGCACTCTAAATGTTTCAAAGTTCGGAGCATTTTGGAGTTTGAATTTTCATATTAGAGGTACTCAACCTGGGCCGGGTGCAGTGGCTCACACCTGTAATTCCAGCACTTTGGGAGGCCAAGGTGGGCAGATCACCTGAGGTCAGGAGTTCAAGGCCAGTCTGGCCAACATGGCGAAGCTTCATCTCTATTAAAAATACAAAAATTAGCCAGTAGTGGTAGTGGGCACCTGTAATCCCAGCTACTCAGGAGGCTGAGGCAGGAGAACTGCTTGAACCCAGGAGGCAGAGGTTGCAGTAAGCTGAGATCACGCCACTGCACTCTAGCTCGGGCAACAGAGCAAGACTCCGTCAAAAAAAAAAAAGGTACTCAATCTGTACTAAACATGAAAAAATGTTTTATCTACAAAGATGTTCATCGGATCATTCTTTGTGGTAGTGAAAAGGTGAAATAACTGAAATGTCCAACACTAAGGGGATGATTATCACAAAAGTCATAATACATCTCCCATTTATTGAGTGCCTTCCATGCAGCAGACATTAAACTTACATTGTTTCACTTACTCCTCATGACAGTGATGCTTTCACCATCTAAAAGATGAGGAAACGGGACAGAGGAGGACGTCCCCAGCTGGAAGTCACAGGCTGAGGTTTATCATGACCCAATCACAACGCATAGCTGAGTGGTTGTTGAAGGTGGAAGAAGCTGAGAAACAGAAGCGCATTCACCCCAAGATGTGCCTTTCAAGGGTTGTTAAGACTAAGATGGAAAGAAGTGGGTGGGATGTGATCAACACCTCTGTTGTCAGAGCTGAGTCTTGGGAGGAGGAAGCCAAATGTTGGCATCTGTTTCCAAGGCTTGCCTGTCCACCAACCAATGGTGCGAATGAACTGATTTCAACCAAGAGACTGGCAGAGGTGTCTGCAGGGTGAAAGGAGTCAGCAAGGGATGTGCTGGGCTGCTCCCCATACCCAGAGCTTTGCCCTGTTGTCACCCCTAGGGCTGAAGGGGAGAAGAGAAAGTAGTGCTTGCCAGTAAGAACTAGAAGTGGAGGAAGGGCCACCTGGTGGGAGGTGTCATCATGCAAGCATTCAGCTCCTAGCAGAGACACAACAATAAAGCAAGGAGGGACCCAGGGAGAAATTATCCACCTCTCTCTGCTCACCTGCTCATCTCCTGCTCTATCAGCCAAGCCTGACCAGAAGCCAGAGGGTAAGGAAGCTGGGATATGTGGTCCCCAACAATTAACCTCAAGGCTGAGAACAGAGCAGAGAACAAGTCCAGGAGGAGGGCTAACAGAATAACCAGTGTTGCATGACACCGGAGTGCCTTTCTGGGGAATACATGAGATAACTAGATAACTTTGAAAAGTTAAAAACTGCAAAGGTGAGGTATTTGTGTTGAGCTGGTAGGACAAAATTATATCATCTTTTAGTTTTCATTACTCAGCTAACACCGAGACTGTGCTGACCTGAACCTACTCAACCGGGAGAGACCCTTGACATGGTCCTTGCCATCAGATGTTTATAATCTAGTTGGGGAGAGAGAGAGAAGAAAACAAATAAAATAAGGAAATTGCAATGCAAGTGATATGATGAATACTAACATCAGAGTGTGCATGCCAGCATTGAGGACTGTGAAGGGGAAGGAGGGGCAGGCCAGTTGCCTGGTGGTAGGTTGCCAGGGGCAGGGTCCGGGAGAACTGGATTCTAGCCCTGTGGGCCTTTGGGCAAGTCACTCCTTCCCTCTGAACTGCAGTTTCCTCATCTATAACATGAAGAGAAGCCTTCCCACCTCATTGCTCTCCAGGATGAGGTGAGAATAAGTGATGAGGTGAGTGTCCCACCACTTTAGAAAGATAAAACTCAGCTTATGATGACCATGGAGGCCTAAGCTCCCTGTGACACCATTATCCTCACTCAGCTCCGAGACACTTTCTGGGCTCTTTGTAGAATTTGTTCTCTTATGAAGATGGAGTATGAGAGGGGATCATTACCCTTGGGTTAACTGGAAGACCTTGGCTTACTTTCCCTATGGTCCCAGATGTGTGAGCACGACAATGATTTCTCTTAATTTTTTATTTAAAAACTTGGCCTAGGGAATATAAGGGAGTGAATTACATGGCTTCAAATCTCTTCTAACTCTGAAACTCCAAGTTTCTCCACTTTGGGATCCCTGGCTTTCTAAAAACAACATCAAAAACAATCATCTACCCTTCTATGCAACCAACAAAAACATTATCCATCCATCCATCCATCCATCCATCCATCCATCCATCCATCCATCATCCATCCATCCATCCATCCATCCATCCATCCATCCATCCATCCATCCACTCACCCACCCATTTCTCATTCATTCATCTATTCATCTGCTCATTATCCATCCATCACCCACCCATCTATCATCTATCCATCCATCTACCCATCATCCACCCATTCATCATCCATCTATCCATTACCTATGCATTTATACACACACACATGTATGCATCATGTGTACATACACATGCCAAGTCCTGTGCCAGGCCCCATGAGTGAAACAAGGGCAAGAGTTCTGCCCTCAAAAAGCTTCTCATCTGGCAGAAGAGCTATGAAAAGAGCTATGTAAAACTCAACAAGAGGCAAAATCCACTAGAAAGCAGGGTGAATGTAACTGAGTAGTGAGTGACCCAGACAGGAAAAGTTCAGAAAAGAGTGAGACCACTGGAAACTTCCAGAGAAGAAGTGGCCTTCCCAGGCAATTGGTGTCTGGACACAGCCCTAAAGAAGAAGGGTTAAAACTTGATCCTGGGCTCCTGAGGCCAGGGACTTCTCACGCCCCATGGCGCCCCATCCTAGGCTGGGCCAGAGGACAGTGAGAAATCTTGTCTTCGAAGGGCATGTACCTAAGCTGGACCCAGTTTCCTTTCCAGCCAGCAACTCTGATCAAATCTTTTCTTGGGCTGGACTTTGAGCCTCTATTCTGCTGATCAGCCCCAGCACTGCAAACATCTTTTAAACTCTCTTTGGAAACAAGGGGAGGCAGATGGGAGCTGGAAGTTGCAAGACAAGAATCCAGCTCACACTACTTCGACCTGGAGGTGCATTCACGGAGTAGCCCTACACACTGAGGGCTGACCCCCTTTCTGCCTGGCAAATGCACTTTTTGCTTTCCTGGCTTGGCCATAAATAACCCAGCCACCTCTAATTTGGCCTCCAATACCCTGACCAGCCGTGATTTATTCACAGACCAAAACAGGCATCTCTAATTTGCTAACCAATCGCTGCAATTCTGGCCTCTCCAACCAATAATTCTGCCATCTCTAATTTGCCAATAAATAATTCTGCAGCCTGAAATTTACTAACCAATAATGTGACCAATTTGCTGACCAATGGTTGTGTCAAGGCATAATGGTGCCCCTAGCAGATGGTAATTTGCTAAGCAATATTCGGACCTTTCCCCCTTTAGCAATAAAGAACCTTCACGATCTTTGAATTCCGAATCCATTGCTTTGCTCAGAAGGATGCTCCAGCCTGCTGAGCTGCAGAAGGCTCCTCCCCAAAGCTTGTGCTTACCTATACATCCTCTTTCTCCTTCTCTCTCTCTCTCTCTTTCCTTCTCTCTCTCTCCTGCAATCACAGTTAGTGTCTTGGAACATGAGAGATGTCTTGGCATGTTCATTTTATATACGGAGCTGTTGAGACCCAGAGAGAGATAGTGACTTGACCAAGATCACACAGCAAGGTCATAGTAGAGCTAGGGTTGAAACCCAGGTCTCTGGGCTGCCAATCAAATATCCCAACTACACTATCCAGAAGCAGACTTCCTTCCTCAGGGAATCTGCACCAAGGAGCAGGTTGACTCTGGCTGGGCCAGCTGCCATCGGACTTTGGTTTGTCCTCGGCCAAGTTCCCCTAGTGCCAAGGGAGGGAGGAAGTTGACCCTGCTGACCTCACCACCTAGGGGGTCTGAGAGCTGGACAGGAAGGAGATTAGCTATGCCACACAGAGGTCTTGGCCTGACTTCAGTGCCAGGAAATGCTGGCTTTCAGCAGAAACCAAGAGCCAAATCCCACATCCCTTAAGGGAGTTGGCACCCACATTTCCCAGAATGAGTAAGAACAAGAGTTCAGAAAAGTAAAGCAGATATCCCTCCCCCAGCAGGTCCTGGGGATGAGGCATGATGGTCCCAAGAAAACATAGGAGATGCCTTAGCGCAGAAAAACCTAACCATGTCTGGGGCCAAGGGGAGCCATTTAGAGGAACATCTACTTTGTCCCTTCCCCACTTCCCAGGTCAGAGGTGAGTGTAAGCTGGTCCTTCCCAAATATTTGTGCAGTTAATAAATACAACACCTAATTTGGCTGTTTCTGCCCTTTCATCTGAAAAGGTCTATGTGGCTCATTTTTATGCTCATGGCTCTTTTCAGAAGTTAAAGCAAAGTAAAACCAACAACAGTGCTTTGAGAATTGGAGGGAGGATTCCTAGGGATGTCAGAACATGCCTGGACCCCCTCTGAGTGCCACTGAACCTGCCTAAGGGACTGCATTTTGAGAGCAGGGAGGTGGTGATGGGGGCAGTTGGGCCTGTGATCTATTTTGGGACACTGAGGGTTTTCCCCCTAAGGGACACATCCCCTGCAGTCCTGATGCCCTCAGGAACAAGTCCTCTTCCAATGCTGTGCCAAGTCTGGTCCAGGAAGGAGAATGGAACCAGGTGGAAGCAAGAGTGGAATAAATGGTGGCAGAGAGAGAAGAAAAGCAGTAGCTCAGTGTCAGCACAGAATCTCTTGGCTGAGAGGGGCTGTCTGGGGATTGCATTTTATTCTTTTAGGTCTGGGAACCTGCTGCCTTCCATCTCCAAATCCTCAGCAGGAGAAAATGGACAAATTGGAGCAGCCAGGCTCTGGTTAGACTCTAGGGAGAGCTTCCTTGAGGGTAGATCAGCAGATTCTAGTATATTCTAGAAGGGATGACACAGTAAGTTATATTCATTGCATGTATCCGATTTCTGCCCTCCTAGGGTGGACTTTGAAAACTGAAGAGCTGATTTGGATTTTGTCCTGGTCTAGTGACAGATCTCAGCTCAGGTGTCACCTCTTCTGGGCAGAGTGGATTGGGTGCCCACTCTGTTTCTTCTGATTCTGGCATTTCTTAGCCTTCAAAGCTTCCTTTGGATCGTGAATCCTTTCCTCACTGCACTGTGACCTCCTCGAGGATCTGTAACCCATTTATTTCCTTGTCTGTTGTTGCATCTCTGAGACAGATGCAACAACCAGCATGTGCTGGTCCTTAGGTCAGAGCCAGCAAGCATTTGCCGCATCATTGGATGGTGAAGGTTCTTTGTCCAGCTTGGACTCTCAGATGTGTCTGTTGGAGGTTCTCTAAGCAAATGAAGTTTCCCCGAGAGCAGAGCCTGAGACAAAGGCTTATGATCAAGAAGTTTATTAAGGAAGTGACACCAGGGAGCAAGAATGCGAGACAAGTAGCAAGAAACAGAGAAGGCAGGAAGGCCCATGCAAAGCTGCTTAATGCTGTTGGTCACCAATATGGCTGACTGAACTTGATCCCCTGGCATTCTGGCAAACCTTAGAACATGCATATCAGAAGTGCTGCCCAGAGGACCGAAGGGGGAAGCAAGGATCCGTTGGTGTTCATGCTCTTTGGTCAAAGGCATGAATGTCCAGGTTGTGCACGCGTGAGTGCTGCGTATCCCATGAGATGGTGTGAGAGAAACTTCAGCAGGAAGTGAGACCAACGGGGCATAGCGCCAGGTGAGGTGCTGCCAGATGGCACTTGTGCCAAGTGATTGCAGCCTGCATACATCTGGGTGCTGCAGTAGTGTCTAGAGAGGGAGGTGAGGCTGAGGCATCTTGAAGTGTCACACAAGCAGCATCTGATACATAGATCTTCCCCTCTTTAGCAAAGGAGTAGATAGGGGACACTCTGAGAGCCAGAAAGGAAGGTGGGAGTGGCCCATCACCAGCCTCCCATGGGGTGCTGCTGCTCCCATGGTGTGCACCAGCCTTCCATGGGGCACTCCACCATCTGCAAGTTGGTGTTGACTGCTGGCCCCATCTTATAGATATGAGGATCACATCCGGGGCCAGCACCCCTGCCAGGTGCTCCTCACCCTCACTTCTCAGGAACACATTCGGCCCCATGGAGACTCTCCCAGGACCCTTCCCCACTTTGGCTCACAGGCGCCTGTTATCGGCCACTGGGTCCCTAGCATTAGTTTCCTTTCTGTCTTAGAGAGAGAGAAAAAAAAAGCAACAGAGGTGTGGTCAGCTGAGCTAGGAAACCACTTTGAATCTTCACCCAGGCCTGAGCACTGATAAGAGTGTAACATTGGGGTCACCTCCACAGAGCACCTCATAGACATAATTTAATTTTTTTAAATAGGGAAACAAGATTTCAAGGCTAAAATTGGGCTGGACAGCAGAGGAAGGGAGTGGCTGGGTGCCTCAAACTTGCAAAGGGAAGAGGTCTGGTTTACAGCCCTGCTGCTAAACGTGTCTGTTCTCACTAAGTGATGCAGCGCCTCGAGCATTGGGGTAATAGAGCCACAAAATGGCAGGAAAAGAGGCAGTAGAAGCAACAGGAGGAAAGGCTGTCATGCAAAGGGTGCGACTAGAAATAGGGGAGCCACAGGGAGAGCAACTTGGGCAAGGACAGGGAAATTCAGAAACCAGCTCTAAGGAGACAAGCAGGGGCCACAGAGCAGGTGCCCATAGGGACCACATGGGCACCACAGGGCAGGCTGGGCTTGGTGCACCAGCGACAGTAGAGAGCAGTGGGGACTGTGGCCAACTGCAGAACGCAAGCCTCATCTGAAGGGGCAGACGCTGACCCACTCCAGTCAATTGCCGCCATGAGCAAATGTGGGTGATGCCGAATCTTCCCATTTCTGAAGAGAAGGTGGAAATCAGATTTTTAAGCAAAATCCTTGCTTTAAAAATGTTATCCACAAATTTTCAGAAAATATTACGCAGGACAGACAGAACACCCCCCAAGGGCCGTATTCAGCTCTCAGGCAGCCAGTTCTTAACCACTGTGGGAAAGAACAGGTCCACAACATCCCCGATGTCTTCCCCACCTCTGACAAACCCAGTCTGCAAATGGGGCAACTCTGGGACTAGGGGACTGGGCGGTCAACCTTGCTAACAAACTGTGTAATTATTACTCGTGAGTTTGGGGTTTATCAATTGTGTCTTCCCTGGACCCTCTCACCTTCAATAACTATAAACTCCACAGGACAGTTTTCTTCTCTTTTGTTTACCGATGGATCCCACACACCTAGTAAAGTGCCCAACATGTTGTAGATGCTAGGTCCCCAGTAAGTGTCTGTTTCGTGAGTGAATGACAGGAAGAGCCAGATGAGCGTCATTTCATTTCTTTTTTTTTTTTGAGATGGAGTGTCGCTCTGTCACCAGGCTGGAGTACAGCGGCACAATCTCAGCTCACTGCAACCTCTGCCTCCTGGGTTCAAGCGATTCTCCTGCCTCAGCCTCCCAAGTAGCTGGGACTACAGGCATGCACCACCACGCCCAGCTAATTTTTGTATTTTTAGTAGAGACAAGGTTTCACCATGTTGGGCAGGATGGTCTTGATCTCTTGACCTTGTGATCTGCCTGCCTCAGCCTCCCAAAGTGCTGGGATTACAGGCATGAGCCACTGCGCCCAGCCTGGTGAGCGTCTTTTCTAAGAAGGCTGCCAGGCAAGCTCTCCTTCCCCAGATAATACTACTCTCCCCTCGCAGGGAACTGTACAAACTCAAAATAAATGGACCACGAAAGTCCAGGCTTCCCTTTTTCCTCTTCAGCAGGGTGCTATGGCTGGTAGGAAGTGGGACAGGACCTCTTGAAGTCCCCAAACCATAGGCTGGGATTGCACAAAGCATATCTGCCAGAGTCTAAGGAGGAGAGAGGCAGACAGAGGAGTGGAAGAGAGAAAAGAGAAAGAAAAATTGTCCCATGCCTGCAATGGTCAAAATGTGTTATTAGGGTGTCCAGGAAATTATAGCTTATGTCTATTAGTTCTTTCAGGGTTAATATTGATGCAGATATTATTTCTATCCACGGCCCTATTTATTTGAAATATTATGACTGGGAGTAGCTGCTGCCGTGAATCAAATCAATTGATGGAGTAGTTAGCTGTGCCACCAGGGCAGCCTGCCGGCCCCCTCCCCCCGCCGTGAGCATGAAATATTATGGAGATGGTTCCTTAAAGTGAGCACTTTATCATCATTTGTCTGCAGGCCCCCGCTAGGACGGCCTTGCCCGGCTTCCCGTTGGGCGCTAGGAGCTGTCATAACTCAATCAGGCGGCTAATGCTGCTCCCAGTGCCTCCAGTCCACAGCCTCCAGCAAAGCAGCCCACTGACAGCCGGGGGTCCCAGCCCGGGGCCTTGCTGCTGGCCACACACAGGGCAGGGGTATTTTTGGAGGTGGAAATAGCAGTCCTGTTTCCTTGTGCCACTTACGGTTCTCCAAACCTAATCTGTCATTTCCCACCACTGCACTTTTCCTCACGCTATTTTCTTGGCCGGCCTGCAGCCCCCTCTCCCATGACTCTGTCAAGATTCTATACATTCTAAGGCCTGGGTCCAGGGCTCACACCTGTAATCCCAGCGCTTTGGGAGACTGAGGCAGGCAGATCACTTGAGGCCAGGAGTTCGAGACCAGCCTGGCCAACATGGCGAAACCCCGTCTCTACTAAAAATATAAGAATAAGCCAGGCGTGGTGGTGCAGTCCTATAGTCCCAGCTACTCGAGAGGCTGAGGCACGAGAATTGCCTGAACCAGGAGGCAGAGGTTGCAGTGAGCTGAGATCGTGCCACACTGTGCTCCAGCCTGGGTGGCAGAGCAAGACTCTGTCTCAAAAACTAAAAATAAGATGCTATACATTCTAAGAACAGGATTTGGGACATGGAACCCTGGCTAGATGCAGGGAAAGGGGCCACATCTGATTCCCCATTCCCTGATACCTCCAGTGACAGCATCATTTAACTGTCATCTAAAAATAATAACAGTAAAGATAATTTTATTAAGCTCTACTAGGGTTCAGATAATCTATGATTATCTCTGATTGTGCTAGTGGTTGATAAACTTTTTTACAAAGGGTTGGATGGTAAATATTTTAGGCTTTGTGGGATGCAGTGTCTCTGTTCAGCCACTCAATGTGTCCTTTGAGAAGGCAGCCATCAGCGATGGAACAAATGGCCATGGCAGGATTCAGCCCTCGTTGGCTTGACCCCGGCTTGATGCTGTCAACTCTTTGAAGGTCTTTGTTCTAATGTCACTTTCTCAATGAGGTCTTCCCTAACTATTGAAAAGTGAACTAACCTCTGGGCATCCCTCAGCTCACAGTCTTGATTTATTTTTCTCCATACCTCTTATTGCATATTTTAAAATATGTTTTGGGCTGTGTGTGGTGGCTCACGTCTATAATCCTGGCGCTTTTAGAGGCTGAGGTGGGTGGATGGCTTGAGTCCAGGCATTCGAGGCCAGCCTGGGCAACATCGCGAGACCCAGTGGCTACAAAAAAAAAATTTAGAAATTAGCCAAGCATGGTGGGCATTCCTGTAGCCTCAGCTACTTGGGAGGCTGAGGTGGGAGGATTGTTTGAACCCAAGGAGATGCAGTGAGCCTGATCACTCCACTGCACTCCGGCCTGGACAACAGAGCGAGATCCTGTCTCTAAAATAAATAAATAAATAAACAGATAAATTAAAATATGTCTTTGCTTTGTTGTGTTGTTAATAATACCACCACCACCAACACATACCTCCCGCTAGAATGTCAGGTCCATGAGGACAGAGAGCTTGCCCATTACGTGAATCATGTTTGCCTTTCTATTTTCTAGCTGGTGCCTGGCCCCATAACCGGCACTTCCTTAGCCTTTGATAAATGGGCAGCCCTGAGGTCCACACTGTTAGGATCCCCATTTTTCAGATTGAAGAGCAGCAATCTTCAGGAATTGTCCCAGGTCACCCAGCCAGTAAATGTTCTTGATCTCACACTTGAGTTTTCGCTGCAGTTTTCTTTATTTCCATGTATGAATTTATCGAATCCTTCTCCTAGCCCTGTAAGGTAGGCTGGTTCTGTTATTTTTCCCCTTGTGCAGGTAGGGAAACTGAGTCAGACGTGGGGTGGCTAGAAAGTGGTGAGGTCAGGACTGGAACCCTGTTCGTCAAAGTCCATTTTCTTACCACTCTGGCATTTTTATCATCCTATTTTTCATGGGCACCAAGAGCCTGGGGCCTGGAATGTCCCGGCTGGGAGGTGGGAAGCCCTAAGCATGCTCCCCACCAGCCTCTGACTTGCCTGTGACCAGGAGGAAATCACTATTCCCATGATTACATGTTATGGGACCCCAAAGGCTCCAGGGTGGCCACAAAGATGCAACTGAAGAGCCTGGCATGGTGCCTCCTCTGACCCCGGTGCTTCCAGGACCAGCTCTCTCGTTTTGCCCCACACTGGCAATTTCTCCCTCCGCAGCTTCTGCCTGCACCAGTCTCTCCACCCAGAGTGCCTTTTCCCCACCTCTTCCCATTTAGTTTCTTTGTCTCCCTGAACAAAGGCTGGAAAAAAAAATTACAGCTTTTTAAACAGGTGTTTTCAGGGGCTGCCCTTTGGCAGTGAGAAGCAAAGCTTGAAGCTCTCCTCTGGGTCTGTGCCACCACAGGAGGAAGGAAGAGTTGAAGACCCCTTGGGTCAAGATCCCTTGCACCTCATGGGAAGCCCTGGGGTACCCAAGGATGTACGGCAACTCCAGTCAGTTTCTCTGTTGCCTGAAGACAATCGAGCTTGAAGTTTCCTTGCAGATAATCCAGAATTTGACCCACAGAACCCTAAGCACATTAGAAACCATAATGATTGACTTCATGTGTCAACTTGACCAGGCTGTGGTATCCAGCTTAGGGTCAAAATTTTCGTCCAGATATTGCTGTGAGGGTACCTTTCAGATGTGATTCATGTTTAAACCAGTAGACTTTGAGTTAAGCAGGTTCACCTTTGTAATATGGGTGGGCCTCATCCAATCAGTTGAAGGCCTCAAGAGAAGATACTGAGGTTCTTTATGGAGGAAGGAATTCTGCCTCAGACTGTCTTCAGACTCCAGCACAACATCAGCTGTTCCCTGGGTCTCCAGTCTACCAGCCTGCCCTGCAGATTTCAGACTGGCCAGCCCCCCACAACTTCATGAGCCAATTCCTTAACATAAACCTTTCTTTCTCCACACACACATTGTATTGGTTTGTTTCTCTGGAGACCTCTGAAATATCCAGAGAACCTCGAGTCCAACTCTTCATTTAACAGAAAGGATAACCAAGGCACAGAGAGGGTAAGTAACTTCCCCAGTGTCACACAGCAGATTAATAACAGTTTGAATCCATCCAAAAAATGCCTAGGCTAAATCTCCTGCTCTGTAGCAAGGGGCTGGGGTCCTCCCTTTGCACTTCCAAGCCTCCCGGTCAGGTGGAAGGCAGAGATCACATGTGTTCCAGAGAATATCAGCTCCTCACCAAAGGCCGGTGGGCGGGGAATTAGAAATCAAAAATTCAGTGTGAAAATACAGAAATCGAGCTGCAGAGCCAATTTTCTATCACACTTAGCAACTCCATTTGATGTGATAGTTTGCTAATAAAACATGAGCATTATGGTAACATAATATTTTAAGTGTCCATTAACTAATACGTAAATATAATGGAATCTTATGGAAATATACTTAAGCTGTCACCAACACCCCTAATGTAATATGCATGATGTCCAGGGCTATTTATAACTCCTAGGGCTTACTCTCTCACCAGTGGCTTCATTGGCTCAATCAAAGGGGGATCTTGTTTTCTCTCCCCAGCCTCTGTCTTGATAACTCAACCCTTGGGCCCCTGTCTCAGTGGTACTGCGGGGGCCCCACCAACACCCATTTGCCCCACAGTGCCCAGTGGATTCTGCTGTAGGCTAGGGCTGCTGGGCCCTGGGATGGCATGGAAAACAGGCACAGTCTGCAGGCATGGAGCCAGTGACCTGGCAGACACACAACACGTGGGTGACACGAGTTGTCAAGGGGGAACTGCAAGAATTTGTATGTGGGTAAAGCAGGGAGGCCTCCTGGAGGAAGTGACACTCCAGCTAAGAAATGGAGGATGAGTAGGAGTTGGTTGGGCAAAGCAGGCAAGAGGAGGGAATGGAGGAGCATGGTGAGGGGTCAGCACATGCTAAGACACAGATGTGAAGAGCAGGAAACAGTCCTGGGAACTGAATAGTGATAAGATGCTGATGCAGAGACGATGAGGGGCAGAGAGTGGCAAGACAAGAGGTGGGACCATCACACCTGTAATCCCAGCACTTTGGGAGGCTGAGGCAGGTAGATCACTTGAGTTCAGGAGTTTGAGACCAGCCCGGTCAACATGGTGAAACCCTGTCTCTACTAAAAACACAAAAATTAGCTGGGTGTGGTGGCAGACGCCGGTAATCCCAGCTACTTGGGAGACTGAGGCAGGAGAATTGCTTGAACCTGGGAGGCTGAGGTTGCAGTGAGCCGACATCATGCCACTGCACTCCAGCCTGGGTGACAGAGTAAGACTCTGTCTCAAAAAATAAAATAAAATAAAATAAAATAAAATAAAATAAAATAAAATAATAGAGAAAGAAAAGATGTGGGACCAGCGAGCAGAGGCTGGGCTCTGGAAGACCCAAAGGCAGGAGGGGATGCTCCTATAAAAGGGCCAGAGCAGGCACCAGTGCTGGCCAGGGACTTCCTTTCCACCGTGAACAGCATCCTAAACCTGGAGGAGAGGAAGAGGGCTTCAAGAGAGGCCTCAACCAATTCCATCTGTGGGTTTGTGCCCTGAGATGGGTTTAAAAGAATCCCAGTCTCCGGTCTCCATCTTCAGTCTATGCAGTCTTGGACAGCCTCTCTCTGGGCCTTGATGTCCTGATCCTTGACAGTGAAGTAGGGGCACGCTGTAAAGGTGCTCCAGGCCAGGCCTTCACCGTCCCTGCTCCTGCAGATACCGTCCCCAGCAACCCCTGATTCTGTTTGTAGCAGACTTGGAGTTTGGAGACAATATCTAGCAAACCGCCACTTGCAAAGTACATAGCAGGAATCTATGCTGGGCATCACGCTCTGCCTGAAGTAGAGTAATGCCTCTTCCATCTATTCTATGAATTGGGGTTTTATAGCCCCCTTAGTTTGGGTTTCTCCAGAAGCAAAGCCCGAGACAAGGAATTGAGAGCAAGTGGTTAATTTAGGAAGTGCAGGAACAGGGCTGCGAGGCAGGGACAGTAACACATGCAGTGTGCATTATTTAGCTCTTGCGTTATACAGGAGCTTAGTCCCCTGAGAACTCCAGAAAACAAGGCAGAGCATCATCTTAGAGTTATCCCACCAAGACTCCAGGGAGCTGGGGAAATGTACACCACATTCCATCAGTCATTGATGGAGGGTGACTGCCACAGGGTAGCGAGGCCCCGGGAACCTCCAGCCTGCCATGCACACAGCCAGAGCAGCCTTCCCAGTGTTAGGAAAAGCTTGCAAGCAGAATGATCCAGGTACTAGCAGTTGGGAGTTCATCAGGGCAAGAAGAAAGGGGAAGGCCCACAGGATACGGTCAGAACACCAACGCAATCACCTGCAGCAGCTAAAAAGCAGTCTTTTCAAGTAACTACTCATTCTCACTGGATTCTTGAACGGCAATTGGAAGGAAGCAAGGGAGAGATAATTGCTAACACCCATTAGACAGGTGAGACAATTATGGGTTCAAGAAGAGCCTGACTTCCCCTTGCCTGGAGTGTTTTCCTTTTGGCTTAGGTGCTACTTCTTAGGTTCACAGTTCACCTCCTCTACCTGACCTTTTCCTTTATGGACAGGAAATTCACCTTAGACTAGAATCCTGCATTATTATCAGCTGCTAAGATTTGTGGGGATGCTTGTTACTGCAGCATAATCAGGTATATCCTGACTGATGCAGACATATGAAAAGTAGGCTGATTTAGAAATAAAAGCAATTAAGTAAGCAATAACAGAAGACACACAGATATAGCAAAGATTAGGACAATGGTCTGCAAATCACTGACATTTGAGGATTGATTGTGCCTTTGTGCTAAATAGGTTGGTACATATATAAGGAAGGAGTTATTTAGAACATGAAGGGTCAACTTGGCTGCCTGATTACTATCCACAGGTGAGACACAGAGGAGAAGACTGAGGAAACCTTTTCAGCCCCTGAGACATACAGTCTGGGCTTGTGGGGCCCTCCTGAAGCTGATTAGAGTGAATGTGAGCCATCAGGACTCCTGACTCCCCTGTAGCCAGACTGGGGCCCACAGCACGAACCACCCAATCACTGTTGGGGTGAAAGATGCACAGCTCCACCACTGTGACTCTGGAACCAGCATCATTCAAGTCCTGGCATGTGGAATGGTTCCCAGTCTGGGCTTTGAGGTCAAATAGAATAGTCCTCCCTCATAATAGCTGTGTGACCTTAGGCAAGTCATTGAACCTCTCTGAGCCTCAGTTTTGACATCTATAAAAGGGGATAATAGTAATGCCCATATCCCAGGGTTTGGAGAGGCTTAAATGAGAGAAACATGTTGAGGGTTGAACATGGGTCATATGACATCTAATCTAAGACTATCAATTGCAGGACATGACATTGTTTTATGTACCACTAAAAAAGAAAAATATCTGTTAAACTCTGGTGCAATATCTTAACAATAATATGAGACAGCAATGGGTCAGACCAGTCTCTTGTTGCTTTGAAATGTGTTTAATGTATTTCTATGTATATGGCAATTTCTCCTGCCTTCAGTTCATTCTTGGTGAGTGATAGACAGTCCTTTAGAGTGTATCTCAGTAACATAAAAAAACACAAGTTGCCTGGGTGTGCTGGCTCACGCCTGTTATCCCAGCACTTTGGGAGGCTGAGGCAGGTGGGTCACGAGGTCAGGAGATTGAGACCATCCTGGCTAACACGATGAAACCATGTCTCTACTAAAAATACAAAAAAATTAGCAGGGCCTGGTGGTGGGTGCCTGTAGTCCCAGCTACTTGGGAGGCTGAGGCAGGAGAATGGCGAGAACCTGGGAGGTGGAGTTTGCAGTGAGCCAAGATCATGGCACTACACTCCAGCCTGGGCGACAGAGCAAGACTCCGTCTCAAAACAAACAAACAAACAAAAGAACAAACAAACAAACAAACAAAGAAAAACCCCACAACTTTATCTCCTTGGGCTATCTTCCTGTCTTATGTGCCATAATACACTTTGTTGTAGCTTTGCAAAAAAAAAATAACACACTGTGGTCATTTCTTCAACAATGAACATCTGCCTCCTGAATCCCGCCCATATGGCTTGGTATCCTTAACTGTGCCTTTCTGTGTGCATAGTCACTTGTCATTTCATCGCTGAATCATAGACCGATGGTTGTGAAGACACGTAAAATGGGAATTACATTTAGTTTGGAGACGACAACACTGCAGGGAATGTCAGTGAGGTGACAACAGTGGGAACAGCAGTAACCAAACTCGCCGAAGCAGTGACAGCTGTGTCGTGACAGCCACTTGGCTAATAGTTGAAGACATCATCATTTGTAAGGAGGGCCCAATTTCAGAATGTTAAAATGGAAACAAAAAAAAGTCATCTGAGAATGGATAAAATATAGTGGTAAATACTCACATCACCGCAGCTACTCATCTTCTTTTGGGGATTAAAATTAATACTATTTTTACCGCACTTACGTGAGTGCATATTGCATAATCACTGACTTCACTAACGTGGCCACTAACTTCACTACCTGGGGGCTAGGAAACAGGACCTGAGTAAGGGTGGGTGGAGGTAGGACTTGGGGTCATTGGAGAGAAGTTGTTTCTAGCCAGGGAAGAGGCCACCAGCCTCCTTTTTCATTGGCTCCCGCAGCCAGAGAAGCAGCAGACTGAACCCCTTTCTAAGCAGTGTGGATGGAACACCTACCATATATAAGGCACCACGTATGGGAAGGCGGGCAGGGAGGCCACGGGACTGCACACGATGTGGATCCTTTCCTCCAGGCTCTCAGGCAAAAGAGGGAGGCAGACACATGAACAACAGTGTCCCCTGCACAGTAGACAGTGGTTAGTGCTAACATAACCAGCAACTCGGGCAAGTGTCTGGGGAGCCCTGGGGGTCCAGGCTGGGGCCCAGAGCACGGACCACCCACTCACTGTTGGTTCTACCACTGTGATTCTGGGACCAGCATCATTAAGCTCCTGATGTCTGCATGCAGAATGGTTCCTAGCCTGGGCTTTGGGGTCAGACAGACTGGGCCTCCCACTTGCTAGCTGTGCGGCCTTAGGCAAGTCACTTAGCCTATCTGAGCCTCAGTTTTAACATCTGTAAAAGAGCATAATAGTAATGCCCACATTCCTGGGATGTAGTTCCACTTAGGAAAGCTTCCTGGAGGAGGGGAAAGGTGAGTCAAGGGACAGGGAGAGCTGAAGTGGACAATGATGAAGGAAAGGGGTTGCTGGACAGTGGCAGCAGGTGGAGCTGGGTGGCAGCAGGTATGGAGTGGAGACCACTAGCGACCTTCATTAACTTTACCACCTGGGGAAATGCCAAAACAATAGTCTAGATCCAGGCCATGAACTAGCCTGAGCTCTGACTGCTTTCACAGATGCATATACATACAGGGGCACAACATGTGTGCTCACAGGCTCCTGCACCTGCTCAATCAGGCAGTCACATATGCACACCATGCACATATCACATGCAGGAATGTGTGTGCGTGTACACAGAGGGGCACTCATGTGCTCACATACATACTTCTGCTGTGCTGTCCTGAGCAATTATGCATGGACACCATGTGCACATTTATACACATGAATGCACATCCAGGTACATCCACATAGACACATGTGCATGTACACACAGAGGCACACCCAGGTGTGCTCACACACTGTTTCCAACAGCTGCTCTTTGGGGCAACCACACACATACCCATATCCATACACATGCATGCACATACAGGTACTTAAATAGGTATGCATGTCCATAGAGGGGTACACATGGGTACACCCCTACAAGTGCACACACATGTACTCTTGGCAAATCTTTTGCAAAAATGGGAGCAATAAGTCCTCTTCCTGCATCCATGCCCTTGGTAATTTCCCCCAGCTCTGCTGACTCTGGGCTTACCTCTGTGACTTGATTTGGGCAGTGGGAAAATAGCAAATGTAATGCAAGCAGGGATTGAAAAGTGTTTATACATGAAGACTTGTTCTTGCTGTGCTTAGAACCTTAAAACTGCCATATAAATAAGCCCTGGCTAGCTTGCTGGAGGGTGAGACCATGTGGCCAAGTCAGTTTCTGATGTTGCATCAACTGCCATCACCAGATACATGAATGATGCCACAGTAGACCTCTTACCCTCTCCAGCTGAACTACCAGCTGAACTTACCTAAGCTGGTCTGGACTAGAAGAACCTCCCAGCCAACCTACAGAATTATGAGAAATTATAAATGTTTGTTGCTAAGCTTCAGGATGACTCGTTACACAGCACAAGGTAACTGATACAAATAGTCACTCACAGGAACATACAGATGCACACCACACACACACCCATGCATAGACTGCACTTATTTGTATACACAAGCACAAAAAGACAGAAAGGTAAACTCACACATCCTTCAGTGATCACACACATAGGCACACACACACATGTATGTGTAAACAGCACACACACACACGTACATCCATAATACATCCCAGAGACATGCTTAGATGCAACACACGCATGCATATAGGTAAACGCTCATGTTTGCTCACTTAGACTAATACTGTCCCAGGACTCTGACCACTCTCTGTGGACAAGTAAGCAGCCATTAACCAAACCTTCTACCCACTTCCTGGAATCCATTTGGCAGAGGGAAGGCAGTGGTTCTGAGAACAGGTGCCATCCAGCCCAGCCAGGACCCACAGACACACTGAGGCCCACTGTTGAGCAACGACTCAGAGCATTCTTGGGTCTTCATGTGGCAAGCCCTCCTGATAGGTTGACTGCAAACCTTAGAATCCTTCTTAGTGACCATCTGAGCCCTCTGATTTGTTTTCCTCTCATTTCTGGTTGCTAAGCCTTGGGCATGGGGCGCAAGGTTGTGCTATTAGAAGGTCATTTCTTCCACTCCACACTGCTCCCTCCTGCAACTCAGAGTCCCGGTATCCTGGAGTCCAGAGGGCCATGCAGGCTCTACTCCCTTGAGGAATGGGTGTTGGCCAAGTCCCCATCATGGGTACAGGAGCACCAGGGGCCTTGGTGGGTAGGAGGTGACCCAGGCCTCTTGCTTCTCCTAGTGACCTTGCTTCTGTGTGTCTCCTGATCAACACTCACCTGGTTAGAAACAGGGCTCAAAAGGAAGCTGGTGTTCACAGCTAAAGACTGAGAACCTCTCCTCCCTGGGAATGCTTGTGTGCCCCGCTCCTCTGAATTTGCTATTATACTTCCTTGCACTGTCTGTAATTCAACTTTCCATGTGTTTTCTGTCTCTTCTACCTGTCCGTGGCCATCCACTTGTCCCTCTCTTGTCTTCTGCCATCCTCCTAGTCCGGACTACGCCAAATGCTTGCCTGGGTGACTACAATTACCTTCTAATTGTGGACTTGCACCAGTCATGGCCCCTTGGATCCATTCTCTGTGCTGTTGATGGGCTGTTTCTAAAAGGCCCATGAGTGACTCAAAGATGAAGCCAAGCTGGTTAACATGGCCCACGAGGCCCCAGGTGATTTGAACCTCAAGCATCTCCCCATCCTGCTCTCTTGCCACCTGCCTCTCACACCCTCTCTTAATCAGCGTTGCTTGATGACATGAGTCCCACCAATGTACTGCATCCTCATTCACTTCCAGGCCTCTGTGCCTACTGTCCTTGTGGCCTGGAATGCCTCCAATTCCCCACATAGCACTCCAATCATTGTTTTACATGGCTAGCTGTTCATGACTCAGCTTAGTAGCCACCATCTCTGCAAACCTTCCCTGAATTCCAAGGTGCATCCACAGCCTCTACATTGGACCAATTACCTGTTCAATTATTTGCACCCCACCCATGTACAGACCCATGCCTGCCTTATAACAGGAACTCCTTCAGGGAAGGGCCTGTATCTTGATCACCATTTTGTTCCAGTCACATCTCTGGCACATAGTGGGCCAGAAGTAAATGTTTGCTGAATGAATAATTACATGAATGAAGCAAGCTCAGGGGGGAGAAGTGGGGACTGTGTCTGTGCTTAACCCAGCATGGTGCTGATGTTTGCAGATGACACTGCAGTCTTGTCCCTCTGATAGAAGGATAGTGCATGTGAGGAGGGAGCCTCGGGGCTCCTGGGTCCTCATCCTCCGAGCTGCATCTCCTTCTTGGCCAAGATCTTTTCATGCTCTGGGCAAATCTACTCACTTTGCTGAGATGAGAGTTTTCCTGGGGGCTGTCTGGTTCATCCTCCAAACTTACCCTTGGGTCAGTCACACTTCAGGAAACACCTGTGTCTCTCTCATTATTCACATTCTGCTTGTTTGAGGCAGCAGGTGCTGACTAACTGGCTGGTGTTGATCATGGGTGCATTGTGGCTTCCTGTTAGATAATTCATGGAGTGCAGGTGAAGGGTCCCAACAAGACCCAGATACAGGCTGCACGGGTGTTGAGAGGCCCCAGGCTGAAGCAGCTAAGACTCTAGCCTATGGATTTCAGGACAGAAATGTGTAGGATCTTCTGAAAGATATGCTCTATTGTCCATTTATCCTGGTCAACAAATATGTATTGCACTTGGTTATGTTTGAATACGGAAGTGTCCAGTGTCCAAGGGGATGTAGGATGACTGAGATGTGACCCACAGCTCCTACCCATAGTATTTCCCTGGCTAGCTAGTAAGGTATGTTTAAATCTTCCACCAATATGCAAATATCCACAAGATAAAAAAAGGTGTGACAAGTGTCAGACAGACGGTATCAAGTTCTGAGCTGAGATTATTCTCTTGTAGCCAGAAAGACAGGAAGGAAATCACTGAAAGGGAAAGGTTTGAGCAATGTGGAATTTGGCTAAATGGAGACTGAGGTTAGGAGCACCTCAGAAGCAATATTTAGAGGAGATGATACTGCAGACTATCACCATCAAGAACAGCAGCGTGAGAGCTGCTGTGCCAGCACCATCCCTGGCATCTGTGAGCCAGCCCCACAGCAAGCCTGCTGAGTGAGTATGTCTACTTCCATTTTACAGATAAGGAGACTCTGGTAGTTCAGAAATTAAGGGACCTGGCTGGGGCAGCTTGTCTTGGAGCTAAGCTACAAAGCCAGGCTTTCTGGCTCCAAAGCTTGATGTTCTAGTAACTTTCTTCTGTGTGATGAACCACTTTAAAATTCGTGGCTTGAACAACAATAATTATTTATTATTATCTCACAGTCTCAGGCCTCTCTCTTTCTCTCATCTGGTCTTTGTGGCACAGTGGCTTTGGTGTCACTGGACCTCTCTTATGGCGGCTCTGGGTTTCAAAGGTATATGTCCCAAGATAGAATGTCAGGTGGAAGTGGTATTGCCGTTTATGGCTTAGCCTTGAAAGTGATCTAATCGAGTCCGTCACAAAAATAATCCCCTCTCCGCAGGCTCAAAGGGAGGATCCTTAAGCCTTCATATATTAAAGGGAGTGGCAAGGTTCTAGAAGAGTATACAAGACAGGAAATACTGTTGTTACTATTTTTCGTTTGCCACATCTGGGTTCCATTGTACTCAGAGGCCAAGACCTAGAAACAGGGAAATAAAATTGGCATCTGATCTTGGAAATGAAGCCAAAGTTCAGCTTAGCAGAAGCAACAAGTTTTCCCCTAAGGAAGTGAAGGAAAGCTCCATGGTGGCTACTTCAAGGATCCAGGCAGTGGCCACAAGGTTTTCAACTAGAGAGAAGAGACAAGAAGGAAGCAATACAACGAGGAGATACTGAGTTAGTGCCAGGCAGGAGCATGGGGAAGACTCAAGGCACAGCCAAGCTCAAGTCTAAGATTTGACCCTGGGTAATTCTGGGACATAGTGGTGCCAAGAACCAAGAGGGAGACATCAGAGGAAGGGCTGATTTGGGAGCAAGGTGACGGTTACTCTGGGGCCTTGTTGAATGAGAGGTACAGGAAGGCACATTAGGAAGCTGCCTGGAGGTGAGTAGAACTGCAGGTCTAGATCTTGGACAGTGACAGTGGACTGGGCTGAAAATGCTGACTTCAGGGATTGGAAACCATTAGAGGTGTTGAGGACACCAAGACGGAGAGAGCAAAGCATGAAGGAAAACACCAGAACACTGCCAGTACCAGTATTTGGAGGGTTATCTTGAGAACGTGGAACAAGAGAAACCAATTCAAAGGAAAGACCTTAGAAGACCTTTCTGACTCCAGGACTCAAGGAAAACCCTAAGTAGAAGGACGGGGATAAAGAGTCACTCAGCCCAAGACTCATCTCCTCCAAGTCTATGACGGGCCTTGCAGACCTTTCCTCATTAGTTCCAGTTGCCAGTCACTTCTGCTGGTGCAAATTCTATCCCTGGTTGCATTGGAAACCCCCATGGAGACAGGGACCTGTGACATCAGTGGTAGTCTTGACATGCATAGCTCCGCGTATGCAAAGAATGTTGGTTGGGTGAATGTATAAAATGGGTGAAAACATATAAACAGGTCTGAAAGCAGTGGAAAATGGAAGTGCCCTGAGAGCTGAGGGCCTGGAACCTCTGGTTGGCTGCCTTTCTCTTGTCCTTTCCATCAAGCTCCGAAAAGAAAGTTCCAAAGCCACTCATCTTCCCCAACATTTTCAGGATACCGCAGAGGCCTAGAGAGGGAAGTGGCTTTCCAAGGGTGACGCAAAGGGTCAATGTCAGAAAGGGGTCTGGACCTGGGAGTGAGTGCCCAGTAGTTCCGCTCCATGCCCAGCAGTGCCCAGAGTTCTCACTAAGGAACAGGAGAAGAAGGAAGGAGCAACAAGGGCTTAGAGGGCCTTCCTCATGTAGACTCACTTGCCCCTGGAAAGCGGCTCTGGCCATGGTGTCTGCACGCCTGGGGAGGACATGCTATGGATGGCCGGTACAAGCCTGGAGGCCCGCCGAGCGCCAGGCTGGCCGAGGCCCCTCCCTTGGCAGCGGCGTCGCCTCTGGGACCTTGCGGTGGGCTGAGCTCCTTGCAGACCCGGGGTCCAAGGGAGGAGGGGAAGGCAAGGAGACATTGCTGTGGTTTTGCGGCCAAGGAGGGAACGTACTTAGGATATTTAGGGGATGGACAGGGAACCGGCTCCACTTCCCTGCAGCCTCTGCCTGCCAGCGCTCACCCACTGGAACATGCCATTTGAGAAATGTCTTCATTTTCTCTCAGTCATTGGCCAGGTTCCCGCCACACTCGTTGGGAGTGGGAAGAGGGGGGCAGGAGAGGGAAGGTAGGGGTCATAGACCGGAGCAAAGGATTGGAAAACTGGCTCCCAAGAGCTCTCTGCACAAAGAAAACACCATGGGTCCTGCCAAATCTGCCCGCCGCATGGTCTGACACCCACACGTGGCCCCCTGAGCTCCTTCCCGCCATCCCACAGGAAGTCCCATTTCTCCCTGGCCCATGGCCCGATGGGGGCACACCTCGAACCGAGGCCCAACCTGCAGAGCGGGCTCCATCCACCCAGCCATTTTAGGGAGGGTGGCAACATTCTGCACAAGAGCTGAGTTCAGCTGGGCACCTCCCCTGCCAACAGTAAGCCTCTCAAGTCGGTCTTTATTTTTATAGACCACGGCTTAAAGTCCCCAGCCACTGTGAGTCCTGGTTTCCTTGCTTATTTGTAATTTTTAAACAACATGATTTATTGCTTGGAAGCCTCTGAATGTATTCATAGACACAGAATTACAGAAATATCAGAGCTGGGGAAGAAAGTGCCAGAGCTGCCTTTGTCCAACTGCCTAATTTTACAGATGGAGAAACTGAGGCTCAAGGGGGCATTCACTGGGAAATTTAGACATCTAGAAATAAAAGGCAGATTAATATTAAAAACTTTTGCTATTGGTGGGAGATGGTTGGCTGTGGGCGACAGAAATAGGCTTTAGAAACAAGTGGACTTTTGTTCAATTCCTGGCTTTGTCACTTTAGCTGCATTTTCTTGGAAAAGCTATTTAACCTCTCTGCACCTCAGCCTTCTCATCTGTAAAATGGAAAAGAGTATGCCCATCCCTGTATGAGGATAATGGATACAAAATGCCACCCACAGCACCTGGTGAGTAGCCACTCAGCTAATATACCTCTTGTCTTATGTCTCAGATAGATATCTATACATATTCCCCTGTTATTGATTTTTAATAAATTAAAGAACTGGACATTTCAAAAAAGAAAGCCCAACTCCATGTATCTTTTTCATCTGGAATATGACTCAGCTTTATGGAAAATGTTGGGGCCAGGCCTGGGTGGGGACAGTACCTTCCTCCAGAGAGAGCCACAGACCAGTGGCAAGGAGGGTTTATGTCAGCATGCCCGCCTTGCTACTGTACCTGAGACGTCACCCGATCAGGGCAGATTCAGTGCTGGACCGCTCTGCCCAGGCATCGGAAAGTAGAGACCTGGCTCTGAGTGTGGAACAGGAGATTTACCCTAAAGATACCCCAGTTTGGGCCCGATAGAGATCAGCTGGCATTTCGTGGGGCTGAAAGAGTGGCAACTGAATACTCTGCCCTGCCTGACCCGGCCCCTGTACCAACGCCGTAGATCGATTTCTATTTTTTCCTTTCTTCTGTAAACAGTGGCGCAGGGCAGGTCTGCCCGGATGGCTGGCCCACAGGCCCACCCTAGAATCCCTGATCGTCTATGGCAGATAATGCAGGCTTGAATTCGCACCCATCCCAATGTTCATTCACATCGAGCTTTTTTGGCACTTCAGTAATGAAGAAAGGGAGAGGAGAAAGGAGAAGGGATGAAGGAGGCGGGGGGAAGAGCCATCGATATGAAACATCCCGGCTCGGATTCTGGGCAAACAGCTGCTTTGTGTTTAGAATTTGGGGCTTGACTGGGTTTCAAGGCAAACCACAGCACTGAAGCCAGTCTTTCTTCTTTCTGCCAACAGGCGCCCACAAATGCCTAAATTTAGAAGCTGGCAATTGCACTCATTTAGGATTTTAGGAGAAACTCAGGTAATACAAACTATCTCAGATCAGAAAGGTTTGTGAACTCGCTTTGTTGATGGCATTTACTCATTTCATTGGGGGTGGTGGGAAGGGTCTTTTTTGCTCCATCTTTTTCTCAAAGTCACAAATGCAATTGCCATCCCGGAAGTGAAGTTGATAGACTCTGTTTTGAGACATCCCTTCTCTTGGGATTACCTGGGCATGCCCATAGGTGACCCCACAGATTGGCCAGTAGACCTGCTTGTCCCACAGAGAGGGTTTCAGAGGCCCAATCCCACAGAGATGATTAACATCAGATTTTACAGGAAGTAGTGAGGTTGAAAAGAAAGAGACGAAGAAAGAACTGCAGAGAAGAGAGAAGAAAAAAAGAAAAGGACTCTGCCCAGGTCAAGTCAGCCCATGGCTGTGGTTAGCAGTCTGCTGTGAGGCTGCAGGCATGGCCCTTCCCCCAGACATCAGCGCCCTCACGTCTCCCCTTGGGGGGCTCATCTTCTTGACAGACACGTGCAGTGGGACAGAAGGAAGGAGCCCACTGTCTATACCCTCTCCACATTCTTCTCTTCCATGGACACTCAGAAAAGGGAAATTGTCAGGTAGGGGGAAAAGGATGGCTAATTGCTGTGTGAACTTGGGCAAGTTTCTTAACTTTTCTGGTCTCCATTCCATTATACATAAAATATGGATAACGCCAGCAGCAGTACCTCATGCCTGTAATCCCAGCACTTTGGGAGGCCAAGACGGAAGGATTGCTTGAGCCCAGGAGTTCGAGATCAGCTTGGGCAACAGAGTGAGACCTTGTCTCTTAAAAAACAAACAAACAGGCAAACAAAAAGAAACAAAAGAAAAAAAATGTAAAGTTTGTATAATAATACCCTTCTATACCCCGGAATGAAAACCAAATAAAATAATGCATAAAAAGCACCCTAGGAGGGACTTGTTGGCTGAGTGGTTATATTATTCATGCTGTTGGTCCTTACCCATGGGCTTGATTTGTTTTTGTCCTCACTGATACCTGACAATACAGCAGAGGAGGCTAAAAGAGGTAAGCAAAGACAACATATGATAAACCTAAGTGGCATAGACAATAAATGGCAGTGGGGAGGGGTTGGGGGGTTGGGGAGGTCTGTCTAGAGGAAGTGAGAATTAAGGGACAACATAACATGTTAACCAAGGTGCAGACTCTGGAGCCAGACTTCTGGGTTCTTACTCCAGCTCTGATCCTTGTAAGCTGTGACTTTAGGCTAGTTACTTAACTGCTCTGTGCCTCAGTTTCCTCATCTATAAAATGGAAATACTCATGATAGATACTTCCTTCATTGCACTGTTACGGGGACTAAATAGGTTAATCTGGGTGAACCATTTACAATCACATTTGTCATAGACTGAACACTCAATAAATTAGCTATTATTAAGCTATGCCTTGACACTTAGATGGAAGATGTGGGAGGATAGTGTGGAAACAGGAGGGGATTCCGGATTGGGAGAGAATCATGGGCAACAATATGGAGGTGGGAGGAGAGAGGCACAGTCAGGAAGTGATGGCCAGGTCAGGTTAGTTGGAGCAAGGTGGTAGTGCTGGGGGGGGTTAGTGGGAAATTAAGGGAAGAAGAAGGCTGGAGTCAGAGCATGTAGGCTCTAAATGCCAGCCCACAAGACCGGGCTTGATCTCATGTTTAGTAAAAAGTCAAAGATAGCCTGGGCAGGAAATTTGTTCAATTCAAGTATTGTCTTTGATTGATCTTGTAACAATATGTAGGACAATGTGAAGGAAGGAAGTGATTAAAGCCTGGGAGTCCAGGTAGGTAGCAAGTACCTCCTTTTCAAGATGTCAGCTTGAAAAGGCCTAGACTGGGGAAGGCAAAATTTGCACTGCCACCCTCTCTTCCTATGTCCATGACAGACATCACTAATGGATCACGGCCATCCCTCCCATCGAGGCCAGGAAATCTTTCTCCACCCTGTAATCCAGGTGGATACCATCAATGCGTCAGAGCTGGGACTTGAGAGGAAACTTACTTGCTTCTCCTGGCTTGGGTAGGCTAAGGTGGTGGTGCCACTGGGGGTGAGAGGGAAGGGATTGGTGCGAGCAATACGAAAGAAAGCGGGGAAAGAAAGAGAAGCACAGAACGGACTAATGGACCGAAGAATGAAGAAGAGGAGGATGCAGAGATGACTCAGAGTTCCAGGAGGGCCGAGAAAATGTGTTTGGTGTTGTTGAAAACAGGAAAGAGAGGATGTGTTGTGGGAGCAAGGTGTAGCAATTTGGGTGAAGACATGGTGGCTTTGGGGCCTGTTGAGTTGGAGGCAAATACCAATCACTTGACAGGAAACATTTAATCTACACTTGAAGACAGGGTCCTGGAGTTCTGTCAGAGGCAGGAGCTGGGCCATATGGAGGTGATAGTGGACATGGCTAGAATAGGATCTCGGTCCTGGGCTTATGGCCCTTTCTGACCCTTGGTAACCCCAGGAGCTCTGACTTTAGAAAGCCCTGCTTCCATCTATCTAATTACAATGCACCCACAGTCCACATTAAACATAATTTTTATATAAGTAGACACAAATTGAGTTGGCTTGCAGTTGAGTAGTTGACGTCATGTTATGGTTTGTAGACATTTAAACATATATTAATTTTAATTTAGTGGTTTTCTTTTCATATTTTAGAGCCCAAATATTTTTTTTTTGGTTCTCAGATATTTTCACAGGCCCTTGAGAAGCATGTTATAAAGCTTAGATATTATGCCTGTAATGCCAAATGTCTTAAAGAGCCGAGCCTGGGATGGAGGTGGCAGGGATGGGGGAAAGGTGGCGTGGGTCAGGGTTCTGACAAGCACCATCTAGAATCTGGGAACATCTTCTGCGATCGGGTTTCCCCACCCTGTTGGCTTACACAAGACTCACAGCCACAAACCTGGCCATGGGCAGTCGTGAAAGTAACATCACAGCATGGAATAACTATCAGGATGTGGGCATCAGCTAGTTGGAATGGACACCCATGAGCTGGAGCAGGATGAAGGATCCCTTCAGCACCAGGTGTCGACTCCTCAGTTTCTGGGTGTGGAGTCATCTTGGGAGTCCCAGAGAAGGGATCCAGACTGGCAGACAGGTAGGTGGCACTCATGAGGGCAGGCAGCAGTTGTGTCCCAACCAGTGCAGAAATAGTTCAGTGTTTTAATGACCTGTGAAAACCCAGCTCCTGGGGACTCCGGGTTCGTGCTCAGGATCCTTGGCTCCCCTGTCCTTGTGGGAATGCTTCTTCTGCTGAAAGTGCAGGTGCTCAGAACATTTAACCTCACTGTGTGGGTACCAAGAACCCTCCAGGGCTATGAGGGGTCCATTCACTGAGGACAAACCACTCTGTTCAGGAAGAGAAGAGTCTTACAAGGTGCAAAGAGAAACCAGTGCCCAGGTGGGCTGCAGGCTGACTAATGAGATGCAGCAGAGCCGAGAAGGGCGTGGGCTCGTGGCCAACCCACCAGCCCACCCCTGCTATCTTCCCCACAGTTGATTCTTTCCTCTGACCATCCCAAGGGTCTTCCACCCCTCCCCCAGGCCCACCCTCCCCCAGCCCCACTGGAGCAGGCCAAGTCGCAAAGTCTAAGTACTTTTTAAGCACTGCAATTTAGTGCAATTATTTGAAAGTAAACAATCTGCTCTGTCAGTTAAACATTATTTAGCTTGCATTTCTTCTGATGCATCACACAATCAGCTCTGCAGCTCGCTGAGCAGGGCCCGGGGACTGGCTGCTGGCTTTTTAAACAGCCAGTTACCAGCGGTTCTGTAGCTAGAGCTTTGAGAGGCTTTCCTGTGAGTGCCCTCCATTCTAAGGTGATGGGGGTTAAGGAGCAGGAAGGGGTTAGCAGCCACACCCCAGGACAGCTTCCCGGCCTGTCCTTTGGTGCACCACCCTTTTCTCTCCCTTGGCTTCATTTCTTCTTCACCCTCTACCTTATCAGACCTGGAGGGTGCTGTCAGGTCCTGGAGGAAGAGAATCCTTCTGGAATATGTCCTCTGCCTCCGAGGTTAGCATTTTATTTTATTCTATTATGTTCTAGGTAGAATGAGTCCCAGTATGCAGTGCCTGAAAGCCTCTCTTTCATTTTTACATCCATATGTATTTCATGGAAATTTAATCCATGTGTTTCCTATTCATTTACACTTAACTCTTCGAAATATTATTTCTAAGAGCTGTTTGATGTTCAGAGAGCCATGTCAGCCATTTATGAGAGGGCCCTCTGCTCCAGCATTCGACCCATCATTCTCTCAAACTGAAACATGCCTGGGTCCCCGTGAGGAAGCCAATATCTGCAGGGCACGGTTTCTAATCTAGAACATGGAGCTGTAGGAGGCAGAGAGGCTCAGACCTGAGCATTCTGAGGCCATGGTGGTGCCCCAAGGAAGAGGCTGGCAAGCAGGAGACTGAGCTCCCATCCGCCCAGGACTAATGCTTCACACCCAGCCCTGCTCCGTAGCCAGCCGCAGCCAAACTCCTGTGGTTTCAACATTGCCTGGAGATTTTCCTTGTCTCGGACTCAGATGTCTAGATGTTACCTGGTTTTCAAGACCCAGTCTTGCTCCAAATCGTTGTTTGGCCAATTGACACAGCTTCACAAAGCAGGCTATTTTGCTGACAGATGCTCTAAGGATAATCAATAACCATTTGCATGTGTAAAGGGTATCACAGTTCATAAAGTGATTTTACATCCATCTTTATGGCCTTTCTTTCAATGACTCTTCAAAATGGGCAGAACAGAGACCAGCCCGCCCCCATTTTGCAGTTGGGGAAACTGAGGCCCAAAGGAATGGGACCCAGAATTGAATTCAAGTGTTCTGTTACAAGTTAGGCAATCTCCCACTCCAACAAATCCATCTTTCTATAGGGTCGGAACATAATCTTGAAAGACGCAGTCCCAAACACCATAATCCCAAATGGTGAAATCCCAAAAGATCAAAATCTCTAAAGTCTAAAATCCCAAAAATCACAATCCTGAAAGCTGAAATACTGAATGTCAAATTCCAGGGAAGCGATGGGCACTTATTTTGTTGTATGCAGGATAGCTGCATCATGTTAGTTGCATTACATTAGGTGGAACTATCACCTAGTTATTGTCTTTATTTGGAAATTAAGGGCAGTTAAAGAAGATGTAAATGGAGGCCAAGTTGACAAGAGGTGGGTGGACTTGTGGACTTAATTTTACGTATCCACTTGACTAGATTAAGGAATATCTGGTAAAGGTATTATTTTGGATGTGTCTGTGAGAGTGTTTCTGGAGATTATTGTGTGAATCTGAGTGGACGAGATGGGAAGATCTGCCCTCAATGTTTGAGTGTTTCAAAGATAGAAGAAGTGAAACCACAGGTGAAAAATGCATGAAATCTCCCTTGCCAAATTGTTTACTCATGTATGACTTCTGCCTCTTCACACACATCTCCAAGTTTGCTTTCAAAAAACACCCTTCATCAGAGAATAAAAACAATTTGACAATATATACACCCACTATGTACACACACAAAAATTTTTAAAAAACAAACAAACAACAGCAAAAAAAAAAAAAAAAAACAATTCAATAAGCTCAACAACCTCCAGAACCAAAAACATTTGCTGATACAGAGGGTTCCTCTAGTGTTTTAGAGGTTGAACTGTTCTTGGTTAGGGATTTGACTGTTGAAGAAGATAGACTTCTTATATTTACCATTAAAGCCAACATAAAGAAACTAGTGCACCCTTCACTTTGGCTAATGGATTACACTTTCCCAACTATTTTTTTAAATCAACAGTTATCCCATTTATGCCCCTGTTGGATCTGGAAATTCTAAAATTAAAAATTCTAATAAATCTGCTCATTTATGTATTAATGATTTGGAAAAGTGGAACACTTTATAAATGCTTATTTGAAGATTTGGTAGACTTTGCAGAAGCAAATGGATTTCAGTTGAATCCCCAAATCATGACAGATTTGGAATTAGGTGCGAGCAAGGCTCCTAAAAGCGAATTTCAAGGTGTCACCAATAAACTTTGTTTTTTCCATTCAGCCCAATGCCTTTGGCAGAAAATTCAGATGAGGGGATTGGCCACTCAATAGGGCAACCAGAAAAACTTCAGTTTAAAAATGTGTCGTTTGTCTGCATTGGCATTCCTTCCAGCTGATGAAATTCCAGGAGATTTTAAGGAATTAAAGCCACATTTGCCTGAAGGAGGCAGCGAAGTTACTCATGGCTTCAAAAATAATTATGTGCATGGTAGGATAAGAAGACACTTACAAAACTGTGTCGCTGTTCGATCACCAATATTGTTTCCACCAAATCTGTGGTCTGTGTATGAGTGCATGTTGAATAAATTTCCACATACCCCCAACAGCATAGAAGCATGGCTGAAGACGGGAAAATTTAATAGGGAGTGCACACGTTGGTGTATATTAAATCATAGAAGAATTTCAAAAAGAGCAATGCCATGTACAAAATGAATTTGAACATATTCCCTGAGAGAAGCCATGTCCTAAAAGAAAATAAACAGCTATTCATCATGATGCAAGCCTTCAAAATATAGTTCGTGATCATGAAGGTCGCCAACTTTTGTGGACTACCTCCGTGCAATTGCCCATAATCTATCCCTGTAATTCACTTTTTCATATGTCGAATTTTCTTTTTAGTTTTCGATAGTGTTTTTCTCATTATTTTAAATTGTCAGCTTTATTTGTTACAATTTACTATGCTGTGTACTTCATCTGCTCATCATTTCCAATACTGAAGGTATAAATCATGTAACGACTTTTAGAGGTTCTCATTTTCTTTTTTTTTTTTTTTTTTGGCAAATCTGAATTCATGAAAGTGCATTTACACAACGTTGACTTTGTGTGTGAGCATTGTGCGTGTAGGCAAAAACATTGAAACTTCCTCAATAAATAAAGAGATATCTGATTTGTACTTGTGCATTTGTGGAGAGATAAATTTCTTGAGATCTCAGTTCTTTGGGCATCTGCTTATGTGCCCGTTGCAATTTTTGACCAATCTTTTTTTTTTTTTTTTTGAGACACAGTCTCGTTCTGTTGTCCAGGCTGGAGTGCAGTGGCGCGATCTCTAGGTTGTGCTTCATAGTATTTCAGATGACCACAGTTACAAAGTGGGTGCACACAATTACCAACCATAGAAATATGCCTTTATACATTTCGGTTTTCGACCTATTTCTTTGTGTATATGGTTTGTCTCTTCATAGCTGTTAAACCAAGTGACTGTCATTAGTATACCTGACTGTTCATGCTTGTAAAAATAAAACAGGCAATAAAATATTGTCTATTTTATTGTATAAAGTGGCCCATGAATTGTTCTGTCATGTTTTTGTATGTTTTGAAATAAATTTCTTTTCAAAAAGGTAAATTAATGTCTTTAAATAATTAAAAAAAATTTTTTTTCAGAATTATATTTTAAGGATTTTGAATTTCGAGATTTGAACATTTTGGATCATGGGATCTAGGGCTGTGTTTATTGGGATTGTGGCCCAAGCCTGCTGAGTTAACACATTCCCAATTCTTACCTCCTTCATTCACTCTTTACTTTTGATACCTGGCCCCACAATAGCCCTGTGAAATAAATGTTAAGAGAAGTAGTGATATTCCCATTTAACAGATGGAAATAGCGAGGCTTAAGAGGCTGTATTCTTGCTTAAGCACGCGCAGCTTCAATCTTAAGCTCTTGCTCTTATAAAACACTGCACACATATTAAAAGTTGGAGATAAAGAGAGTAAGAGTCCAAAGATCCTCTGGAGGAATAATTTATTATTTGCACAAACATTTGTTGAATACCTAATTTAAGCCAGGTACCATGATAGATGCCAGGAATAAAATAGGGACCACAAGAGATATGGGGCCTTCTTTAGTGGGAGGGCAAATGTAGCCACAGAAAATGACATCCGTGAGGCCTGAGAAACGGTCATCGTCATGGTTGGGGGAGAGTAGACAGGGACAGGAGATGAGAGAAGAATGCATAGTCGCTCATCTCCATGCATGACATGGTTTGGCTGTGTCCCCACCCAAATCTCATCTTGAATTGTAGTTTTCATAATACCCACGTGTTGTGGGAGGGGCCAGTAGGAGGTAATTGAATCATGGGGGCAGTTACCTCCATGCTGTCCTCGTGATGGTGAGTGACTTCTCACAAGATCTGATGGTTTTATAAGGGGCTTTCCCCAACTTTGCTCATTCTTCTCCGTGTTGCCACCCTGTGAAGAAGGACCTGTTTGCCTTCCCTTCTGTCAGGATTGCAAGTTTCCTGAGGCCTCCCCAGCCTTGCAGAACTGTGAATCAATTAAACCTCTTTTCTTTATAAATTACCCAGTCTCGGGTATGTCTTTATATTAGCAGCGTGAGAACGGACTAATGCAATGCACACTCAAAATGAGAAGCATTTCCTTTTTCATATTGAAACCATTTCTGCAATTTTGCCCGTATTAAGATGTTTTCTTTTCTTCTTAGTGCAGTTCCCTAGGATAATTCTGGACATGCTCTTCTGTAAGCAAGGATGCTCTACCTGTCTCAGTTCAACATTTATGCAATAACTACTATAGGCCAAGCATTGTTCTGGATCAATATAATTTGAAACATAAATGTAATTTAAAATTTTCTAATAGCCACATAAGACATACTAAAATGAAACAGCTGAAATTAAAGTGAACAGTATATTTTACTTACCCCAGTATATCCAAATTGTTATTATTTTGACAATATTATCATTATAATATGAATACAACAATTATTAATGAAATATTTTATATTCTTTTCTCATACTGAGTTTTTGAAATCCTCTGTGTATGATGCACTTACAGAACACCTCAGTTTAGACTGGACATGTTTTGAGTGCTTATTTTATTGGACAGTTAGCTGTGCATTTTATAGCATTGTTCTGGTCAATGACAAATGTTGTTTTGGTTATATGACAGTAGTCCCATAAGATTATAATACCATTTTTTTTTCACTGCACCTTTTCTGTTTGAATATATTTAGATACACAAATACTTACCACTGGGTTATGATTGCCTACAGTATTCAGTACAGTCACAAGCTGTACAGGTTTGTAGCCTAGGAGTAATGGACTATACCACACAGCCTAGACGTGTAGTGGGCTGTTACATCCAGGTTTATATAAGCGCACTCTTTGGTATTTCAACAACAACGAAATCACCTAATGACACATTTTTCAGAACATAGCCACATAATTAAGCAATGCAGGTCTGTATGTCACTTTCACTAGCAACTCATTGGCTAGCACTGGTCCCACTCACTTATACAGGGGTCAGGAAGTGTTAATGATCTTACTTGGTGCCCAGGAAGACAGAAAACCAGAAATATTTGATGAGTGGTCCAAATGGACTAACTACACAAAGCTCCCAAAAGACCCTCTCAGGGAAGCTGTGCACAGTGGTTCACGCCTATAATCCTGGCACTTCGGGAGGCCAAGGTGAGAAGATTGCCTGAGGCTGGGAGCTCAAGACCAGCCTGAGCAACATAGTGAGACTCCATCTCTACAAAAAATAAAATATTAGCCAGGTGTGGCGGTGTGTGCCTACAGTCTCAGCTCCTTGGGAGGGTGGATCTCTTGAGCCCAGGAGTTAGAGTCCACAGTGAGCTATGATCATGCCACTGTACTCCAGCCTGGGCGACAGTGAGACTTGTCTCCAGAAAAAAAAAAAAAGACCTTCTCAAGGAGTCCCTTCTCCCTCCCCCATTTCAAAGGCCTGACCCAGGCTGCTCAGGCTATCTGAGGCCTTCTATCACTGAGGACTTCCTGTTCAGCTTGGCTTCTTCCCTATTCCAGAGTCCACACGTGCAGCAAAAGAGGAGATGTGACCCATCTTGGTGGTGTTGTGTTTCTAGGAAGTTCTATGTGGGTCTCCATGTGTGTGGTGGGGGGACCTGCTGGGCTTTACTTTTCCCAGGGTTTCCTCTCCCTTGAATGCTGGATTAGCCCTTGCCTATCAGAAACTGATAGGGCCATGGAAAAAGTGAGGCTATGGCTGGAGACCGGAAGAGAAGCCTGGAGGGAGCTGGGAATTTTCCCATCGTCCCAGGAAAAACCTGTCTTGTATCTCCGAGCCCCGCCTTTGCCCCCAGATTTCGGGGACTCATGCAAACTTTCCACAAACTGATTTTGTTGCATAGAAATTGATGAATGAGCTCAGACAGAAACAGTTGTCATGGAAAACAGCCACTGAGACACTGGTCACCAACCAATCCCTGGCTCCAGGTCAGAGCAGACAGTGGGGACGCCAAATGGTGGAGAGAGGGACTTTCCTTTTTCTCTGTATAAACTTCACTGATGCTCACTTCCTGTCCAGGCCATGGCTCAGCCCTAGGAGGACCTATCCTTGGCCTGGACCCCTCAGGGGCAAGACCTGGATCTCAACAATAGAAGCCCATTAGTGAATAGTTATCATTAATTTTTGGAGGAATCCTAAGAAATGGAAAAAGCAAGAACAATTTAAAAATAGAGTTTGTGGTGAATTTGAAACACATCTGAAGGTGACTTTATGAAAGGGACCTTAAAGATGGGATAAAGAAGTGGCCCCGGGCCAATTCTTCCAATAAAACAGTTAGGAGGCTTTTCCCAGCCTGCCCTGGTCTGAGGATGGAAGACTGCTCTATGTCCCTAAGTCAGCCACCTTACCATAAATTGTCCCTACCTTGGAGCCACACCATCCAGGCTCAGAAAATATTTGCTTTGGCACCCTCCAGAGCCCAGCTACTTCTGGAGAGTAGAAACACGCCAGGGGCATGTTTATAAAGCTATCTGATGGGAGCCACTGCTGGCCCACAGGAGATAGGGTGTGAGTTCAAAAAAGGTATCTGCTCTGGGTGGACTTAGCTCCTGAATATCAGCTTGGAGCAGGTTCCTTTTTTGTTGTTTATTTGAGACAGAGACACGCAGGCTGGGGTGCAGTGGTGCAATCATTACTCACTGCAGCCGTGAACTTCTGGGCTCAAGCAATCCTCCCACCTCAGCCTCCCGAGTAGCTGGCATGTGCAGCATGCCCAGCTAATTTTTAAAAATTTTATTATGAAGAGTGGGTCTTGCTATGTTGCCCAGGCTGGTCTTGAATTTCTGGCCTCAAGCGATCCTCCTACCTTGGCCTCCCAAAGCTCTGGGATAACAGGTGTGAGCCACTGTGCCTGGCCTGAAGCAGGTTCTTTGGCAGAGTTTCAGCCACACTCCCTGCCTTGACTGGGCATCTTTAGGCAAGTGATCTCCTTCTTAAGTCTGAGCTTAAGCTTTATCCCTTTCTTCAAAATAGAGACCTCATTCCTCCCACCTGCACTGCCCTCATGAGGCTGCTGCTCTCTGTGTGCCTTCCCCGGGCCCCTTTGCCTGGCCCACTCCTGCTGTCCCTTCACTTCCAGTGGATGCCTCTTGAGGAGCCTCAGCCCAGGTGCTCTTTGCTCTCCTTGCTCCTGGACTGTCCCCAGCTCCATGCTTGCCCCCTTGTATTGTTATTATCTTTCCCACGAGACAGTAAGTTCCAGGAGGGTGGGAATCCTATCTGCCTGATAGGATCCCTGCTGAAACCCTGGCCCCTAAAACAGTGCCTGGCACATAGTAGGAACTCAATCAAATGGCTGAATTAATGAATGATCAAACAAAGGAATGAAGTATAAACCCATTTGTATTTTTTTCTTAAGGAGTTTGCTGTTCCATAGTTATTAATACAAACGTAGGGATAGCTGGACGAGGAGGCTCACTCCTGTAATCCCCACACTTTGGGAAGCCGAGGCAGGAGGATTGTTTGAGCCCAGGAGTTTGAGACCAGCCTGGGCAACATAGTGAGTTTTATAGTCTCCACAAAAATAAAAAAAAATACAAAAATTAGCTGGGCATGGTGGCACACACCTGTTGTCACAGCTACTTGGGAGGCTGATGCTGGAAGATCACTTGAGCCCAGGTGTTTGAGGCTGCAGTGAGCTATGATTGCACCCATGTACTCCAGCCTGGATGACAGAGCAAGACCTCACCTCTAAAAACAAAACAAAAACCAAAAACAAATCAAATGGAGAATGCTTTCTCTTCCCCAGCTGGAATCTCCCAAAGGGCTGGGGGACACATGATATGCCTCCCCTGTCAGATACATGGATCCGCAAGGTGAGTATTTCTTCTTCTCCCTCTTCTTTGCAGATAGCTATATATGGAGGCCCTCCCACTGTGCATACTGACTGAATATGACCTGCCATTAGCCAGAGTTTTAGCACTTGCCCCTGCACTCCATGCCCACAGGACAGCCCAGAGCTGGCTCTGGAAGCGAGTGTCCTGGATTCCAGTCTTGGACTGTGCTATGTCCTTGCTGTATCCTCTTCAGCTGGTTATTTAACCTCACTGGGTCTTGCTTTGCTCATATGTAAAATGGGGATAGTAATAGTAGCAATTAATGTGGGTTTCTGAGGATTAAATGAGATCATGAATGTGAAATGATTAGACTGTGTCTGCCACATAATAAGCAATCAATAAATGGCAGCTCTGGTCATGATAATGCTATTATTCCTCATGGTTCCACAATTCCCTCCGGCTGGGGTCTGCTTCTGGTCCTGACCTCAGAGGAGATTTAATGTGGTCATTCATTCAAGTCGTTCAGTCATTCATCATTCAAACAAACCTCTATTGGGCTTGTGCTCTGTGTCTGGCTCTTTCTTGGTCTTAAGGATGCAGAGGGACTAGGAAGAGAGGGAGCCTCTGGTCTGAGGTTGGTGTGCTGAGTTTAGCACCAGGGCAGCTGAGTGCCTGCGTCTGTCCTCATGTGCCTGACCCTTCTCAGCATCTTGGAGATGCCCCTCTAAGAATCCTTCATGGAAGCAGTGACTTCAATATCGATCTATGCAATTCGTATATTTATTAAGTACCAAGTGTATACAAGAACTGGGGATGCAGAGTGAGTGAGACAGAGCTCTGTCCTTGGGAAGCTCATATCAATCTGTTGGGGAACAGATTACAAAATGACAACCATAGGATACCTGGTGTTAGGTAGGAAAAATAATCATGTATAAACAGAGTAAAGCAACTTTGGACAAGATGGGCAAGAAAGGTGTCCTGGAGAAGGCCACATCTGAGCAGAGATCTGAATGAAAAATGTGACTCTTTAGGGAAAGGATGTTCCTGGCAGAGGGAAGACACACACAAAGCCCTGAGGGAGAGGATGCTTGACACATGCTTCAGAGGTCTCTGACCAGGCCTGTGGTTCAGAACAACTCGGGGAACCCTGGCCCAGTCATTCATATTCCAGGGGAAAGAGGATATTTCTGTTCTTGATCTTCTAAAATGTCACATTACTGTGTTGCAGAATACAGATTTCTTAGTTCCTTTGAGATTCACACGTTTTGGTCCTCAGGGATACATTCTGTTTTAAAGGTGACAAATTCCCCACCCCCCCCCCCGCCCCCACTGCTTTCCTTAGGCTTTATAAACTGAACATTAAGTTTGTGGCTGCTTTCATGACCCAAACAGAAAATAGGTTTTCCACTGTGGAAAACAGCAAAACTGGGTCCACACTGGAACTTTCATTTCTACTGATTGGGTGAATCTGATCACCCAATGATTGCTATTGATTGGAAAGCCCCTTTGTCTCCTTGGATCTCAGTCTTTGCATCTGCAAAATGGAGCAAATCTTATCTACTCTATGCCCCAGCTCACCTCATGGAAGACACAGGGTCCTCCTATCCCTCTCCATCATTTTTGCCCCCGTCCAAACCATCAACCACAGGAGACTGAGATCTTCCTAAGGTGTAAAGCTGATCTTCTCATTTGCTTTCAAGAGACCTTGGGATAAAATCCTAGAAATCAAAGCTCCTGGACATGATTTTTGAATATAGTGACCCTACACACTGGTTTGTCTGAGACAGTCCTGATTGGAGTCTGTTATCTTAGACTCTGAGACCTAGAGTCATTATTCATGGAGCTCACATCTGCTGTCAGCATCGAAACATTACATCTGGAAGTGGAGTGATGAAACCCTTCATGACTTGGTCCTGCTCACCTCTTTGACCTTTTCTTTACCTCTTTGCAGTCAAACTGTCTTCCATCCCACTGTTTTCCCCCTTCCCTCCAAGACATCCCATGTGCCACTGCTTCTAGTAGACATTCCTCTTCCCCACCATCCCACCCACTTTCTACCTCTTCTCATGAAGCACAGCTTTTTATCCTTCAGAGCAACCACACAAACAAGTCTGCATAATAATAAGTTAACAACACAATGACAGGATCAAATCCACACATGTCAATACTAACCTTGAATGTAAATGGGCTAAATGCCCCAATTAAAAGGCACAGAGTGGCAAGTTGGATTAAGAAGCAAGACCCAACAGTATGCTGTCTTCAAGAGACCCATCTCACATGCAATGGCACAGCCTTCAGAGTTACAGCCCAACCCCTACGTTTTTCTTCCCCTAAATCCCAGCTTTTCATACTTTAGAATGACCATGAGGTCAGCCCCTCTGACCCCCAAATCCATCACCTCCTCTGTGCCCCTCACCTTCATGAATGTCCCCTCACTCCTCATCACAATGCTATCTTAAATATTATGTCTCCCCACTAGACTGAAAGTTCCACTGGGACAAGACTACCTGATAATGCTATTCCTCCATACTCTACCCTCAAAGTCAAACCCAGTGCCTGACACGTGTTAGAATGTATATGTTGAATAAAATAAATGGACCTGCTCATTGAATAAGTCTCATGAGGTGAGAGTGGTTGGGGAAAATTCTCAGGAACTCTGGAAATGGAAAAGGACTAGAGCATTACAAAGGTGATAAAGCAGCTAGTGTGTGACAGAGGCTTTTATTCTCTTAAGGAAACACAAATGCTCCTAAGAATAGCATGTGTTCTGCTAGTCTTGGGAGATTTCAAGGGAGTTACCAATCTGATTTCAGATAGAGCCCTGGCAAGGGCAAACAGTCATAACCTTCCATCCAAGCTGCCTCTGGGGCAACTCCAGGATCCCACCACCAGTGCCCTGTTCCAGGGAAGGAAGCCACCATTGTCCCTGGACCAGGTCAACAGAGTCTGGCACTTCTGCAGGCAGCACCTGCCAAAGCCACTGCATGGGCTTCACCCCTCCCTGTAAGCACAAACGTAATTCTGCAGCATCCCCAGAAATCTCTCTAGAGTCAGCCAGCCAATTAAATGAACACTGTTAATGTTTCCCAAAGCTCTGGTCCCTCAATGTCCACACCAGGGGGACAGTGTGTGGGGCAGGAGGGAGGGGAAAGACTACTGCAGCATTTATTCCCAATGAAGGAATTGATCTGTGAGGGTGATCTGCACTAATTACAATAAGAAGATGTAAGATAACAATAGTCAACACTGTCATAAATTCCTAGGGCATCACAGTTGGAAGCAAATAAATGTGCACAAACACATGAACACACCAACACTAAGCTTATGGCTGGGGAAAGAAAAGGAAGCTGCTTCCCATCCTTCCTCTTTCTAGACAAAGGCTTTCTCAGCCTGATTTTCTCGGCCCGGAGGTCCCTGGACACTTGTACCATCAGTAACACTTCACAGAGCCTTCATTCCTAACAAATAATTAGCTAAAATTGAACCAGGGATTTCTTACATGTATGTCATAGGTCTGATATGAATAATGAGGCAGAAGGTTAACAGTGGGTCAGAGACAGTTCCCCATCTTCCAGCTTATTTATTCAGCGAAATGAGAAATTGATCACATTATTGCGTATAGGGGGAGCCTGATTCATTGCAATCAGCTTGGAATTGGCAGTTTTGACTGTAGGCAATTTGGGGACATTACTTATGCCTGAATAGGCCAGGGAAGGTCATTTATAGCTTGTTAACACCTTTCCAACCTCCAACATGGCCAGCTCCTACTCCCCTAACCCATTTGCCCTGGACCTAGACCAAATAAAAGAAAAAAAAAGAGAAAAAAATCATAGAGAGATGAGAATGACACTATAAAATTAAAGGCATTATGAGAGATACTCCAGAGGAGGCTTAAAATGTATGTGCATCGTAATATACTTTATTTGTACATCCATCCGTCTGTCCATCTATCCAGCCACCCACTCATCCCTTGTTTATTCACATGTGATTTATTCATAAACCCATTTCCTAAACACTGCTCGCTAATGTGGGATCACCATTGCATTAGGCACTGTGGTTGCAGAGATTAAAGGATGCCCAGACAAGGCCTGTGACAGCCTCTCCAGAGGGAGGCCAGTGAGTTTCATGCCAGGCTTTGGAGACATTCCTGGAATCCAGCACAGTTCCTGGCAACCAGGCAATACTTAGTAAAGGTGGGATGAAGGGAGAGTCCAGAGGACTTGCTGGCATAATTTGTGCCAGCTAACATTGCTGAGCACTTCCCATGTGCAGAAACTTGTGTTGACAGCAGTGTCACAGGGTTTTAGACCTCGCTGCAAGAGTTGGACTGTACAGTTAGCCAGGACTGTGGACTCAGATTCTGAGCTTCAGTTTTCTTATCTGTAAAGTGGAGACAATAGTAGAATCTAACTCAGGTGACATATAAAATCAAACACTTAGAAATGCTGTCTGGTGCATTCTAAGTGCTAAATAAATGACAGCTATATTATTATCATCATCACTATAATCAGCATGACTGGAAGACACCTTTGTCTACCCTGTAAGAACTGCTTTTTTTTTTTCCCCAAATCCTCCAAGTAAAAGAAGGGAGTGAAATGTGGTGTTTTGACTACTTATTGTTACATAATCAATCAACCCAGACCTTAGTGACTTAAAACAACATCAACTATTTATTATCTCTCCTATTTCTATGGGTTGACTGTGCTCAGCTGGGTGTCTCTTCTGCTGGTGTCACTTGGGGTCTCTCATGCAATTGCTGCCAGATAGATACTAGTCTGGGGCTAGAATCTAACTGCAGGCTTAACTTGGATACGAGGACAGGTGGATACCTCTTCACCACCCCGTAAAGTCTCAAGACCTTACCTCTGTAACCAGGAGAGCATGGGGGCTAGCATGCCAATGAGATATAGCAGGCTAGGAGCAACACGCTACAAGGAGTTCCATATCTCTGCTCTAGCAAGTAATGAAGGTTACCTGAATACATAGGAATGGCTTTATTACATGGTCTTATCCTTAAAAATCATTAAATACTGCCACCATCCCAGGAATATACTGAATGGAAAGATGCAGCCTTCCCTGTTTGCACCATCAATATCCTTTTTGAAAGCTTTGTGCCTAGTGTTTGTTCACTAGATTCCATTTTTTAAATCCTTGGTGTGCTCACTCTCAGAGGAGCCCTTGAGCTTCTTTTGTTCCCCCTACAGGATCACCCTTCTTTGCTAAATTCCAGTTGTCTCGAAGCCAGACCCAGCTCTACCATAAGTAACAGACCCACAATCAAATGTTTGGCCTCAGACAGGCAGCTGGTACAAGAAGTGGGGTGGAAGGGGCAGTGAGGGCCAGGGCTGAGACTGTTGGTGGTCTCTACCTTTTTCCCACCTCTTCCCCTGCCACACACACACACACTCTCACGTGCACATACACAGAGATGCACACACAGAGTTATCCTCACTCTCTTCCCGACCCTTTTTTTCGGCCCTTAGAATAAACAAAACTCTTTCATTCTGGGGCCTGAAAGATTCCATAATGAATTGAGCCTCTTAACAGTCTATTTTAATAAAACTCAGCTCCCTGGCTGTATGGAGACCATAAAACATGCAGGTTCCAGCAATAATATGTTTAGTAGCCCTGCTTGATAAAGTGGAAATGTTTGCATGTTTCAAATTATGAGCAATTTAAAGTAGGAAGCTGGCAAGCCAGTTCTTGGGTTATGAAGCTTGACATTGTTAAGCCTTAAGAGAACACATACTTCAAAGTCTCCTGGTCTGAAATATGTCCTGTGCACTGCTCAGCGAGAACCAGCTGGATAAGCCTACAGCTGGCTGGGAGGGGGAAGCCACAGCCTGATGCTATTTGGCCAACGGAGTGTCAACCCTTCAGCAAATATGCAGAATTTTTGTTTGGGAAGATGTTACCCCAAGGAAAGCCCTGCCTGCCATGAGCCCTGCTCCCTTGAGACTTATACACTCCTGAGGTGCCCATAAACTTTGATTTTGGAGGTAATTGTTTGGCATCACCAAAGAGTTCAAACAAATGCTGAATATTATACAGGAAATCTTAGTTTCTGGCAGTGGTGAATCTTATCAGTGGTTTTAACCAAACTTTATCTGAATCCCTCTGCTCTGATTTATTTTATATTAGATTTTGTGTTATTTTCATTGGAACAAAAGGTTTTTGCAAAGTTCCCCCTGCTCCAGCCATGCTGGGCTCCTTTCTGCCCCTCAAACCTGCCAAGCTTGTGCCCACTTGAGAAAATACTCTTAACTAACACTTGCTGTTCTCTCTGCTCTTCTCCCATTTTTTCTTTATTTGTTTGTTTTGTTTTGTTTTCATTTTTATTTTGTATGGCTGGCTTATTCTTGTCCTTTATTTTTCAGCTTAAATGTTACCTCTTTGGAGAGGCCTTTCCTGATCACACCAGTCCTCTCCACTAATTTTCTCATGTTTCGTTGGTTTTCTCTCTTTGGGTATCTACCATGATCTGCTAATTGTTTTGCTTATTTGTTTGCTTACTTATTTACTGTCCATCTCCCCCAATAGCATGTCAGCTCCATGACAGGAGGGTCGTTGTTTCTCTTGTTCACCACTGGGTGGCACATAGTATGTTCTCAATAAATGGTTGTTGGATGGATGGATGGATGGATTGATGGATGAATGGGTGGGTGGATGGATTGATGGGTAGATGAGTGGATGTATGGATGAGTGATGTATAGATAGGTGGATAGATGGATGGGTAGTTGGGTGGGTAAAAGGGGGGTGGATGGATGGGTGAATGAGTGGGTGGGTAGATGGATGGATGGATGGATGGATGAATAGATGGATGGATTGGTTTTGGGAAGAGGAATTTCCAGCAATGAAAAAGACCCCACTTTCTCCTCTTTCAACATCATACTCCTTCAGTTTATTTTCTCATGGTCCAAGATGGGAGATACAATTTCTATACCTTAAAAAAAATCTCATAATTGCACCCACCCTAGATTCTCCATCCCTGAGTAGCACCCCCAGTCACACAGGAACAAAGACTGGTCTGTTCTTGGCTAGACAGCCGAGCCAGGCCCAGTCACTGTGTGGTATGCGACCCTGACCGGCTGGCTGAATTCTTCAGCTGATAAGAAGGCTGCACCTCATTGCTAGGAGGGAGCGTGCAGATTAGGTGAGGAGATCCTGTGGCTCACTCTGTCATTGCCCCCACAGAGAAGGGACCCCCAAGTTCCACAGCGTTTCCCCTTACTCTCCCCAAACCCCAGTTGTATTCTAATCATTCCTTAGTATCCAGGCTGTCTCTCTTTCCCTGGGTATCATTTGACAACTGGACTTGACCAGTAAAACTAATGTTGCCTCCATCAAAGGGCCTTGGGGAGGGAGGCAGGCAGCTCAGAATTTAAAAAACACAACCTAGAACAACGTTGTGAATATGGGTGCTCTCTCCCTGGGCCCTGCTCCAGTTGCCTTTAGTAAACAGCTTCACTAGTTTCCCTGCATTTTGTCCAGCCATATCCCCAGGTTCAGAATGGAGTTTTCCAGGGCCACTGGGTAGTGTGCACAATTGTACCCCATTCCCTTCCAGGGACGTTGGGCACAGGAGCACAGTGTGAATGGCATCTTCCTGAAGTTTTGCATTATGGCAGCCCCAGGAAGCCCTGCACAGACATCAGTTTCAGAGACTGGAGGCTTGGAGGCCTGAACAATGACACTTGTACCTGCATGTACCCCCATCATGAAAGATCAGGGTCCTCGTGCATTGGGCTGCATTTGGGTTGTTGGCTGCGGAATATTTCTACCGTCAGTTCAACAAAAAGTGTGATGATCACAGTGAAGCTTAACAAAGAAAATGCTATCGGGCAATTAGTAAACCCAAGTCAGCAGGACTGATGTGAAATTTATCATGTTGGGAACAGCATGTTCATTTGCGTGTGACAAATGTTGGCATGTGAGTGCCGTGCAGAGGGAAGCTAAGGATGATAGCTGCTTTTGTTCTTTCTGCCCCTACAGTTTTAGTTCAGACCCTCTTCTCTGCTCTGGGATATCAAAAGCAAGGTGTGCAGGAAATACACACTTGCATTTTGTGCAGAATAAGTAAGGAAGAGGTCAATGCTGCGAGCTGGGATGTGGGACATGGCTCTTAGGGAGGAAAAAGTCTGGGTGAAGAGAATACAGAGAGGAGGAGCAGTTTTGTTTAGTGCCCAGGGGAGGGCCATTAAGGAGCTGCTTTGAAACCTGTCCCCAGAAGACCACAGCCTGAGCTCTGCCTGTATGACCTGGAATGTTGCGGGTGGGAGAGGCCCCTGCTCAGCCAGGTGCTACTTATTATGAATAAACACTCACCTCCTCAGCCCCAGAGTTACAGGCCAGCCGAGGCAACATTTACAGCAGAGGGATCACTGAAGCCTCCCCAGGCCCCTCAGCTTAGAGGCCAGCTATCATCTGGGTGGGTGGCTCAATCTGACTGGGGGGTCAGGCCCCAGATGCCTGTGGGAAAGTATAAGGGCTTGGGGCATTATTAGATCCATGACTTCCCCTCTGATTTCTTTTTTATGAACCTGCCTTTATAAACTCACATGTGTTTGCTTTGGAAGAACATTTTCAGGGGGAACCCAAAGATGTGACCTTCTCAGCGTGCCCCTTCTCCTCCCTAGGCAGGGTCTTTGAGCCACACCAAGTGTTCTTGGATGGGAATAAAGCATTTATTGGGGTTTAAGACTTTACCAAAGCTCAGGAAACCACTGGGACACAAGTGCCTGACTTTGAGTGAATGATACCAGAATTCTTGGCCCAGCAAAGTGGTCCCCTACCTGCACCGTGTTCTTAGCGTCTCTCAGTTCCCTTCCCTCTGGGCTCTCAGGCTTTCCCTACTAACTTCTCCTTGGCTTTCCTTCTTACAATTGCCTATCTTTAGCCTTCTTGGTGGCATGGATTCTGGGAGTAGGAGAGTAGGAGAGTAGGAAATAGTGGGGAGATTTAATTTATTAAGCACCAACTAGATCCCAGGCACCGTGTGAGGTTCTGAGAACTCAATGGAGAATTAAGCACAGTCCCACCCTCTGTGAAACCTTCTGTCTAATGGAGATGATCAAGAAGTGAGCAGCCCATGACAACTCGAGGGAAAAATGCAATGATTGGATGGGCAGGGCCAGGTAAGAGGTTAAAATCGTGATGCATTGAGAGCACTGAGATAGGGGAGTGCTTCCTGGAGGAGGTGGCTCCTAAGTTGAGACAGGAAGGGCAAGTGAGAGTTATTTAGGTGTAGAGGAGGAAGATCTGTAAAGGCAGAGGTGTGGGCAAGGTTGAAATTGCTTTAGGAAGCTCAGTGAAAGGGCAAGGAGGGGGCGTGAGAATACCTTCCTTCAGGCCTTATGAACAGACAGCAATGGTCACACACTGAGATGCCCACTGAAAGTTAAGACCTGGGTAACCTCACAAACAGAATAATGGGAGTGACTTTTCTGTGAGGAAGATGCTGGCTGCAGCTGACCACCTCCAGGGCAAGGTCAGACATGGGTCCAGGAGTTTGGATATGGTGGCTTAAAGACGACCACTAATTCTTAGTCATCCAAAGGCAGTCCCTTTCCTCCCTCCTTGAATTTGGGCACAAAAATTTTCTTGGGACTTCCAATTGCAGACTTTGAGAAGGACAGTTAAGCTTTCTTCCCTTGGAGCCCAATGGTTACACTGTGAGATGTCCAAGTCAAAGGAGAGGCCACATGGAGGTAAATCAAGGTGCTCTGCTCAACAGCCCCGAATGGACTCCAAGCCCACAGCCAGTATCAACTGCGACCATGTGAGACAGTCCTCTTGGTTGCTCCAGCAGAATTGAGTCCCCAGATGATTCCAGCTCTAATCAGCAACACCTGGAATGGAAGAACCACCCCCCACAGTGTTCAATCAACCCACAGAATCTTGGAGAGATGATAAATGATTGTTGTTTTAAGGCACTAAGCTTGGGATTGTGGGATCACTGAAATATTAGGCAAAGGCCCAGTCCTCTGAAGCTGAAGCAAAAATTAGTCACTAGTGCCAACCAAGCTCCCCACATTAGCTCATTCTGCCAACAGTTTTAGGAGCTCAAGATGCCACTTTCCTATGTGATATATATAGGATATATAGGATATAGATATATAGGATATATAGATATGTAGGAATACTATTCAGCCATAAAAAAGAATGAAATCATGTCTTTTGCAACAGCATAGATGGAACTGGAGACCATTCGCTGAAGTGAAATAACTCAGAAACAGAAAGTCAAATGCCACATGTTCTCACTTATAAGTGGGAGCTAAGCAGTGGGTACACACAGACATGCAAAGTGGAATAACAGACACTGGAGACTCCAAAAGGTGGGACAGTGTGTGAAGGGGGTGAGAGTTGAAAAATTACCCATTGGGCACAATGTTCACTATTCAGGTGACGGGCACATTAAAAGCCCAGACTTCACCACTATGCAATATACGCATGTAAGAAACCTGCACTTGTACCCCCTAAATTTATAAAAATTAAAAATTTAAAAAAATTTCACTTTCCTGATAGTCCTCGTTCCTCAATTCCACCTTCAACTAACCAGTAAGCATCAGTGGAATATGTTGTCCAAGGCACTTGAGGGGACGGGGGGTGTACGGAAGACACAAGAAAATACTCCTTGCTCTCAAGAGTTTCACTTATATACCTGATAAGGCGAATATACCATCCCAACTCAGAATTTGTTCAAGCCAGAAGTTTGGATGTCATCCTCCATCCTTTGATGCCCCTCCCCATTTAACATTAACAACTAACACGTGCTCAGTACCTTTAATATGCCAGGTATCACGAATTAACTCATTTAGTTCTCAAAACCCTATTAAAATAGTATTTTTCTTTCCCATTTTACAGGTGAGGAAATTGAGGCACACAGTTATGTCACTTGCACAAGTCACAAAGCTAGTTCATGATAGAGCTAGAATTGGAATCTTGGCCAGGTAATTCCAGCTCTTTCACTCTTAACCATTCTATAGAATCAGCACCCATCTTTGAATCAGAGTTTGAGATGCAAATACTTTACTGTATAGCCTTGATCAAATGACTTCACCTCATTGAATTAATTTTCTTCTGCATAAAATGGGGTTACTATCTGCTTATCTAAATTGTTACAAATGGGACAGTATATGTGCCATTCCAGATACCTAATCACAGCTCAATCAATGCTGGTGTCTTTTTCCTTTTTCCTTCTGTGGAAAACATGCTTTACATAGGATCTCTGAACTTAAAGAATGGGTAAGCCATGGCAATAGCTTACTTCAAACTGAATTCATGGTATATTAGGCAGTGGCTTCTACTGAAGAAGTTTTTTGCGTTGTAGCCAGGTTCTATAATCATTGTAAATATGTTGCTCTAAGGCAAGAGTTGACAAACTTTTTCTGAAAAAGATCACATAGTAAATATTTTAGGCTCTGCGGTCTGTATAGTTTCTGTTACAGCTACTCAACTCTGCCCTTATAGTGTGAAAGCAGCTTAGGCGCTATGTAAAGGAATGTGTATGGATATGTTCCAATAAAACTTTATTTACAAAAGCAGGCAGCGGGCCAGATTTAGTCTATGGACTGTTTAGCCCCTGCTCTCAGGTAAGCTATAGAGGTTCTGCTGAAAGAATCTCTTCTAGTCCTGGGAAAAGATCCTGTAAGTTAGGAAATTGGTAACTAGAGGGTAAAATGAAGGAGCTTGGTGAGAGTTTTTATATGCGGTGAAAATTCTGCCAAACTATTCCCATGACTTTTGATATCCAGCATGGTATAACCCTGGCTCTATATCAAGTTTTCAATTCTGATATTGCAATTTTGAAAGCAGTTTATAGAAACATAAGAACTCATTAAAAAACTCATTCAATGATCCACTTTGTAGCCTTGTGACTAATCCAGAAAGTAGAGTCTGTGTCTCTTTAGGACATAATCCTCCCTAGCAAGGTTCCTATAGAAAACTAACCCCTGGAAATAACACTAGGGGAAAAAAGTGTTCCATGGTAAAGTATGTTTGGAAAAGTTTACATAGTTTATTCTCCCTCTTGGAGATTGCTAATGGATATAAACGTATTAAAAAGCTGAGAATTCCTATAGTAACAAAATCCATTAATCTTGGTTAACTCTGACTTTTACAAACTCACTTGACCACAAAAACTTAGGTTAAAATATGGGATCTGGATTCAATAAAATGAGCATAATAATACTTATCTCCTGGGGCTGCTGTGAAGAGCACGTCTGATGAAGCGTGTGCTTAGCACAGGGCCTGTGAGAGAATACACAGGAAGTAGGTGTTGGCTGCTACATTAGCAGCACACTTGGGAAATGCTGGTCAAGACAATAATATACAAAGATATTCATAAACTCAATTCTCATTATAATTTTCAAAAGAGTTAGTTAATGGTATTCCATATCATATGATATAACAAGTGCTGTAATCAATCTTTTAGAAATATTTAGTTCTTGAAAGTGGAACCCCCTGAGCATGGCCTGTGTTAAAACAGGAGGTGCATGGTGACCACCTCTTTATGAGACACCAGGATCCTCAGGGAGTTCTTACTGCAGCGTGGGCAGGCGGTGGTCTGGAGGCTGAAGGCTGGCTGGATGGAAACAGTCAGCCTGGAAAGGGGGATGTGGACGCTGGTGGTCTCACTCTCCTCCACAGCAGGACCCTTTCAAACCCCCTCCTACAAAGGCCAGAGGCCCCAGATATTGACACATGCCTTTAAGCCCTTGGATACTTCAAAGAAAGAAGATTAGGAGCCAGTCTCAGAACCTGTTCCCCAGAGAGATGCGTTTGTCCAAAAGTTGATATTATCGATGCGAGTAGAAGCTGAGAGGAGCGTATAATTTCTTTAATAAAAGCTGGACTGTGTTTGCTTGGGCTCCTGAGTTTTTCTGCTCCCTCCTGAGCATTCTCAGGGGCTGGGATGGCCTCCTATGATCGGCACGAATGTTTGATCAGCTATGCGTCTTCTCCAGGGCAGCTCAGATGATCCGAAAGGCTTCGGATCTCTGGTTGTCTCCAGAGTTTTCCTTCTTAAATTCTTTGTTTCCTTCAGAATTCATTATAAATGACATAATTACATCTCTTTTTCTTCTCTGATTGAGCATATTTCTCACACATGGTGATTTGCTGCTTGGATGCTGGAGGAGGCTGAGCAATGTCATATGCACCCAAAGCACTGCGTCTCCCTTCCAGAACTGCACTGCCTCTCACCCATGCACTCCACTCCCTTCCAGAACTCCACTGCCTCTCATCCAAGCACTCCTCTCCCTTCCAGAACTCCACTGCCTCTCACTCAACACTCCTCTCCCTTGCAGAACTGCACTGCCTCTCACCCAACACTCCTCTCCCTTCCAGAACTCCACTGCCTCTCACCCAAGCACTCCACTTGCCACTGTCCCTCTCCAACTTTCCCCTAGTTCGGGACATTGACAGATTCCCCACAAACCCATGAGAAAGAGAAGACTGTCTGGGTCAGCAGGAAATTGAATTTCAGAAAATAATGAAGTCCTCTGCAGAGAATTATATTTCCTAAGAGAAGACATACCACCAATTGGGATGTTACCAAAAAAAAAAAAATTGGGTATATATTGTTCCCAATATATATTTTATTTATATATGATTGCTATAATTACTTGCTTAGAAACAAACATTCAATCAGACCATGGCATTCCAGCTCCAGTGAAAATAGGAAAGGGGATTTGATAGCAAATTATCAACTGTGACAAGAGAAATTTAAAATTAGAGGCTGGGCGTGGTGACTCACACCTGTAATCCCAGAACTTTGGGAGGCCGAAGTGGGTGGATCACCTGAGGTCAGGTGTTCGAGACCAGCCTGGCCAACATGGTGAAACCCCATCTCTACTAACAATAAAAAAAAAAAAAAAAATTAGCCGGGCGTGGTGGCAGGTGCCTGTAATCCCGCCTACTGGGGAGGCTGAGGCAAGCGAACTGCTTGAACCTGGGAGGCAGAGGTTGCAGTGAGCCAAGATCCGGCCACTGCACTCCAGTCTGGGTGACAAGAGTGAGAATCCATCTTAAAAAAATAAAATAAAATTAGAGACAGACACAAGAGAATTTGTTCATTCATTCATTCGTTTACTTCACTAATATTTATTGTGTTTCTTTCCATGCCAGGCACCACTGCGTTATGTATGATTATGGTGGTTGAGCAATAAGAGCTTGTATTTGTGGAGCACGTATTATGTGTTAAGTATGACCTCATTTAATTCCATCAGATAGGAACCAATCCTATTATTATTATTATTATTATTATTATTCTACAGAGAAGGAAAATGTAGCTTAGTGAAGCTAAATGGCTGCCCAAATTCAGTGTAGCTAATAAGCAGCAGATCTTGGGTCTGATACTAAAGGCCCTAAGTTTGGACAAAGGGCTACATTTAAAGCAAGTAAAGTCCTTACTCTCATGGAGTTTGCATTCTAGTGGGGGAGACAGTTAATTGAAAATAGAGGCAAATTTATACACATAAATAAGCAAGATCATTTCAAATAGCAGTAAGAGCTCAAGAAAATATAAAATGGAGTGATGCGCAACGCAGAGACAAGGTGGAGGTGCCGGGAAGATCCCCCACCCCAGTTGGACACTTGTGATGGCTGAACCGACACTCTTTGAGCCTAGTTGTTTCATCTGAAGGCAGGAACCTGGACAAGAGGCTCCTTCTGTAGCTCATTTCATTCCACAGTGGCATGGGCAGCATGGGCCGCCATTTACAACCCGTATTCTTCTTCTGTGTTCTAACATATGGAGTTTTTCCAACCCAGACAGAGCTAGGCCACTAGATATGAGCAGACTCAGATGCTACCTAAATAAAAACTCACCTTTGTCCTTAAGCAAATAATCCTACACAGGACACTCAGATATGGTGGTAAACAAACGTCCAAGTGTTTCGTGGAAAATACTAAAACACTCAACTTGTGGGCAGTGTTACCTTCCAAGTGACATTTGGCAATATCTGGAGGCTTTTGGGGTTGTCACAAACTGGGGAAAGGATGCTACTGGCATCTAATGGGTAGAGGACAGGGAAACTGCTGAACATCATACCTAATTCACAGGGCAGCCCCCTACAACAAAGAATTATCCAACCCAAAATGTCACTACTGGGAAATCTCATGCTACAGTGAGATAGAGAGATAACAGATAGATAGACAGATAGATGATAGATAGACAGACTGCCATCCTCATTTTCTGGTAAGTTTCTCTACCTCCAAAATCTGCCCCAAATTGATGGAGACAAGAGCTTTCAACAATTTTTTACTAAAACTTTCCATCAAAAGTCCAACCCAAAAAGCAGGGTCAGGAAGGCTCCCACATTTAAAATGATCTCACACAGCCATCAGAGAAAGAGAGGGACTCCCTTAAAGATGTTGAGAGAGAGACAATGTCTAAATCTTTACATGCATAAAATTGATAATACAAAACATACCTCTATTAGGTTCTTTCTTAATTGAAACAATGCTTTCTTTCATCCCTGCCAGGAAGAAGAAAAATCGTGTTTCCAGCTTGGGCTGCTGTTTCATCTGTTGGCCTTGCTTGTGAGCTAAGCCAAGTTTCATTAAAAATTATTGGTCTCATAACTTTTTTTGTTTTTTCCTTTAAAGAGTCCCATATGGAACCAATATTATGATAGGATTGTAGCTGCATAAAGCCATTGGGCATTTTGACCCACTCTCTGCTTCTTGGTAGATTCTAAGTACAGATCTAATTGTTTTTTCCTCCAAGTATTAAGCGAACATCTCTGCAAACAAATCCAAATTTAGAAAGTTAGATTGAAGAAATGGAGAAGCAAATCTAGTCAACTCACAGAAATCTTTCTTCTCCTCTCTTGCTCTGTCTCCAAGGGAACCTCTACACCTTCTTTTAAGGTGCCAGCCATCTTGAGCTCTTGTCTGATTAAGAAATTCTCTGGTAGAACCAGAGCATCTGCAAAAGCGTAAAATATGATCACAGCCTTTGCACAAGTATTTTAACAACCCAACCTTATGATAGGTTATATTTCATTGACTTGGAAGAAACACTGCATTATCTGGGAAAACAGCACAGATGTTGCCTAATAAACATTTTGGTTTATGCATTATATTAACCTCATGAAACATTTATGCAAATCTCACATTAACAAAAGGTAAAAGAACCATTCTATGTTATGAAGCATACAACAGGATGATCTTTGTCATGTTTTTGTTTTTGTTGTTGTTGTTTCACCTTGGTATTTTATGGGTGTGTTTATAACTCTTGGGGTTTCTATTTAGGAGGACACAAGGGCATTGCAGATTTTCATCTCTTCTGTTTTCAGTTCTGTTATCATCCCTTCCAGCTGACTTCACATTTTATGATGCTAATGGGGGGTGTGTGGTTTTGAGTTTCTCTCCTGTCAGCTGGTCAGTGGGTCTGAGGGATATATTTAATAGAATCTGACAGCTGATGGAACTGGCCTCATTGAAAGAGGATTTGATATGTGGAGTGAATGTGGCGACCCTGAAATCGCCATAATAACGGCCATTATTATTCTGCCTCTCGCAGCCAATATAACTCTCCCTCTTGTACACACCAGTACATGTGTATAAAAGACATGACTTATGGATGGCTTCTTCCGTATACTGATCTGAGGGCCATTTAGATAGCATGTCAAAACAGATTAACTGTCTTATCCTGCCACAAAATTAAGTGGGGGAAAGAGAACTTTACACAACTCTGCCCAACATATGCACTCTGTGCCCATAAACAAAGCCAGCACAGAAGGGGCACAGATCGTCTCTGGGTGGGGGTTAAGAGAATCAGGCACCCAGAAAAGCTGTAGGCTCACCCAGTTAAGGTGCCTGCTCCAGTGAGGACCCGAGGGCACTGCCTGATATATGGTGAGGGCAGCTGGAGCCACAGGTGGGAAGCTACCTCCTGAAAGGCTGGTGCCATGCTTTACCTGTGTGCATCTGCCTGGGATGTTGGGGTGGGTGTTGGCTCACCTCGGCCCTGCTGAACTGGACTCGCTGTTGAAGTCAACATCTCAGCCTGCATCCTGGCAACCCGAAGCAGCCACATTCTCTGCCAAACCTGCCTGCTTACTGAAGTCCGCTAACACTTATCGTGTGCTTGTTCCATGCTAAACTTTACCTGTAGAGACTCTTTTAATCTTCCCAAGAACCCTAAACTGTAGATATTATTATTATTAATTATGATTATCACCTCCATTTTACATATGAAGAAACTGAGAGAAAGGCAAACTAAGTAACTGGTCTCAAGTCACAGCTAATAATTGATGGAGCCAGGATGGAATCTCAGCCCATCAGAGCCCATTGCCATAACAGGGACAGTCCTCTTCTGCTTCTGTTTGTCCCCCAGCCAACAAGAAGTATGTGTGACTGTGTGTCTGCATACACGTGCATATGCACGTATAAAAATTCTTAGACACAAATGTTCCCCTAGAAATCACCTGGCCAACCCCTTAGCTGCAGCCAAATCCCCACTCAATCAAGAAAGTTACTGTGTTTTTTCCTCTGTAAACCAGACACCTCCCATCCAATGGGCTGGCACAAAGACAAGGGGAAAACCTGTGTGCACCTAGCACAGCCCCAGGCCTGGGAGGTTGGCCGGGAAGCACTCACCTCTCCTGTCCTTCATTTCCAACCTCAGAAACCCACCCCTGTTCCCTGCCTCCTGTCAACGAGCTGACCTCCCCATCTTCAGCCATGCAACAGTGCTGTCTGAGGTTATCATTTCAGGCAATGATATCAGAAGCAGTTGATTCCACATTTCCAAAAATAATCCTTTTATTTATCCACTGTCATCTTCTGGCAAAAAAAAAGAAAAAAAGAAAAAGAAAATGGCTGCAGAGAAGCCAGCAGATGTGTCCAGGGTACCTGAGGAAAGCAGGCCAGATGCTAGGAGATATCCTCGTGGCTGTCAGTGTTTAAATTACATAGAGCTGGTACTTTTTAGGTCAGAAGCATAAAACCTGCTATTGATCTTGAGCAATGCGTCCAATTTTGAATGTCTGTTAAAGCCCCAGGCACTTCAATGCCACATAATCAATATTTCTTTTCGTTCTTTTTTTCTTTTTTTGTTGTAGAAAATGTATGGGTTTGTTTACCCTTCCTGCAGGCATCCAACCTGGCCTTTTATTCCTGCTCAAGTAGGACATGCAGCCTGCTGGGGACCCGCTGCTCAAATCCTCCATCTGCAGGACTGCCGGCCCTGGGACTCATGAATAATGGAAGTGCAGTACCCACTCCTTACAGCCCAGACGACTTTCCAGGAGCAGGCTGTACCCTGAAAGTAACCAAGGAACAAGGGGCAAGGAGACAGAGAGAGATGGTGAAATGTGAGATCATGTTTAGCTCATTGTAGACCCTAAGATAAGACAGTACGTGCAATCCTGAAATTTACAGTAGAAAAGGGCCTGGGAGATTATCTGGGGGAAACATTCCCTTTCAATTTGCAGATGCAAAAATTGGCCAAGGCTCCTTATGCCTGGGTTGTTGAAATGGTCCAGGGAACATGAGCTGGGCCATATGGAATATGGGTTAAGCTTTGATCTCTGTTAAGAAAAGGGTTTCAGGTCGACCAGATGACCATAGCAGTCTTTGTATTCTGACTCTGAGGACAACCTAGTAAGCAAGTCAACCAGGTAGGCTGGTGTGATTCGAAGCTACAAGGCCATTGCATCCCTGACTAAAGGCCTGGTGGTTGTGTCTGTGGTGGTGGTTTTGAAGAAGTGTCTTCTTCTACGGGCTGCTACATAGAATTGGCCTTGAAGGATGAAGAGCACAGAGAAGTGAAACTGGTGAAGTGTAAGGGGTGGGGACAGAGGTAAGAAGACAAAATGACAAGTGGTGCAAAGACAGAAGTGAGAAGCAGCATGGCGCATTGATGGACTTGCAAATGGTTCACATGAGCAGCAGAGCAGAGGGTGTGGAGGCAGCAAGAGAGACAGCATCACAGGAGCCTGGCCTTGCCCTGCACTGAGGAGTTTTCAACTCTTGGCTTTGAAGCCTTTTGAATCAGGCAGTGATACAATCAGTGTTGCACTGGAGAAAGTTCATGTTGGCTGGAGGGCAAAGGATGGATTGCAGGAAGCAAGACTGGGGTCAGGGAGCCAGACAGCAGATTACTCCAGAGGCCAGGCAGACCCTGATGATGGCCAAACCAGGAAGGAGCAGGTCGGGGTATGGGTTTCTCATATTCACAAGGAGGCTCTACAGGATTGGAGGAGGGTCTGGATAGATAAAGTGATGGGAAGATCACAGTGGCAGGCAGGGTCACTTAAAAATTCTAGCACTACATGTGAATTGTTGTGGTTTACTGTGTGACTTTTAACAAGTCACTTAACTTCTCTTAGCTTCAGTTTCCTTACCTATAATGTGAGAATAACATGGGGATTTCATGATTAAATGAGGTAATACATGAAAATGTTTTCCATAGTGCCACCATGTAGTAAACCTTCATGGTTTAGAAGGTGACACCTGACTTCTGTTATATTATTGATCATGTAGAGAGTATCCAATGAGACATGATGTGTTTTGAAGTAGCATCACCTTTTTTTTTTTTTTTTGACAGAGACTCCCTCTGTCACCTAGGCTGGAGTGCAGTAGCATGATCTTGGCTCACTGTAACCTCTGCCTCCTGGGTTCAAGTGATTCTTCTGCCTCAGCCTCCTGAGTAGCTGGGAGTACAAGATCACACCACCATGCCTGGCTAATTTTTGTATTCTTAGTAGAAGTAGCATCATTTTTAACCCAATCTTGAAATAGATAGCTTGAGTCATAAGCCGTTTCCAGGAAGCATGCTGGAGTTACTTCTCCAGTGCAGGAAGACAACAACATAAGCACATACCTGTCTATCTCCCAGATTCCCCAGAAAATGACCAACTGTATATAAAAATAAGAAAAAACTTATCCATACTGGGTATTAGCAAAGGGTGGTATTTATAGGCCAGGAGGTCTGAGGAACGTCTGTTAGATACACAGCAGATGGGCCAGATTGAAGAACTCATTATTTCCAGAATGGGAAGGAGTGGTCTGTTTGATAGAAATTTCAAAACTGTCTTTGCAGATCCTCACCAACAGCCCTGCTGTGGTGAAAACTGGAGGTGAGAGTGGGCTAAAGCCTCTAGAACTGGTCAGTGCCATGGATAGGTGGCCATAGTGCCAGGGACACAGTGAAAGGGATCCCCAGACCAGCAATTCCTTGGGACTAAACCCTGAAGCCAACTTCCACCCAGGCCTGTGTCAGGGCACAGCCCCAGCAGACTGCTGGCGGCTGAGCTTTAGTAGACATGCATTCTCATCTTCCCAGCATCCCAGATCCTCTTACTCTAGTAACGACTCTGATTTTGAACTTGGAGTCAACCCTTCTCTTCATTCTGAGTCCACATGGTCTGGAAGGATCTCCAGGATGAGGTTCTTCACTCAGGTCTGGTCAATCCAGCACAAAATGGACCTTGACATAGTGATTGATTCAGGAATGGTCTCACCACCCAGGGTGGTCCAATCAGAACGGCTCTCAAAAGTTTAGTGGGAGTCCATCATAAGATACGACTTCACAACACAAGCATGGCTACAGCCAGATAGAGAGATCTGAACAAGACTGGCAAGGAAGTGGAGAAATTGAACCCTTAGACACTGCTGATGTGAGTGTAAAATAGTACTGCTGCTTTGGAAAACAGCCAGTTTCTCAAAAGGTGAACTATATCACCCTGCAATTCCACTCCTCAATACCTACCCTAGAGAAATGAAACCAAATGTTCACATAATGCACACTAATGATCCCAGCAGCACTGTAATAGACAAAAGGTGGAAACAAACCAAGTATCTTTCAACCAGTGAATGTATAAACAAAATGTGATGCATCCATACAATGGAGTATTATCAGCCATGAAAAGAAAGAAGATTCAGGCACATGCTGCAACATAGGTGAACCTCTCAAACATCATGCAAAGTAAAAAAAGCCCAGTGCGAAAGACCACCTATTGTATGAAATGTCCGGAACAGGCAAATCCATAGAGACAGAGAGTGGATTCGTGGTTACCTAGGGCTGGGAGAAAGGAAGATGGGGAGTGACTGCTAATGGGAATGGGGTTTCTTTTTGAGGTGATGAAATTTTTTTTAAATTGATTGTGCTGATGGTTGTATAATTCCATGAATATAGTAAAATCACTGAATTTTACTTTAAGTGGGTGAACTGTATGGTACGTAAATTACATCTCAATAAAGCTCTTATTAATTTAAAAACCAAGGGAAAGATCCAAGCTCTATGCTGTTGGAATTGAGCTGATGGGAGGAGGAGGGGTGAGGCTGGAGCTGTTGTAGCCACTTTATCACCCAGAAGTTTTAGGGGCCACTACAGTGAGCCCAAGAATCAATCTAACACAGCAGGAAGCACAAGGAAGTGATAGAAACTGGATTCTCAAGGATGTTGTTTTGACTTTAAATTCAGCTGTACTTGAAACCAGAACTACGCCTCGGTTTCCCTCCCTCAGTTACCTCCCTCTAAGTTGGGCTTTGTGTTCACAATAGAAAGACCCCCATTGCAAATACCAAACACAGAAAAGTAACCTTGAGCAGGGAGTCCCAACTTCCCGCCACCGCTCCCTTCCAGGCTGACCTCCTTACCCTGGCCTCTTCTAGCTCCCTCTTCTTCCTTCAGCTTCTAGATCCTCGAATCAGCCAAACAGAACTCCATCCAGTTTAATCCATTCCATTCTCCCATTGTCCTGGCCTGAATTATTCACACAGGGACCCACACAATCTGTGACAGAACTCCTAGCAATGGGTTAATGGAGAGAAGCAAACAAAGAAAAATCACAGGCATATGAGAACACAGAACTGTTCACAACAAGGAGGACCACAGGTGCCTCCCAACTGAATTGAGTTACTGCAAGACGCAAGAGAAAAATTTCCAAGTCTGTTAATTCAAGTTCTCAGGAGGAATCAAGAAGAAACTGTGGCTTCCATTTTCAGAGAGCAATTCGAGTTTATCTGTTTACTTCCCTTGCCTCTCCAAACCTTATTATGACCAAATTAAAACACAAAAAATGAAAAGAAAGAAAGACAGACAGAAAGACAGACAGACAGAAAAAGAAGAAGAAAGAAAGAAAGAAAGAAACAAAGAAAGAAAGAAAGAAAGAAAGAAAGAAAGAAAGAAAGAAAGAAAGAAAGAAAGAAAGAAAAGAAAGAAAGAAAACCTCTATTAGCACTAGAAACTAAGCCATGGATAACCTAGAAACTTGAGTACTTTTCTTTAAAGGATGTGATGGAGAAGGAAAGCGGTTGAATGAAGGCTGCCGTCTAATGCAGGCATGGGAAGGGCCCCCGCAGAAGTGGAGGGGATCCCCAAGAGCTGCAAAAGCTCCTCAACCTTGGGTTCATGTTATTTACTATGGTGGACCCCAGGGTAATTGGTATGGGGCAGATTAAAGGACTTGAGGAATTGTCCCACTGCCCCTGATAGGAAACAGCCAAGAGCACCACTCACACCAGGCTTCACATGGTGTAAATAGTGTGGGAAGGAAAAAACAACTATTGCTAAGGAGACTCAGTGAAAGCAAGGATTTGCTGCCCTGATTTAGGGCTATTAGTACAGTCACGGCAGAGAAGTACATGCTCAGGACAATAATAAACCTTCCTGCCATATTGATGCAGGACAGGCCAGCCCCTAAATTGAGGCTTAGCCCAGGAGGGTTCTTGGCCTCCCCCAGGAAAGAATTCAAGGGCAAGACAGTGGTGTTAAACAGCCACTTCTATTGAAGCAGCAATGTACAGTAGAAGACAGGCTGCCCTATAAGCTGTGTGCCCAGAGTAGCAGCTTAGAAGTGCCACTGTACTCATAGTTATACCCAATTTTAATTATATGCAAAATAAGGGGCGGTCCATGCAGAAATGTCTAGAATGAGGGAGGTAACTTCTGGGTTGTCGAGTGTTGCCATGAAAAGGGAGGGGTATCTCCTGGGCATTGCCATGACACTGGTAAACTGACATGGCCCACTGATGGGTGTGTCTTACGGAGAGGTGCTTCTGGCCCTGATCTGTTTTAGCTAGTCCTCAATTAGGTCTGGTGTCCAAGCCCCACCTCCAGAGTTGAGTTCTGCCTCCTGCCTCAATAGGAGAGTAAATGGAGCTCTCACTGGAAAGGCTAGGAGAGGACGACCAGGAAAGGGTCCCGAGCAGTGGAGTGAGCAAATCTCAGCCCTGCAGATGACTGCGGATGCTGCTGCCCCAATGCCTGCATAGGGTGAAAAGAAACTGCCAGGAAATGGTGCATTTTCCTGCTGCACCTTCCCACTCACCCACTTTCTTTTCCTCATAGTCAACTGAACCTCCAAACTAGAAAAACACCTACAGAATAGACCGAGAAGTCCTTTTCTCTTCTGTGAGTAACATATTTAAATAAGTTTCTAACAGAATCTTTCTCAAGTTGTAACAGTGGATCAACAGGTTTCCCTCTGCAAATACGTACAATAAAAGAAAACGTAACAGAGGTAGGAAAAGTTTCTGTGATTTAAAAAACAGAGCTTATTTCGAGAAATCAAACCATATACTCTCTCATGATGTAAAACTATACCAATAAGCAAGGATAAAAGTGATCTCTAATTTTGGTATTTCCCATAAGATTAGAGATATTGTCTCTTTTAATGGAAAGCCCTGAAATCCAGAAAGACAGTTTCCCAGTGAAAAGCATAATCACGGAAATGTTCTAGTGTTTTTAGGGCAATACAGAGCAGATTGAATAGAACAGAAGACAGAATCTGTGAATTTAGAAGTGAGCTCAAGGAACCCTCCCAGAATCAGTGAAAAGACGACAAGAAATGGAGAAAATAAGAAAAGAGAGAGAGAAAGAAAAAAGGAGAGAGGAAGCTAGAAAGGAAGCTACAGATCAACTCTCCATGTAAGATTTTAAATGGTGGCAACAGAGCAAATGAAAGAGAAAAAGTAACTCAAGATATGACAGAAAATTCCCCTGAGCTGAAGCAAGACTTGTGTCTGTAGAATCTAAAGGCAAACTGCCCCGGCAGGCTGTTGACCTGCTTTTGCAAATAAAGTTTTATTGGAACATAGCCATGCCTGCTCATTTATACATTGTTTCTGGTGGCTTTTCTGCTATAACAGCAGAATTGCATGCCGGCCACTACAGACCCTATGACCTACTTAGAAAGCTGTATGGCCTTCTAAGAAAAGATCTGCTATCCCCTCTAAGAGTTCTTTGATGCATACATGGCTAAAATGTTTGCATTTCAAGGATAAAAAATTTAAAATCCTATAATCATTTAGTCCTCTGGGGTGTAGGGTAGAAATACCCAAATTACCTTCAAAAGAAGAAAGAAAGAAATTGCACTAGGTCACACTTCTTAGCAAATTCTAAGGTAAAATGTTATCAAAATCCAAAAACTTTCAGAGGATTGAGATTGAGAACTAAGACTATATGCAGCCAAGGTGCCATTCTTGTATATTCGTAATCTTTTTTGTGCTTCCACTCCTAGGGTGGTGTCTGCAATCCCAGTCACAGCCCTCCGAAAGTGTGCAGGTAATCTTATGAGGACAGATTCATAAACAACATATGTTGTGACTATTACTTCTTGAAGACAAAAATCATCAAAGAAATGCTCCAGGTGGCTGAAAAATGAAGCAAAATAAATAATTCAGATATGAGAAAAAGCAATATAAAAGAAACAGTGCTTACACAGGACCCAAAAATTTCAAGTTAATTTCTTAATAATTGCAGTTAACATGATTATAAAACAATGCAAGTGTCAAAAAATAATTCTGGAAAGAGATGAAGCCCAATGTAAAAGTATATTAATTATAATATTCTTATTCTAAAAGCCAGATGGGGCTGGAAAGGGAATTGGTGATGCTAGTACTGGTAATTATAGCTTCCATTTTTAGAAGTTACTATGTATTAAGCACAAAAATAATGCTGATATAAATATTGTTTTACATAAATCTTTGTACATATCTTTAATATTAATTCCTTAACACAAATTCTTAGAAGGTGAATGCTGGGTCTGAGCATTTAAAAATCTTTCAACACAGTGAAATTTGAACTCTCAATAGAAATATGTAAGTGTTCATTTCTCTGTACTCTTGCCAATGACAATTATTATCATTTTGCTAGTTATAATTGTGAAAATAATGTATGAAAAAGTATGGAAGTTTGAAAATTTTTGTACAAACTAGAGCAAATTAAGGTTATTTGATATAGTACTATAACTTTCACTCACTTGTGTTCTGATATACTTCTCAAACAGAAGAGACCACCACTCTATTTATTTTCATTTCTCATGAAGGTACTAGGTGGCATGTTTTTGTGGCATATAAATGTCAATTTTTTTTTTTTTGAGATGGAGTCTCACTCTGTTGCCCAGGCTGGAGTGCAGTGATGTGATCTCGGCTCACTGCAACCTCCACCTCCCGGGGTTCAAGCGATTCTCCTGTCTCAGCCTCCTGAGTAGCTGGGATTACAGGCATGTGCCACCACGCCTGGCTTTTGTATTTTCAGTAGAGACGATTTCACCATGTTGGCCAGGCTGGTCTCAAACTCCTGACCTCAGGTGATCCGCCCACCTCAGTCTCCCAAAGTGCTAGGAACACAGGCCTGAGCCACCATGCCTGGCCATAAATGACAATTTTAAGGGGATATAAAATTTTTTATTTGGAGACAACATTGATGAGAATTGAGGGCCATTAAATAATTAATAGCAAGTCCCCAAAATGAGATTCTCTGCAGCCATTAAAAGTCATATTCAGAAAAACTATTAGAGGTGTAAGAAGCTTCTGGAAATATAATACCGAGTGAAAAATAGTTTATAGGATACAATCCCAATTCTGAGGTTAAAAAGCATATACCATGTACAAATAATGAGATAAGCCAGACATTAACAAGGATGGTCTTTAAGAGATGACAATCCAGAAGAAGGGGTTTCTTCTTTATTCGTTTCTGTATTTTCTAGGTTTTCTACTGAAACGTTTTAATACATAGAGAAAAACAGATATCTTATAAGTAAGCTAGAAGTTTTTGTCTGTTTCCCCGGCAACTAGGGCAATATCTGGCTCCCAGGAGACACTTCTGTCAATGCCCACTGAATGAATGAGTGAGTAAATGAATGAGTAAAAGACTGTGTATTTCCCCTAGGCAGAATCCCCTTTCCTGGGGCATCTAAGATCTCCTGGTTTCTGCGGGCCTAGGATCCTGCCCCTATCGGCTTGCTTCCCACTGTCAGCTGCTTAGCTGCTTTGACCCTCACCCATGTCCCTGTCTGGATCTCCGCAGCATCCCCACAGTGGGGGCCTCTCCAGGTCACCTGCTTCATCTGCTAGGCCTGGGCCCCATATCTCCATCACTAAGGCCCACCAAGTTGGTCTTGACTTTGCCAGTTCTTCTTCCTTCTGAGGTAGAAAACTCCTTTGGAAAAACTTCTTGGCCAAGGACATGACACCTTGGGAAACTGATCCAGGCAGTCAACAAGGCTGATGTCATCTGGATAACACCAGGATCACACTGAGCTCCCCTTCCCAGTTGATTGATTTCCTTGCAAGGAATGTTAATTTGTAAAAATCATGAATAGATTTGTAGTCTGAATTGGCCCTTAAGAACAGAGCTGTAAACACCAATGTGATGTAATGGCTGGTTCTATTCTGATTTGTCAGTGACAATGTTTTACCAGTACTCAAAATGTCTCAAATATCACCCCTGCTTACATGGGAGTTTGAGTGAGGAAGAGACTGTTGGACTGTTTGCTCTGGTTGAATGAGACTTAGCAGGTTGGTATAACACATTTTGTCCTATCAAAAATAGCTGAGATTACATAAGCATAACCTCTCCCCAGAGCAAATATGCATTTGAGAGGCAGTGAAACATACATAATTATAGATGTAAAACACTAAAAATAGGCTCTGTGCCACACACAGGCAGCTGAGAGCGTGGGACTCGAGTGCAATGCTGCCACGTATGGCAATATTAATAGGAGTTGTGGCACCATCCCAGGTGGCCCAGTGAGGCGATGCAGAGCTATTACAGACAGGAAAAGACAGAGAGATTTAAAATGTTTGTGTGCAAAGAAGGTTGCTGCTTATTTGAGCCTGTCAAAGCCTGTTCCAACTGACTGTGGTCTTCTCCCAGGGGACAGGAAATAAGAAGTCATCAAACAACCATGATTGTTACATTGTTACCTCTTATTGTATTCTTATTATAACTAGTCAGTATGAATAATAATAGCAGCTTGTGCTTAAAAGCATGTGCTGTATTTTTCGAGAGATTTTCACTTCTACAGTTACTCAATTCAACCAGTCTATATTAAGGGCTGTTTCAAGTGGGCTTTCCTATATAACACAACCGTCCCACAAAACTTGACGACTTAAATCAACCAGAATTGCTTTACAATTGTTGGCCGTGTGATTTTCTGCTTGTCTCAGCTGGAAGGTCCCAAGACGCCCTCAGGCACATGTCTAGCAGCTGTGCTGGGACACTTGACTGGACACCCTGATGCTCCTCCCTGGGGCCTCTCGTCTTCCAGAAGGCTAGACCAGTTTCCTGATCTGAGGTTTCTGGGCAGTGCTTCAGGACAGCCCCAGTGAAAGTTGCACTGTCTCTTAAGGTCTAGTTGCATGATGTCACCTCCACTACATTCTTCTGGTCAACGCCACTCGCAAGGGTCAACCCATATTCAGCAATGAGAAAATAAACTGCACCTCTCGATAGGAGGAACTGCAAAATTTTGTAGGAGTATTAAATTGAAGACAGCAGGGCTAAGCTAGATATTGACTTACGTCATTCTCATTTAATTCTAACAGGAACCCTGAATGGAAAGGAATGCAACACACACTTTTTGGATACAGAAAGTGAGATTCAGAGAGGTTAAACAACTTTCCTAAAGCCACACAGCGAGAGAGTCGATCTGAACTGAAGATTGTTTGACATCAAAGCTCATTTTTTTCCCTAAATGTCAGCATTCTTTCCTGACTTATTAATTTGATTTCTGTCCTCCCCTCATGGAAGTTAATTAAAGGAATGCGAGAACCTTTTAGCAAATCTCCAGGGTAGCTTCTGTGTTGATCATTGTTCCACAATCTCTTTTCCACCCAATCCCCACCAACCCTTTAGATCTGTTTCTATTTGGCCACATCCCAGAACTGCACAGATCAGGGGAGAGAGAGCTCGCTACTAAGGCAGGTCCTCTGTCAAATGCAACAGGGACGAGGAACCCATGTGCTTGCCTGTGGTTTACTATGTGCCAGGAACTGTGTGGATTGCTTAACAAAAATCAACTTAGCTAATCCTCATAGTAATGACACAAGGCAGGCAGGGTTGTTTTTTTTTTTTTTTTTTTTTGTTCGTTTGTTTGTTTTTGGAGACTGAGTCTTGCTCTGTCGCCCAGGCTGGAGTGAAGTGGCGCGATCTCCGCTCACTGCAAGCTCCGCCTCTCGGGTTCACACCATTCTCCTGCCTCAGACTCCGGAGTAACTGGGCCTACAGGCGCCCGCCACCACACCCGGCTAATTTTTTTGTGTTTTTAGTAGAGATAGAGTTTCACCGTGTTAGGCAGGATGGTCTCAATCTCCTGACCTCGTGATCTGCCTGCCTCGGCCTCCCAAAGTGCTGGGATTACAGGCGTGAGCCACTGCGCCCGGCCTGTTTTGTGTTTTTAATCTCTTTTGCAGATGGGGAAACTGAAACAGGTCAGTAAGTTGTAGAACTGGAATCTGAAACCTGGGCCATCGGACTCCAGAGCTGATGGTCTTGCCTCCCTCACTTGCCAGCCTCTCCAATCATAAAGGAACTTCAAGCAGAGAATGGGAGAAGTTGTGGCCAGTGTGACCCCGACTCTCATTCCAAGGCCCTCTTCTTCATTAGCACCTTCTCCTTTCCTCAACCCACCTCAGATCTGAACGATGAGTCCCAGTTTTGCAGTACCAGAGACTGAGGTGCAGGGCAGTTAGATGCGTCTCTGCAAGTTTCCTGAGATGATGATGGCAGGTGGCAGGGCAGGACCCAGGTCTCCTGCCTCCTGGACCTGGGCTGTGCCTAAGAGGAAAAGAAGGGAGTTATTAAACCCCAGGGACAATCCCTGAGCCTGAGTAGCCCTGTGCCAGTGTGGAGGCAAGTAGGGATAGAATCTTTTGATTCTCTTGAGGCAAGTAGGGATAGAATCTTTTGATTCTCTTGAGGCAAGTAGGGATAGAATCTTTTAAAAATAAGAGAACTTCTGATCTCCCTTAAGTTGGCCAGAGAGCCCAGACCACTTTCCCTCCTGAGTGGACACGGGACTTGAAATGCGAACCCGCCTTCGGCACTGGGATCTGCAGTAACACTGGCGAGTCTTCCGAGGACTGGGTGGTGGGCTGCGTTCCCCACATTCCCCACACTCAAAGAAGCCCTCTCTCCCACACTACCAAAATCACACACTGCTGAGCTTTGCTTTGAAACACAACATCCAACAAGTTATGAATCATGAAGATCTGGACTCATTGGCCAACAAATTAGAGGATGATTTGCTTCTGCTTTTCCGTCAACAGTGGGATGCCCAAACACCTGTCTGCATCGGTTTCTAGGGGCATCCACTGCCCATCAGCAAACAGGCCGAGAAGCTGACGTGCAGGGAAGTGGTGGGAAAGGAAGCCTTTCCAGAAGCGACTGACTGTCACATTGGGTGCGATCTACTGCCACTAGAATTCACCTTGCAGGTACAGCATGGTGGGAACATGATGTATTTTGATGGCGCATTACAGATTATAAAGCTCTTTGATACCACTCATTCTTGCAAAGGGTATCTTATTTCATTTATTTAGTTTTAAACCTAATATTTATTATGCCAAGCACCACAGTGAGTACCTTATATAGGTTTTATATTTTATTTGTATATTTTTATATGCATATATATACATAGCATAAAAGTTACCATTTTAACTATTTTAAGTGTACAGTTAGGTGGCATTAAGAGCATTAGTACCATTGTGCAACCATCATCATCATCCATCCAAAGAACTTTTTTCACCTTGAAAACTGAAACTCCTTACCTTTTAAACAACAGCTCCCCATTCCCCCTCCTCCTAGCCCCTGGCAACCCCCATCCTCCTTTCTGTCTCTATGAATTTGACTTCTCTAGGGACCTCATGTAAGTGGAATACTGCAATACCTGTCCTTTACTGACTGGTGTATTTAATTTAGCGTAATGTCTTCAAAATTTATCTGTGTTATAACATGCGTCAGAATTTCCATCTTTTTGAATACTGAAGAATATTCTGTTGCACGTATGTTCCACATTTTGTTCATTTCATGGACATTAGGGCTGTTTCCACCTTTTGGCTGTTACAAATAATGCTGATATGAAGCCCAATGCACAACTTCATGTGGTTTTTGTCAGTTACTCTTCAAAACAAATCTACAAGGTAGGTCCTCATACCTTCTCATTTTCAGATGATGAAACCTGAGGTGGAGAGAAGGTAACACACCTGTCAAAGGTCACCTCTAGTAAACAGTAGGGCCACTTCATTCATTCATTTTCATTCATTCATTTATTCATTCATATTCAGCAATATTTTGGGGTCCTTTGAGGTAACTACCATGTTCTGGCACTGTTGTTGATGCCAGAAGTACAGAAGTGATCTGAGCTTACACCTTCTAATTCCATAGTCCCCTCTCTTCACTCTCACACCCTGCTGCCCCTCCATATGTAAATATCTGAGATTCTAGAAGTAGATATAATGATTTATAAAATATATATAGATAGACATATAAATGAAATATTTATAAAAGGCAAATTTATATTTTATGGAAATAAATATAAAATTAAGATCCAGTGAAAGATGCAGAATTTTAAGTATAAAGGGCTAATATGCAATTCAATGTGGTGTGTGTAGGGGACGGTGAACCGTTGTTCATCTCAGTGCAATGAGGAAGGCAAGACTTAGAGAGGCAAAGTGATGGGTCCAGGGCTACGCAGCAGAGTTGAGACCCTGCCCAGGTGTTCTGAGGCAGGTCTTGTGCTTTCCCCCTGAAACAAACAAACTCTTGTAAAATATGAAAGGATAAAAACATATTCTGATGGGCAAATGCCATCCCCTCAGGTAGAGATGAGGCTTTGAGTTTCAGATCTTGCTTCCCAGATGACCAAGGCAGTGAGTATGAGGCTGGCCTCTGTGACAGACAGTCATATCCACTGAGTCTAAGAGTTTGATATGCACCTGCTGTTTGATCCTCACAAAAGCTGTCTTGTGTTCCACACCACCTTACAGAAGCAGAAACTGAGGCTGGGAGTAGTTAATTCATTGTCTCACTGGCACAAAGCTAACAGGTTGCAGAACTGGGATGTGACTCCCAATTCCTTACTTAACTCCTATGATTCTTCCACGGCCAAGGAATGACTCTGGCATCAGAAATAGATGAGGCCTCTAGTGGTCTTCCAGCTCTTGGGGGGGGTCCTCAGGCAGGGCTGCTGAGCCGCTCCCACCACCAATTCCTTACACATCTGTCCCTGCCCCTCCCACTGTGTGACTTCCTGGAGAGCCCTCTCCCCTCATTGACTGCGATGGTCCTTGACTCCTTTATGCAGCCCCAGTCAGTTTTGAGAGGGAGATTTTCATTCTTTTATTCACTTATATACTCAGCAATATTTGGGGGGATACTACCATGTTCTGGAAATGTTGTTGATGCTGGACATGCAGAAGTTAACAAAATAAACACTCTTCCTACCCCGAGAGTTCCAGTTGGGGGAGAAAGACATAAACATAATAAAAACATAATTTTAGGTGGGAATAAAAAGAAGAGCCATGAAGGAAAGTAAAGCAAGGTAAAGAGATTGAAGCAGTTGGCATAAGAGTGGCTACCTTAGACAGGGTGATCCGGGAGGGCTGCATGGAGGAGGTGATATAAAAGCAACAAGAGCTGCGTGAAGGATGGCTAGGGGGGGTTGGGGTGGAGCAGAAAGAAGTTTAAGTATAAAATCCGTGAGAGGAGAAGAACTTGAAAGGTTTGGCAAAGAGGAAGGTCAGTGTGTCAGGAGTAGGCCGAGGGGTGAAGAAGAGGGGAGCCAGGTTAGAAGGACTGGCAGAGGACACTGACCTGAGAGCTGACCAAGGCGAAGACTTTGGGGGGTCAGGGCCTTGGCAAATATGATTGACTCAGTATGGCCGTTCATATTGTTGCCCTTTCTAGGCCACCTCTCCCGCTGGGGGCAGTGAGGAGCCTGCCAGCCCTGCTGCTTTGGAAAGCCCAGAGGACCAAGGAACAGAGGCTGCAGGGGAAAGGTGGGGAGCGGAGAGGCCAGCAGCAGAGAGCTGCTGGAACGCCTGCAAATGGGCTGCTTCGAAGGCTCTGGGGCCTTGGTTCTGCTCCACACAGAGCTGGCTGTCCTGGCTGACATCCGTTGTGACCTCTTCCAATGTGACTTCCCCCCATCTCTCTCAGAACGAGCCTGGACAGTGGGTGTGAATAAGCCCAGTAGTCCTCGATGAGGAAGCCCTGTGTCCACGTGGGTAGGTCAGTGGGGAGGGGGAAGAACGCAGCTCAAACTTCAGGTAAGATGGGCCTGGCTCTGCCACTTAGCTGTGTGACCTGAGATGAGTGTTTCAGCCTCTCTGAGCCTCTGTTTCTTAATCTACATAAAGGGCACCATGATATCCACCTACTGGGTTGTCATAAGGCTTAAGTACGAAAATACACATGAAGAGCTTTCACTAGCACCTGGGCCTGACAAATACTTAGTATTAGAGTTGCTCTTGTCCTGAAGGCACAGAGTTAGGAAGAGAAGAGCTGAGATTCACAACCAGGTTGCCAGACTCTAAATATTCTGCCATTTCTGGCCCCTACATTCATGACAACAATCACATCACGAAGGCAAGGCCTGTGCTGTTCCTTTTACTCTGATTTGACAGCTGAGGAGACAAGGTCTCCATGGTTCCTGCCTTGAAAGCTGACCTGGCAGCCACATGGACCTGGCAGCTATCTCAGGAAACTGGGTGAAAAAGAGCCCTTTCCCACACAGCCTGGCCTTAGTATGGGCAGGGACAGGCGGGGAGGAGGCAGGCAGGAAGGAGAGAAGGAAGGAAAGAAGAAAGGAAGGAAGGAGGAAGGAAGGAAGGATGGAGAGAGAAAGGGAAGAAAAAAAGAAGGAAGGGAAGGAGGGAGGAAGGGAAGAAGGAGCAAAGGTAGAAAAGAAGGAAGGAGTGAAGGAGGGAAGGAGGAGAAGGAGAGGAAGGAGGGAAGGAGGGAGGGATGGGGGAGGAAGGAGGGAATAAGAAGGGTAGGAGGGAGAGGAGGGAAGGAGGGAGGGAGGAAAGGAAGAAGGGAAGGAAAGAGGGAGGGAGGAAGGAGGGAGAAAGGGAGGAGAGGAGGGAAGGAGGGGAGGGAGGAGGGAAGAAGCGAAGGAAGGAGAGAAGGAATGAAGACAAGGAGGAAGGAGGAAAGGAAGGAAGGAAGGAAGAAAGAAACAAAATAAAGGAGTTTCCTCCTCCACCCCAGGGTCTCTGGGTATGGCAGATTGGATTGGCCTAAATGGCCACACACTTTGTTCCATCCTGCAGACTCTTCTTACAGTGAGGCCTTACCATTCCTCCATCAAGTGAAATCTCTGTGCCTTCCCCTTGTGCCTGAATGGGTCTTTGTGATTGCCTCAATCAATAGAGCAAGGTAGTGGTGACTAAGTGACTTCCTAGGTCTCAGGAGATGATACAACTCCCACCTGGCTCTCTGGCGATACTTATTCTTGGAACCCACTGGCCATGCTGTGAGGAAGCCCAGGACACATGGAGAGCCTCATGGGTTCTAGCCAACAGCCAACTTAAATCACCAAATGTGAGAATTAAGAGGCCTTCAAGGTGATTCCAGCCACTGCCTGTCAAAAATTAAATGAGGGGCCCCAGACAAGAACCACCTAATTGCACCAGTCAACCTCAGAGCCATGAAAGATAATGACAATCAATGGTCATTTTTGTTTTACTCCACTAAACTGAAGGTAGAGTGTTATGCAACACAGACAGCTGGAGCTCTGGGGAAAGGGGCTAGGTTGGCAGTGGCCGTGCCTCTCTCCCTCTGTGCCCTCAGAGCTCCTGCACATGCGGGCCTGACACATGGGAGCCCAGCCTGTACCCGGCAGCTCCTGCAGAGCCAAGTGCAGGGCCTGCCACGGAGGTAGTGCTCAAATAATGTTTGCAGAATAATTGTATTGATTGATTTGATTCCAAAAAATTGACAAACCAATATTGTGCTGATTTTTTTTAAGTGTTGAAGAATAGAATGTCTGGGTAGTATGAGATGGGATGGGGCCGCAGCAGGGGGTTCCCCTTCTAGGACAGGCTGTGCTGACAGGTGCCAACTCTGCTCTCTAAGCAGGGATCCTTGGTCCCTGTGCATAGAACCTCTTGGAGAGGAAAGAGCTAGAAGGGTCTTGAGGACCCAGAGAAGGACTATTAGATGGTGTCTGGATATGGAGGAGCCTCAGTCCTGAGATAGGTTGCTTCATTCATTTGTTCATCCACTAATTCATTTATCAAATATTTATTGAGCACATACTATGCGCCAGGCACTCTTTCAGGCCCTGGGGAAACACAGAAAACAAAACAGACCAATGTCCCTTCTTCCACTCACTTCCTCACTTTCTAGTGGTAGAGACAGGCAAGAAACCAAATAAGCCATACCCACTTCTTGCAAACCATCAGGACCAGGACTTTCTCTGTTGCACAAGCCCATTGTAAAGAGAGGCAGGTCCATTTTCCTTTCCCTGGATGGGCCCAGCCTGGTGCAGTGTGGGGTAAGAAGGTGCACTAGACTACAAGTGAAGAGACCTGGCTTGGAGTCCTCAATCTGGTGATGGCCAAGTCACTTTGCTACCCTGTTCCTTGATTTACTCACCTATCTTAAAGGGGCCAAGAAACCAGTCCTACTTACCTCCCAAAAATGCTGTGAGGTTACATGGGACACAGCTGTAAAAATATTTCACAGATCCTAAAGAGCTCTACAGATATAAGAAACTAGAATTCCCAGTCGGGTGCAGTGGTTCCCACCTGTAATCCCAGCACTTTGGGAGGTCGAGGCAGGCAGATTATCTAAGGTCGGAAATTCGAGACCAGCCTGGCCAACATGGCAACACCCCGTCTCTACTAAAAATACAAAAATTAGCTGGGTGTGGTGGTGGGCGCCTGTAATCCCAGTTACTCGGGAGGCTGAAGTAGGAGAATCACTTGAACCCAGGAGGCAGAGGTTGCTGTGAGCCAAGATTGCTCCACTGCACTCCAGCCTGGGAGACAGAAAGAGACTCTATCTCAAAAAAAAAAAAAAAAAAAAAAAAAACAGAAAAAAGAAAAAGAAAAGAAACTAGAATTCTAGAATTCTCTTGATGACCTCTGTCCAGGAAGACTGAACCCTTTTCAGCCCAGCTTTCCAGTCCCAACAGCAAACCATGGCAATAAATGGGGAGGGGTCCACCCTCCAAGGAAGCCACTGCTAACACGGATGTGGAGACACCAGCGGTCTCGCCTGGAGCCACAAGGCCTTGTCCACGCCTGTGCATGGGGCAGAGATGACACTTCACCCATGAGCTCCACCCACCTTCCCCTGTCTCAACAGCCTCAGCTCCTCCAAACCCTGTCTGGGGAAGAAGTTCAAAAATCTGCCAGTTGGCATCCACTGGGGAGAACAGTGGGGCCAGCCTGACATTTCATTTCTTCAAGGCCTCATTTTCTATTTCAGTCATTAAATGGAATTTTGCTTTAAAATGATTAATAAGTTTGAATCCATATAGCAAGTTATAGATTAACAATTGTGGGCCCCATAGGCAGAACAAAAGAAACTCGATTATTGCATTTCATTCATCAAACCTCTAATAAGAATGTCATTACTTATATGCCTTTGCCTCCCAACCCTGAACAATAGGCCACTTCCTAGGACTTTGTGGGACCTAGCAACAACCCAAAAAGTGAATATATTCACCTGCAAGGAAAAATATTACCCTGGATTTACAATGGCCCTGTAAGCCATGAAAAGGAAATCTCAAAAATGTACCTCTGGGCTTTCAGTGACCCGGTTGGCCAATCCTTTTTTCACTAGGCCTCAAGAAAAATATCCAAATGATATTCCTGCGAGTTCTATGCCCAAAATTATTCCAAAAACAACACCCGCAAAATAGATGAATCAGTGGGTCAGGAAGGGATTTTCCTTAGAGGCTAATGTCTTCCGCGACATGCCATGCACGTGAGTGATTTACATGCCGGCCTTGCAGGTATTATGGGCTGCCCTCACAGAGGCACTGGCCCCGGTCGTCCGGGCCCCGCACGTTTCCCACCCATCTGAGGCCAGGGCTGCCTTTGGTGGCATTTGCCCGCAGACTGTGGGTTCTTTCACACGGCTGTTGTGTTTTCTTTCCCTCTCCTCCCGTAAGTGCACCTTATACGTCTCCAAGGCTCACTCAGCTCCTTCCTCTCTGCTCGAGGCATTTTTCCGTCTCACTCAGCATTTCCACCCGCTGGGGTTCAGGCAGCCAGCAGCCGCCTGACCTCTGGTGAACTCTTCCCACTGCCCATTCCTTGGACAGCCCCTTGGTTCTCCCACTCACTGCTCTTTCCTCCTGGGATGAGCTCATCGGAGCTGGGAACAAATGTGGGCAGAGGGGAGTCTGGCATCTGCCAGGAAGGGCTCCGAAGGATGAGCAGAGCATTTTCCTTCCTCCGGTGATTGACTTAGATGCCAGGCTTGGCACTAAAAGGAGGACGTGACACTGAATAGGGCCAGATCCTTTCTAGAGGTTAAGATGGTCAAATACAGAGCAGAACCCTGAACCACCAGGACGAGCTATTGGCATGCATCACAGAAAACATACAGGGTGATGCGGGAGAGTTGAAAGGGTGCAGGTGGCAGGATGGGGAGAGGGGAAATCTGTGTTTTCAGGTGCTCATGGGGGTCCTGTATTAGAGTTAGAGATAGAGTTCTCCCAGGGCACACAGAGCCCATGCATGGCTTCATGAGCAGACGGCGCCTCTGGCAAAGAAAAAGGCTCTCCTTTCCCTGGATGGGTGGAGCTCCATGCAGTGCAAGGGTCTTGGCCAGCAGAAGAGGGCTCAGCCATGCAGCACCTGCAGCGAGCTGCCCAGACAGCCCTGTGCAGAGGCCTCTGGTGGCACTCCTAGAAAAATGCCACTGGAGGAGAGACTTGAAGGGTGGTGGCACAGGCTGAATTCTGTCCCTCCCTCACCCCATATTCATATGTTGAAGCCCTAACCCCAGAACCTCAGAATGTCACTGTGTTTGGAGATAGGATCTTTAAAGAGGTGATTAAGTTAAAATGATGCTGTTAGGGTGAGCCCTAATCGAATGTGTCTGGTGTTTTTATATAAGAAGAGAAAATTTGGACACACAGAGAGACACTGGGGGACATGCACACACAGAAGGAAGACCATGTGAAGACACAGCAAGAAGGTGTCTGTCCGCAAGCCAAGGGCAGAGACCTCACCAGAAACCAAGCCTGCTGACACCCCACTCCTGCACTTCCAGCCTCCAGCACTGGGAGAAGATACATTTCTATCAAACAAGCCACCCAGCCAGTGGTATTTTGGAAGGAGACATCTAAGTTCCAGGCAAAAAGAACCAGGTAGGAAGGCCCTGAAGAAAGGAAGTACTTGGTATGTTGAAAGACCAGAAATGTGGCTGGGGCTGGATCCTAGTCAGCCAGGCAGAGGTGGGGCCTGAGGTGGGAGGAGGCAGCAGCCTCATGAAGGGCTTGGTGGGCCCAGCACCAGGCACAACTCAGGAGGCAGAAGCCCGTAGCCTGAGGAGCCCGAGGCCGTCTTCCTGTGTGGGTCTGGGGCAGGAGGTCTGGGGATCTGGGGAGCCTCCCCCTATGGGGAGGCTGGTGTGGGGCCCACCAATGCTACTTCCCCAGGGAGTGACTGTGATGGGCGCCCTTACCTCACAGACGTCATTTTATAGACCTGAAAGCAGGGCCCTGATTGAAAACAGCACACACCCTGGACATCTTTCTGCATGCAGAATTTTTTATTCTTTCTCTGGATTTATTCCTTAAAATAAGCCCCAAGAGGAAGATTCTAACGGCCTGAGCCTTTTGTTTTGTGCATCTTTTGGAATCAGCGTGACCACATTGCACTGTCTTATTTAGACCTCATTCTTTCTTAAAAGCCCCTCAGCAGATGTGAGGGCCCACTTTGCTCCCGTCAGTGGAAAGTGAGGGGCAGCAACCTGGAGCTAGAACCAAAGCCTCTTCACGTCAGTTCAGAATTGTCACCTCGTTCCAGAGCCTCTGGCAGGGCTCACACATGTGGCTGCTGAAAATGAACTCCCCCCACCACACCCCAGAAGCAGAAGCTGGGAAGGTGTGCCAGCTTCCTGCGTCTTCCATGAGCCCCTGGGCCTCTGCTCTCCTCAACCCTCTTCAGCCCTAAGAGGAAAGGCACAAACACATCCTGCCTGCCCAGCATCTTTCAGCTGTCCAGACCCTAGAGGGCCGGATAATGAAGAAGAACAGCAAAGATTATGACCTGGGGGCCTGGGTCTGAGTCCTGGCTCCCCCTACGCCCTGTCTGGCCTTGGCCCTAGTACCCAGGTTTTCCAGAGAAGGATTCCGATGGCCTCTTTCTCCTAGGTTTGTTGCAAGGATGGGGTGAGGTAAAAGTGTAGCCTTGATCCATCAAGGAGCTCTTGCTCCAGTAACAGAAATTATCCTCACGGAGCTAAAGAAAAGGGAATGAGGTGGGTGGGAGTTATTATAAGGCTACAGGGCTCTGGAGGCATCTATCAATAAGAATTAGTTTATAGGGGCTAGGAAAGCCCTGAGGGCCGGGCGCAGTCGCTCATGCCTGTAATCCCAGCACTTTGGAAGGCCAAGGCTGGGGGATTGCTTGAGCCTGGAGTTTGAGACCAGCCTGGGCAACATAATAAGACCCTATCTCTAACAATGAAATACAAAAAAATTAGCCAGGCATAGTGGTGCACACCTGTAGTGTCAGCTACTCAGGAGGCTGAGATGGGACGATCACTTGAGCCTAGGAGTTAGAGGCTGCAGGGGGGTTTTATCGTGCCACAGCCACCCAGCCCGGGGAAACGAGGGCCACCGGGTTTAAAAAAAAAAAAAAAAAAAAAAAAGAGGCTGGGCGCCGTGGCTTACGTCTGTAATCCCAGCACTTTGGGAGGCTGAGTGGGTGGATCACCTGAGGTCAGGTGTTCGAGACCAGCCTTGCCAACATGGTGAAACCTGGTCTCTACTAAAAATACAAAAACAATTAGCTAGGTGTAGTGGCAGGAGCCTGTAATCCTAGCTACTCGGGAGGCTGAGGCAGGAGAATCGCTTGAACCTGGGAGGTGGAAGTGGCAGTGAGCCAAGATCGCACCATTGCACTCCAGCCTGGGTGACAAGAGCGAGACTCTGTCTGAAAAAAAAAAAAAAAAAAAAGAGAAGAAAAGAAGAAGAAGAAGCCGGGCACAGTGGCTCAAGCCTGTAATCCCAGCACTTTGGGAGGCTGAGGCAGGCGGACCACAAGGTTAGGAGTTCGAGACCAGCCTGGCCAATATGGTGAAACCCAGTCTCTGCTAAAAATACAAAAATTAGCCAGGTGTGGTGGCGCATGCCTGTAGTCCCAGCTATTTGGGAGGCTGAGACAGGGGAATTGCTTGAAGCTGGGAGGTGGAGGTTGCAGTAAGCCGAGATTGTGCCACTGCATTCCAGCCTGTGTGACAGAGTGAGACTCCATCTCAAAAAAAAAAAAAGAAAAGAAAAAGAAAAGAAAAGGAAAAAAAGAAAAGAAGAGAAAAGAAAAGAAAAAGAAAAAATAGAAAAGCCCTAAAATGGGTATATCTTTTGGGGTGCAGAGGCTTGGGGAGAGAACCTCCTTTTAGGCAATCTCTACCCGTCTCTGCTCCCTCTGGCCATCTTTTGAGTGGCTTCTCCCATCACACCCCAGCCTAGGCAGGGCCCAAGATGGCCACTTTCTCTAATAACCAGCTGGCCCTTTCTATTTGCCAGCCTTTCTGCTTCAAGCCCTATGGTCCTCTGCTTAATTCCCTCTTGGTTCTCAGTATCTCCTAATTCAAGTTCCTAGGAGAGAGGGGAACCTGCCCAGCTCAGCACTTCAGTGATGGCCACTCTCCAGCCAGGTGCCCAACCTGAGGCTGTCACTGGTCACTGAGGGGGCTGAGGGAGGCTGGAGACTGGGTGAGGTGGCCCACGTTGGCTTCTGAGAAGGAAGGGATTACTATAAAATGCTACACGCAGGCTATTTTGTTTTGTTTGCCATATTTTTCTAACCCTGTGATCCTTTCCTCTGAAATAGGCTATTGTCTGCTGACTATGAGCTGCTTTCTCATGCCACAGACTTCTTGAGGTGGTGACCAAGCTTTAGACATTATCACCACTCGCCCCAAGGACCCTCCTCTTCACTCTCTGAAGAGCTCTACCTCCCTGACATCCCCTTTTTTGTTGCTTAAAAATGGTGAATCGCTTTGCGTTTCCACCTCTGGCCTCTGAGGAGTGAGATGCCTCAGCTCCCACCATTGTCCCACTCAACAAGGCTCTTCTTCCTGCATGGCTCTGCCTGGAGCTAGAACCAGGATTACTAGAGAAGCCTTCGGCCCACCTCCCCTCTGCTCTGATCCTCACCTCTCTCTGTCTGGAGAACTGTTGTATGTGACCAATTGGCCCAAACCCAACCCTCTGGACATAAGAACAACCAGACATCCAGTGTCCAGCTGCTGACTTTCTAGCCTCATCACTGGGAGAAAACATGTTCTTGTTTGCCATCATTGAATTCCAACTTATCTGCTGTGATGACTTTGTAAAGGGTCAGTTTAGCCAGGCTGAGCTGCATTTCCCACAATGCCCTTCCCTGTAGATTTCAGGTGAGGGTAGGCCAGAAAGGAGCATCTTGTGGGAGACATGGAGGTCAGACGGGAGGTAGCAGCCCTTTTTGTGGCTCCCACATGCCTTCATGGATCTGCTGACTCACCTCGTATCTGCTGACCCATCTCGTTGGTGTGAGGCTACAGCTGAGCCTGCAAGGCCCCACCTCCCCCTGGTTCCTCCTCCAGCCTCTTGGACTTTGATGAATGGTCCTCTCTCCTGCAGGACACTCACAGCACTGAGATCAGAGACAACAGGAGTTGACTGGGGTTTCAGTCTGTCCTCCTGGGCTCCAGCTCACACCGTGCATCTGGCTTCCTCCTGCTCTTCCCACTTTACTTCCATCTTCCTTTCCCAGTTGCTGCCTTGTGGACTTCAAGTCCCAGCATCAGGCATGAGGAGCAGGGCCTGACAGAGCCCACCTGACCAGCTCTCTTGTGTGTAAGGTCACACTGATGTAACAGACACATATGTCCTGGTGGGTTCTGCTTCCCTGATTAAACTCGATTAATATATCTGCCAGCGTCTATATCCTCCTGCACCTGACCCAGGGGCTGGACTCTACTAAAATTATCCAGCTTCCCTTCATTCCATCAACTGGGTGGGTCTGCTTTAAATTTAGAGGAATTTTAACTTCAGCAAAATGGCTTCTTTCAAAGCCCTTGATAAATTTACTACCTACAATTATCAGCTCAACATGTTTATGGAAGTGCAGAAAAGGAGAAAAAAAATCTGCTAGGAGCTGACCGTGTGGGAGAAGCATTACAACTTTGCAATGTATTTAGAAAATGTGCATGCACCAGTAAGTGTATCACTTCCGACACAATACTAAAAGTAAGTGGCTACCCAAGGTGGCAATGAGTCACAATATCTTATGTGTGCTTTCACGCAAAGGCCTCGCAGCCCAGCAGAGAGAAAAGCAGGGCAAGGAATCGCCTCCTCCTTTTACAGCTGAGGAAACTGAGGCTTAGAGAGACTCAGTGATGTGCCCAAGCTTCCCTAGCTTGTAAGTCAGAGGCTGCAAGCTCAGGGGCTTGAGAAGTCAACAGAGGCCTCCGTTCTGTTTGATTTGGCACACGCTATTTTTTGCCTGTTTTTGCTTTTTGTCCGCTTCCAAAATTTAAAAATCAGCAAAACTGACCCCAATTCACCCAACTCTCCCCTCGGCAAAAAAGAATCATGTTTGTTATTTGGCAGCAAATATTGGAAGTGAGTAGAGACTGCCCCCTTTAGATAGAATAGGGGATCCCCAGTCTCTATGGTCTAATCCCCCTCTTTCATGGATTCTAAAAATATTGCCTACTGGCTCCTGTTTCCATCTGTGACTGAGCTCTTTTAAAATCCGTAGACTTGAGACTCAAAGCCAGATTCCTCTGCTCCCATTCTGTGGCTCTTCCAGTGGGTCATGACATAGTCTTGAAGACATCAAACATAAATGTTTTCAGTCATTTGACAAATATTTACAGAGCACCCTTTGTGTGTAGCTTGAAGGGAGAAGTGAAGAATAAGCCAGATGCGTGTATAGATTAACAAAATAGGTACTTGAGTGCGTGTGCATGCCTGTGTACGTGTGTGCATGAACACATATGCACAGTCTCATCGGGTGGAGTGAGCAGCAACTGAGATAACATGCATGAGCTAGCAATAAGCTGCAGAATGCCATGTGCGACATGCATGTGTCCATCTACATATTTCTGAAAGTTGATTGCATTTTCTGTTCACTCCTCTTTGAAAGGGTAGCTCATGTCCGTTATTGGGAAAATAATTGCTTCAATTCAAGTCTTAGCTGCCTGGATTCTTGCTCTCCAGCAGCGACGAGGCATTGAAGCAAACCACTGAACCTCCAGGAATGATTAACTCTGAGGACAACAGCCAGGCAGTAGGCTGGCTAAGAGGTGGGACAAACTCTCTTGGTTTTCCCAGGACTGAAGTGAGACTTCCAGTATTAAAACTTGGAATGTCCAAGGGAAACTAGAACAAGTTGGTCACCCTACCTGGAAAGCGCCTCTTGACAAAGGAGAGACCGAGATCAGGGGTTGGAGGGTGAAATGGGAGCCAAAAAGTTCTGCTGTTGGTTTCGAAGTTTTTTAATGGGGCAAAAGGAACAAATCTGATGATCTCCCTCATCCACAGCATCACTGTCATGAAAGAGCCTTGTCAGCCATCCGTGAGTCCCCACCCTACCGTTAACTGTCTGGGTGGCCTGGAGTACGACTTCTCCTTCCTTTGCCTCCCTTCGCCTCAGCTTTCCCCTCTGTAAAGGGGGGACTTTGGATTGGGAGATCACAGAGCTCCCCTCCAATTGTAACGATCTGGTGCAAACCACACAATGTTAAACCCACTTTTAGGGCAATTTTGCTTTGTTCATAACCACACGTTACTTACGTCACAGTGTCCTAACAGCTAATATTTACTGTGTGTTTCACGCATGCTGGGCATGCTATTTTAGGTCTTTTAAATGCATCGACTCATTTAATCCTCACAACAATCCCAATTTATAGATGAGGAAACTGAGGCACAGGAAGGTAAAATAGCTTGTCCAGAGCCACAGAGCTGGTAAGTGGTGAAGCTGGGATTTAGATCCAAGTCAGTCCAGCTGTCTGTCTGTGCTCTTAGCCACCTCTGTTAAAGTCAGTCTCCTTTGTCTGTTTGGGACTTTGTAAGCTCATAGTTGAATAACTGACGCACAGCATGTTGTAGTACAATGTAGTGATGAAGGGTTCAGGCTCTGGAGTCAAAGAACTGGATTTATATGGGGTCTGCTACTTTCTATGTGGGAATATCACTAAACTTAACTCTGTCATCTGTAAAATTAGGCTAATAATTGTCCCAGCTCATAGGGTCAGTGAGAGATTACTTGCAAGACACTTAGCACATCCCTCCTCGTTGTACACCCAACAAGAATGTATCCATGTGTCTACTGAAGAACATGTGCTGGAACCTTCATGCTCATAGGAGCACCATTTGTAACAGCACAAAACTGGAATGTGCCTATGCGCCCATCAACAGTGAACAGATAAATAGCCTGTGGTCCATTCACACAACGGGATCCTATCCAGCCATGAGGGTGAAAGAAATGCAACCATACACAGCCACCTGGATGAAGTTTGCAAGCTTTATGCTGAGTGAAAGAAGCCAAGTGTGGAGGAGAACATCCTGTGTGATTCCATTGATACCAAGCTCAAAACTAATCTGAGCTGTTAGAAGTCATGAGAGCGGTTCCTCTGAAGGGTTGAAGTAATAACTGGAAAGAGGCAAGTGTGGCTTGGTGGCTGCTTTGATGATCTGTTTCTGTTTCATTACAAGAAACAGTTACAAAAGTTGCATGGGTGTGCTCATCTTGTCAAAATTCACTGAGCTGCACCCTAATGATGTGTGTGTGTTTTTTTTTTGTTTTGTTTTGTTTTGTTTTTTCAAGATAGTCTGACCCTGTCACCCAGGCTGGAGTGCAGTAGCATGATCACAGCTCACTGCAGCCTCAAACTCCTGGGCTCAAATGATTCTCCACATCATCCTCCAGAGTAGTTGAAACTACAGGCGTGCTCCACTATGCCTGGCTAATTTTTGTATTTTTTGTAGAGGTGGGGTTTTGCCATGTTGCCCAGGCTGGTCTTGAACCCTTGAGCTGAAGCAATCCACCCATCTTGGCCTCCCACAGTGCTGGAATTACAGGCATAAGCCACTGCTCCTGGCTTGCTATGTGTTCTTGATATGATATGTGGAGTATGTTATACTCCAATAAAACTGTTTAAGCAGATGCCCAATAATTATTGTTGCTGTTAACAAATGACTAAGAATTCTGAGGGAGTAGGAACTTGCTGTGGAAAGGGGATGGTCTTTGGGACTGGCTAGTCCAGGGCCCTGCCCCATTCTATTTCTTCCTGGATGTGTGACCTTGAACATGTTGCTTAACTTCTCTGAGCTTCCACCTTATCATCTGTAAGAATATTACGCACTTCATAAGGGTGCTCTGAGGACAAAACAATAAAATACATACAAAGGCAGCATAATATCTGGAACAGTAGGTACGTAATATTTGCTTGATGCATGACTGAGTAAACCTTAAAAGTCACTTGGCTGCTCTCTGAGTGGCTGAGCCTCCTAAATCAATAGATAAACAAATGGGTAAATAAGTAAAATTCCCCTTTTCACTCAGATGTGGATGATGCTGACCACTCAGAGGTCAGGATGTGGCTCTCATGGGTCCTGGGGTTCACTCTCATTGGAAACCTGGGGTTCTCTCTAAGAATGTATTTCCTGATGGACACAGTGACTCACGCCTGTAATCCCGGCATTTTGGGAAGCCAAGGTAGGCGGATCACTTGAGGTCAGAAGTTTGAGACTAGCCTGGCCAACATGGCAAAGCCCTATCTCCACTAAAAATACAAAAATTAGCTGGGTGTGGTGGCCCATGCCTGTAATCCCAGCTACTCAAGAGACTGAGGCAGGAGAATCGCTTTAACCAGGAGGCGGAGGTTGCAGTGAACCGAGATCATGCCACTGCCCTCCAGCCTAGGTGCCAGAGCTAGACTCCATCTCCCACCCCCACCCAAAAAAAATGTATTATATGTATTTCCTCTATCAGTTTACAGGCTTGATTGTTTCTGGCAATCAGACCTGGAGAAATTGTCTATGGCTGCACAAAAGCAAATGCATTCCACCCAATCCCCTTCCTCTCCTAGGCAAGTAAGCCTGGCTTTTCCCTTGCAGTCCGGACACCCATCCACCATTACTCTGTGTGTAGAGGCCCGGCCTGTGGGATGGGCGGCAGCTGGAAGGAAGCTCCCTCCAGGAAGTAATCTGGTGGCATGCAGAGCTCTGGTGGAAGAGGGTGAAGTGTCTGAGTCCTGGTCAAACAGTGACAGCCCTTCCCCCACAAGGGGCATTGGTCCTTCCCAAGTAACTCCACCCTTTAGCATCTTTGCCTCTTCCTGATGGAATTAAGCAGCTACCACACTTCCATTTCACAGCGGGAGAAATGGAGACTAAGTGCCTGTGACATCTGGTCACTGGTCTAAGTGCTGATGATACAATGCCCCTGCCCTCTTGGAGCTGGTAGTTCATGGGTGTATTTTAGTTCCTACATTAGCTCAGGTGCATTCACAGAAAATAAGTAATGATGCTTTAGCAAGACAGGTTTATTTCTTTCTCACTGAGAGACTACGTTGGTTGGCTATCTGAGGGGCAGGTGGCTTTGTTCCACAAGTCATCCAGTGGCTCAGGTTTCTTCCACCCTGCTCTGCCAGCTCCCAGCATTCTGTCAACCACATGATCAAAGCTGGAAAGAGGACAGTGTAGGGCAGGCAGTATCCTTCAAGGGCCTGACCTGAGGGCTGCACACAAGTCAATTCTGCTCACATCCCATTGGTCTGATCTTAGTCACATGGTCACATTTAGCTGCAAGGGAATCTGGGAAATGTAGTCTTCAGCTGGGTGGCTGTCTGCACAGATAAAACTTGGGGGTTTTATTACTAACAGGGAGAAGGGAAGGATGGATCTAGAGGGGCACTTTTTCCCACATGGGGAGAGACAACAATAAATACATACTTTTTTTTTTTTTTGAGACAGAGTTTCATTCTCATTGCCCAGGCTGCAGTGCAATGGCACCATCTCAGCTCATTGCAACCTCCGCCTCCTGGGTTCAAGTGATTCTCCTGCCTCAGCCTCCCGAGTAGCTGGGATTACAGGCAAGCGCCACCATGCCCTGCTAATTTTGTATTTTTAGTAGAGATGGGGTTGCTCCATGTTGGTCAACCAACCTCAGGTGATCTGTCCACCTTGTCCTCCCAAAGTGTTGGGATTACAGGCATGAGTCACTGTGCCTGGCTCATACTTTTACACCATAAGTCAGGTGGGCAGGGAGACCTCTTGAGATGACATTTGAGCAGAGAGCAAATGCATTACAGTAGATGTTTCCATGCTGCCTAAGGAAAGAGGGTTCCAGGCAGAGGGAGCAGCAAATGAGAGGCCCTGGATGGGTGGGAGGAATGAGCTTGGCGCATTTGAGAAAAGCAGCTTAGGAGAGCCTGGCAAATCACAGGAAGGAGGTTGTATTAGATCGTTTTCATGCTGCTGATAAGACATACTTGAGACTGGGTAATTTATAAGGAAAAAGAGGTTTAATAGACTCACAGTTCCATGTGGCTGGGGAGGCCTCACAATCATGGCAGAAGGCAAAAGGTGTGTTTTACGTGGCAGCAGACAAGAGAGAACTGGTGTAGGGAAACTCCCCCTTATAAAACCAGCAGATCTCATGACACTTATTCACTATCATGAGAACAGCAGAGGAAAGACCCGCCCCCATGATTCAATTACCTCCCTCCTGGTCCCTCCCATGACACGTGGGAATTGTGGGAGCTACAATTCAAGATGAGATTTGGGTGGGGACACAGCCAAACCATATCGGGGGTCTACAAGGCTCTTCACCCTTTCCTCTTGGGCATTCCAGAGTCCTTATCATGGACTGTCCTTCGCAAGGTGAATTGTGTGTGTGTTGGGGGTAGGGGCAGAGATTAGGTGCAGAAGCCATGTAGGAGGCTGCACACTTGTCCAGGTGAGAGATGAAGCCTTTGTCTAGGATGAAAACAGAGAGGGGTGTAAGCAATGAGATGTATTTAATCCATGAAGAGGAGGAATTGTATACATTATTAGGAAAATAGATTGGGGTCAAAATTTGGGGTAACCTTACATGGCTTGCTAAAAACCAAACCTCCAGGATTTTACTTTGTAGGCAGCAGGGTGCCTTGGGAGGGTTTGGTGCAGAGGCATGGGCTACACTTTAGAAGAACTCATAAACTCGTTGGGGGAGTGATTTTATTAAAGACAAACGAGAAAAGGTTGAGGGGGTATCCTGTCAAGTTGGAAAAGGAGAAGTGCCAAGATCCTGCTTTTAGGGCTGATGGAAAGTCTAGATCTGCTCACAGTCAGGCACCAAGAGTGCAGAGCCTCCGGCCAAGGGGGATAAAGTGGAAAGAGTTCTTAAAGACGTGCGTCCTCCCAAAGAGCCTCATATTGCCAGACACAGCAGCAGGAAGCCATTATGAGAGCTTGCACAATCTACTCTAGCTGAGAATGTTTCCCAATATAATTTACAAAATTTCAGTTGGAAATGCATTAGCAGTTGAGCAGTGAGGAACTTCAACGGGGTAAATAGGAAAACTAAATTAAAACCCCAGCTTCGAACACAATCGAACGGTGTTTGCAGCTCCTGCAGTCTTCTCTAACCTTTTCAAGTCCAAAGAGCCCTTTTGTTTTCCCTGGTTTATGGGTTGGCTTTCATTTGATTTGGTTTCAGAAAGTTTTTACGGAATCCACTCAAGTGACTGCTGATGAGCTTGCATGCAAAACCATCCGTTCACACATCCATCAGAAAAGGAACTCAGAAGGGAAGAGAAGCAGACATCAGAAAACACACAGAGAACATAAAGTAGAGAGCTCCAGGACAAGAGTAAGACAGACAAGGATGGAGACAGAAAGACATACACACACACACACACACAGAGAGAGAGAGAGAGAGAGAGAGAGAGAAATTCAGAGGGAAAGACATTGAGGGAGAGAATGAGAATAACATGATGCAATTTCTTTCTCTAGGTTGCTTTGAAAAGTAATAGCTTATGCCCAGGAGACTGTTCCCTTTAAGTTGTACATGTCCTTTCCTGGCCATATGTCAACTGGCCCATGCGTTGGAAAGTTTTACAGGTGTCTGAAAGGCTGTTCACCCCTTCTTCTTGGGCATTTGGGGGGCCCTTACCATGGAATCGCCTTCTCTTTCAAACAGTACATTCTTAAGCTCCTGTCCCTTCTCCAAATGACTTTCCTCCTTCCTTTCTAGCAACTCAGTGTTTTTCTTTTAGCTCCACCTCCTAGAGCAGGCTTCAAGTTCTGTTTGACATCACAGGGTTAGTCATTTCCCTTTAGGAACTGTAAACATAAGTGACACCCTGGACGAAGTCTAGACTGGGTCCTCAGTCCTCTTTGGAGAATGAGAGGTGTCTGTTCTGTGGGCACCATTACCATGAAGCCCATGAGAGGGTGCCAGGCCATCCCCAGCTGAGGAGTCAGCACTGATTCCCCCTGTCCATTCTAGGTCCCTCCATTTCAGAGGAAGAATCCTGTTTAGTATCATTTGGAGCACCCCTTGTGTATCTGTCAGGTGTTAACGTCTGGGACAAAGCCTGTGCCTTCACCGAGAGGACATTCCAGGAGGCAGGTTACAATAAACAAGCACACCAATACATACCACAGTTCCCAGTAGAGATCAATGCTTTGCAAAAAATAATAATAATAAAGTAGTAAAATGATAGAGCATGGTTGGCAGGAGAGGTGGTTTCTCTAGATGGGGTGGGCAGGGATTGTCATTCTGAGAAGGAACATTTGAGTAAAGACTAAAATAATGTGAGTGGGGGAGGGCAAGTAGATATGCTGAGATGAGAATAAGCTAGACATTGTCAAGGAACAGAAAGAAATGCCTTTCTATTCCTCAGTTGTATTTGGAGACCTAGAGAAGTTGCGGGAAATAGCTAGTTTGGCGTCCTCACTTGCAGCATGTGCTAGTGTTACCTACACTACAGTAGACATGAAATGGTTAAAGAGCAACCTCCCTCTCCCCCACACCCATGCAAATGTCAGCAGCCACGGGGGACACTTGACAATGGAGCAGAGAGAGAGTCCAAGAATCCATGCCCTGAATCACCCTCGAGCCTTCCAGCAGAAGCCGCCAGTTCCATCCACAGCCTGAGTGCAGTGAAGCCATCTCCCTACCCACCCCTGCAGCTTAGACTAACTCCCAGACACAGCTAAGCCAGGAGAAGGCAGGTCTGGATGTACAGCACCAACCAAACAGCCCAAACCAGGGCTGCAGGCATTCTGTAGGATGCAACAAATGGAGAGAGAAAACAAACCTTAACTCTTAAGATCTAAAGAAGAGAGACGGATAGAACTTTAAATATGCAGTTGATTATTCTCAATACTTAACTCTGAGCAGCTGCACACAGGAGAATTGAGAATTCTGCACAACTGGTGTTAAATGCAGGTGGACTTCTTCCATCCAGACCTGGCTGTAACACAAAAGCATATTGATGCTGCAAACCTCGGTTTATGAAACAAGAAAGAAATGCACAGAGAATAGAGAATTTCTGCAGTCACACATGGATAATTTCTAGGGAAGAGAGATTAGCAGTGAACTTCACTGTGTGTGTATGTGTGGAATTTTATATATTTTTTATATACATATATATGTATATAGTTGTCTGTATACAGAAGAGCACTCTGATAGGGCTCCTTCTCATCTTAGAATTCCATTCATCATTTATGGGAAGAACTAAATCCAAGCAGAAAATAAATGGAAAGAAACAGTGATTTTAAACCTGATCTTCTCTTTGATTACATTCAAATTTTAAACTTCTGTATGGCCAAAAATAGAGAGAGAGAGAAAGTCCTAAACAAAGTCAGAAGGCAAGCAGCAATGTGGGAAACAGCATCACATAATAGACAAAGGGCTAATTTTTATTATTTACAAAGAGCTCTTACAAATCAATAAGGAAAAGACAAACAGCCCAAGAGATAAATGAGCAAAGTACAGGAACAGGCAGACAGCAGAGAAAAGCAACACATTTGGCCAGTGACATAGGAGAATAAGTCCAATCTTATTCACAAAGAAAGTAATGAAAATTAAAACATTATATTTTTAAAGCAAATGGGCAAAGTTTTAAAATTTGGTCTAATCTGGAACCCCCAGAAGCAGACTCTGAGATGTTTTAGTAGAAGTGGTTGATTTGGGAGGAATCCCAGGAAATCCAGGAGCAGAATGGGGAGGGAGAGAGGGAAGGGAAGGGAAGGGAAGGGAAGGGAAGGGAAGGGAAGGGAAGGGAAGGGAAGAAACTAATCGAGTTACCTTTGTCACTAGAGCTTAATTCCACAAGGAACTGGGGAGGGGAGGGGAACAGTCAGAGTTATGGGATCTGAGGGACAGAGAGCTGAGGTACTTAAACACCAGCTCCCATTGCACACTCGTCAAAGGCTGCTGGGGGAGGCTGCTGATTAATTCCCCAGCCTTCTGGCCTGCAGTGAGCCCTGCATAGCCAGCAAAACTCAAGACAAAGACCTGCAGGTGCTGACAGTGGGAAGTTGGACATTGGACAGCATGCCCTGAAATGATAAAGTTAAAAGGGTATAGGATCAGAACATCAATGTAGTCTTCTATCAAAGTTTGCCCAGAAGAAAAGAAGCCATTAAATGAAAAAGATACTTGCACAAGCATGTTTATGGCAGCACAGCTCACAATCACAAAAACATGAAACCAGCCCAAATCCCCATCAATCAATGAGTGGATAAAGAAACTGTGTGTGTGTGTGTGTGTGTGTGTTTGTGTGTATCACACAATGGAATACTACTCAACCATAAAAAAGGAAAGAATTAATGGCATTCTCAGTGATCTGGATAAGATTGGAGACCATTATTTTAAGTGAAGTAATGCAAGAATGGAAAACCAAACATCATATGTTCTCGTAAGTGGGAGCTAAGCTATGAGGATACAAAGGCATAAAAATGATACAATGGACTTTGGGGACTGGAGAGGAAAGAGTGGGAAGGAGGTGAGTGATAAAAGGCTACAAATTGAGTTCAGTGTGTACTGCTTGAATGATGGGTGCACCAAAATCTCACAAATCACCGCTAAAGAACTGACTCATGTAACCAAATACCACGTGTTTTCCAAAAACCTATGGAAATAAAAAGTAAATAAATAAATAAATAAATAAATAAGAAGGTTCCATTTGTTTAGTTCTTACTGTGTGTAAGGCACGAATTCCGTGTTTAGGTGTATCATTATCTCATTGAATACTTAAACTGACCTTATGATATAAACACTACTTTTATCCTCATTTTAAAATGAGCAAACGGAGATATGAAGAGGTTGGTTAAATACATTTCCTAAGGTCCTGCAGCAATGAGATTAAGGAGAAATAATGCATTTCAGGCTGACTTACACCCACTCCTGCCTGTTGACTAGTGTGCCTTCCATAGATGGAAAGAAACAGTTTCCCATACTGTAGATGGAAATGAAAATCTGGTTGGTAAAATCTCTTTGGAGGATCATTTGACAATGGCCTTCAAAATTTTAAATGTACATATAATGTGACTCAACCACTCCACCTGACAAAGGGAAGTAATTGCTGTGCTTTTAATAATAAAAAAAATTCTAAGCAATGTCACTGGATTTTTCATAAAGGGCAGGTAAACATTTTCTGGTATGTCAATGCAACAAAATACCATCGGATAGTTAAATATAAGGGCAAGGAGCGATCTGTGGAAACAGAAAAAGGTGTAAATGTTAAAATTTTGTTTCTTGTTTTAAAAGTGCATGTAGCAACAAAGTATGTTTGATGTTACTGTGTTTGCTTAAAAAGAAAGTGAGTATTCATTTATTACTGTGCTTGTGTAAGGCTCAAAGAGAACACTTTGAGGACTGGGAGTCTGAGAGGTAAGTGGGGGAACTTTCGTTTCTTACTCTATACCCTTCTGAATTATTTGAATTTTCTTCCATGTGTTACTTTTATAGTCTAAAAATTCTAGTAAAAATAATAAACCAACCAACCAACAAACAAACAAACCAATCCACTACTATCCTTGGGATATTCTTAATAACATCTGGTTTCTTTGGTCCACCCTGACCTGACTCTCTTCTTCCCCAAAGTGTGCCCGTCTCTTAAACGCAGTCAGTCTCCTCCTCCCCTTTTTGCCAGGCTGCTGCTTTCCCTGGGATGCCTCTTCGTTACTCTGCTACCTTTTCAAACTCTACATATCCTGCAAGCCCTACCTCAACTACCACTCCTCCCAGAAGCCTTCCTGGGCTACTCTGGCTCACAACCAGCTCCTTCCTCTCCAAACACTTATAGTAACTGTGGTTGTACAAAACACATGGTCTATAATCTCAATTTTCTTTATTTTCCTTCCTCTCTTCCAAGTTTGTGTTTTGTTTTTCCAAGTAGGCAGAAAATACCTTCAGAGCAGGGGCTGTGACTTACAGGAGAGGTCATGAAACAGACACACAAGTCACAGGGAGGAAGCAACCTTAATTCCTGTTGAAGATGCAGCCATGAGCTTTTGGATACTTTGACTTGGGAGAGTGAGTAAAAAAAGGGAAGGAAGGAAGGGAGGGAGGGAGGAAGGGAGGGAGGGAGGAAGGGAGGGAGGAGGAAGGGAGGGAGGGAGGAAGGGAGGGAGGGAGGAAGGGAGGGAGGGAGGAAGGGAGGGAGGGAGGAAGGGAGAAGGAGGGAGGGAGGGAGGGAGGAAGAAACACACACAGGCACACACACACACACGCACACACACCCGTTGGAATATTTACCTATATCATTAAAGAAATGATTCTACCCTTTGCAGATATCAAACTAAAGTGAATTAACACCTTATGACAAGGTCTCCTGTTAGCTTGGAAGTACACTTACGTAGCAGATGGCATCCAGGGGCTGAGGGCAGGTGTCTTAGAACACTGTCTGTTCGGGTGAGGGGCAAAGAGCACATACTCACACTTGCCATTTGCCATCCTGAGATCAGCTGGAGTAGGTCCCCTGTGGAATGCTTTCCCCAGCCTTGAAACAATTGTACACCTCCTCTGTGTGTACGCCCTCCTCTGGTTTTACAACGGGTTCCACAAGCCACAGGTGAGTTCATGGCAGACTCAGCACTAGAACCAGGTCTCTGGCCTGGCGCACATGCCTTCATTCATCCTTCACCTGGAACCCTCAGTAATGCATGACACAGCAGCACAAAAGGAATTTTTCCAGCTCTGCCTAGTGGGGCTGACGCGGTGGTACCAAGCAGTGCTTCCATGTGGGAATTCCTTTCTAGCATTTCTCGGGAAATTTATGTTTTTCCAACTTCTGAGGATAATGAGTCAAGGAACTGAGAAAATGAGAAAAATATTCTAATTCTCCCATGAGAATGACAGCTTAGCAATCAACATGCAGGCATTACTTGTTGGAAGGAATCTAGTGATGTCAAGCAAAAAGCCAGAACAGGAGGCACTGACACACGAAGCCCAAGCCGAAGACATTTCCAGGAACCAGGACCAGAGTACATAGGAGCAAATCAGTCATCGCCTACTCAGGCTTGTTTGCAGTTGTGTGTTTGTGGTCCTGTAGCCTGCTAATGTGAGCCATTCTTGCAAAGAAAATAAAATATTAATGTATTTATATGTATAGTATACTTTATTCAAGTCCTGTGGGTGGAGTTCCAAGAAATTACAAGGTTGGAAGCAAAGTAAGTTCTGTGGCAACTTCTTGAATCTGTGTAGTGTTTTCAACCTTGCTAGGAGAACTGAATGTCACATTATTCAAATATTACCCAGTAATGTTCACTGGCACTTTCCAGGATTTAAATATTTGCTAGAGGCAAATATTTTTTAATAAATTCTTTGTAAAGCTCTCAGTAGATACTATTCAACTTACTATTTCTTATATATCCATCAACGTTTTTAGATATTCGTGATAATTACTAAAGAAAAGAGTATGAAGAATGTTCGAAGTATTTTAAGAATAACTTATGATTTGAGGAATTCCAAGTTCTTGTCCCCAGATCTCAAAGGTTAATATCTGTTGGGCATTTGGAAACATGAGTGCTGTCAGAGAGGATATTGGTTTCTCAATTACAAGAGCTTTGCTGTTCAATACGTAGATGGTGAGGTCTTCTGAGGCCGCTCATAAGCCCCAGAAACAGCACATAAACCAGTCATCACACGTGTCCTGTTATTTACCAGCAGGTGAGTGAGTAGCCACCAGGGGCTGGTGACGGGTGCTGCAGCTTATAGAGGATTGCAATGATGATGATGCCAAGGAGGAGGAGGAGGACGTCTGTGTGCGCTTTTGCTAGATTCTCAGTGTGCATTTGAACACTGGCGTCTCTGGGCTGTAAATTTTCCATCTGTAAAATAAAGAAGTTAGAGAAGCCAGTGATTTTTTTTTTTCAAACATTACTTTCAGTGAAACCTGACCCTAGGAAAAAAACCCAAAGTGGACCATAAAATAACAGCAATATTAGCTATGTGCCTTCCAGGGTCCCGACCACTGTATACTTACTAACTTCACTAAGCTTCACAACAGCCCCATGTCCATATTACAGATGGGAAAGCTGATGAGACTGCAGAGGGGTTTAAGGAACTTGCCCAGAGCTACACATGAACAGCCTGGTTCTGGAGCCAGGTTTGTGTGGGCAGCAGAGAGCCATGCTCTGCCTGTTCAACCTCCATCCCCTTGGTCCCCACAGCACCCCTGTGCTCCCCAGAACACAGCCAGAAAAGTCACTGCCCTAAATGATCTCCGAGGTCTTTTCCAGGTTAGGGCTAACTGAAAAACATTTTAAGTACCACTGTTCATTTTGAAGTTTCTGGAAATCTGTAAATTTGTGGAGCATTTATAACACCTCACACGAGCATCACTCAACCCCTGTACGTCAGAAAAGGCATGGATTCTTTTTTTTTTTTTTTTTTTTTTTTTGAGACGGTGTCTCGCTCTTTTGCCCAGGCTGGAGTGCAGTGGCACGATCTCGGCTCACTGCAAGCTCCACCTCCCAGGTTCACGCCATTCTCCAAGGCATGGATTCTTAGCCTGGTGTTTACAAGAAGCAGAGAGATTGGCCTGGAGTCATACATCAGTTAAATGGCAGGGACAGTTCTAGAAATCAGGTCTCTTGAGTCCTGGCTCCGGGTTTTTTTTTCCCCCAAGGCATATGAAAGCACTTTGTCAAGTGTGAACATTGTACAAATATTCAGTATTACTTTTTCGCACCTCTCTCCCCAGACTTAGACAAAGTAGGTGTTCAATAAGGATCTGTTGAATTGAATAGCCGATTATGCCTGTTTTATGTTTATAGAATGCAAGTCAGAAAAGAACAATGGGGAATCTCATGAAATATGATTCTGTTTACCTTTCCATTGTCGATCCTAATCATTTATTTCTTTCAAGTATGCCCTCTGCTATCCTTAGACTAACACACACACAAAAGGGAGCAGGCATTTGCTGATTACTCTTCAGCTGACCATGAGGGTTAGTGGCCCAGAAGCACAATGCATAATACAGTAACCAGGCTGGGATTCAAAATATGCTGCAGAGAAGCAGAGGAAGCCCTGAGCTCATGCACCAATATCATCGCCTTACGGTACCATGCCACGTCTCCTGAGAGCACCTGGTGCTTCTTCATTGAGAGCCTTAAAGATCTGCAAATGCTTTGACGCAGAAAGCCCAATTCAAGGAATTTATTCTAACAAGATTTGTAACCCAAAGATTTGGTTACAGAGCTGTTCACTGCAACATGGTTTACAAAAGCAAAAGATTGGGACCAGCCTAAACGTCTGTAACAGGGAGTTGGCTCAGTATTTTATGTTAATTCTAGTCCATGGACTATTATTTAGTTATTGGAATTTTTTGTGTGTAGAAAATCCTATAATTGCATGAGATAATATTCACAATATCCTTTTAAGACAAAAAAAAGCGAGTAATATAATAACAAGTGCTACATGGGCTCAGATGTATTATATATGCATTTTTATCTATTTTATGTACAAAACTTTATATATTGTGATATACATACACACACACACACACATATATATATGTTTCCAGCCTCATTATATGTCTGTTTTATATATAAACATGCAATGAGGTTGGAAATATATATATTAAAATTTAATAGTAGTGGCCGGGCACGGTGGCTTATGCCTGTAATCACCACAGTTTGGAAGGCCAAGGTGGGAAGATTGCTTGAGCCCAGGAGTTCGAGACCAGCCTGGGCAACATAGTGAGACCCCCCCGTCTCTATATAAAAATTTGAAAATTAGCCGGACTAGTGACATGCACCTGTAGTCCCAGCCACTCAGGGGGCTGAGGTGGGAGGATGGCTTGAGCCCAGGAAGTCAAGACTGCAGTGAGCTGTGATGGCATCACTGTACCTCTAGCCTGGTTGGCAGAGTGAGACTCTGTCTCAAAGAAAAAAATAATTAACAGTAGTTATTTCTTCATCAGCGAGATTACAGATGGTTTATTGTTTATCATTTTATCTCTAGTTTTATAAGTAAGCATATTTGCTTGCATAATGAAAAACAATAAAATTGTGCTAAAGTGATGCTATGCAAGGATACTTAATAGCACTAAGGAATGTTTATGTTATGGTGTTAATAATAATACTAAAAAGTATAAATAATATTTATTGAGTGCTATTACATGCAGCCACTCTGCTAAGTCCTTTACCAACTTGTTGCATTCAGCAATCACAAAAATCATGTAAGAAAGGCATTATTACTTGCCCTATTTTATAGGTAGGAAATCTGAGGTTAAGAAGGGGTGAAATTGAAATCACTGCATGTCATATTTTCTCTTATTAAATGCAGTAGCAGGTAACACACACACACACACACACACACACATCTGTGCTCGTGTACACATAGCCAGTTGTTTTCTTCCGTGTGTGGTGAGATAATGAATTGTATTTATTTCTTCATTTTAATGATCTCTATTTCTTTTTCTATTTTACTTTGAGTTCTGGGATACATGTGCAGAGCGTGCAGGTTTGTTACATAGGTATACATGTGCCATGGTGGTTTGCTGCACCTGTCAACCCGTCATCTAGTTTTTAAGCCCCACATGCATTAGGTATTTGTCCTAATGCTCTCCCTCCCCTCACCCCACTCACCAACAGGCCCCAGTGTATGATGTTCCCCTCCCTGTGTCCATGTGTTCTCATTATTCAACTCCCACTTATGAATGAGAACATTCAGTGTTTGGTTTTCTGTTCCTATGTTAGTTTGCTGAGAATGATGGTTTCCAGCTTCATCCATGTCCCTGCAAAGGACATGAACTCATTCTTTTTTATGGCTGTCTTCTTTTTTCTTCTTTTTTGAGGCAGGGTCTCACTCTGTCACCCAGGCTGGAGTGCAGTGGCATAATCTCTGGTCACTGCTACCTTGACCTCCCAGGCTCAAGTGACCCTCCCAACCTCAACCTACCAAGCAGACTACAGGTGTGTGCCTCCATGCCTGGCCTACTTATCTATATTTCTTATTTTATTTATTTCTTTCTTTCAGAGACAGGGTTTCATTCTGTCACCCAGGCTGGACTGCAGTGGTGCAATCATAGTTCACTGCAGCCTCAAACTCCCAAGCTCAAGCAATCCTCCCACCTCAGCCTCCTGAGTAGCTGGGACTACAGGTGAGCAATACCATGCCCAGCTAATTAAAAAAAAAAATTTTTTTTTTTAGAAATGGGGTCTCACTGCGTTGCCCAGGCTAGTCATGAACTTCTGGCCACAAGCGATCCTCCCTTCCTAAAGCGTTGGTATTACAGGAGTGAGCTACTGCCCAGCCTATATTTCTTATTTTTCTAAAATTAGACCATACATTTACTTTTTATGAGAAAAAGGCAAAGATATTTTCAGACTGGAAAAGAAAGCTTACCACAGAGAATCCATACCCTATGTATACCTACTGAAAAAAAGGGTGAGTGTATTCCAGACAGAGAAAATCAAAAGGAGTTAGAATGTTGTGTCCTGAAAGAGATTCTTTCTCGGCCCGGCGCGGGGGCTCAGGCCTGTAATCCCAGCACTTTGGGAGGCCGAGGCTGGTGGATCAGGAGGTCAGGAGATCGAGACCATCCTGGCTAACACGGTGAAACCCCGTGTCTACTAAAAATACAAAAAATTAGCCGGGCGTGGTGGCGGGCGCCTGTGGTCCCAGCTACTCGGGAGGCTGAGGTGGGAGGCGGAGCTTGCAGTGAGCCGAGATCGCACCACTGCACTCCAGCCTGGGCGACAGAGTGAGACCCCGTCTCAAAAAAAAAAAAAAAAGAGAGATTCTTTCTCATTCCCCTCAGATTCCCTCTCCCAGAGCAGTGTTCTGCTTCCAGGAGGACACGTTTCATCAGGGTGGAATTAACCTGGGGGAGCTCTGGCTGCCCTCTGGAAGTGGCTGGCCTGAATGTATTTAAAGAAGGTGTGGTAATACCATATACATAGAAGATTATGGATTTAATGGTTGAAAAAGCAGAGCGGAAAATAGGCTATTCGTAGTCATGAGTGCAAACGTGGAGCCATATGGCATAAATACATTGTTAGCCCATCAAAGTGACTAACTGGGATATGAAAACCAGGAGATATTCAGTTTTCAACTCACTGGTCTCACTGCTTGAACACAATCCTCTGATGGCTATATTTACAACTTCATCTCTCCAGATTTGCCTTTATTCCAAATAAATCATCACCAATCTCACTGACCCAGATCCCATTTCTTCCTAAATATCTTCATTCTCTCTCTCTTGAGCCTAAATGCAAGTGCAGTAAAAAATATTATGAATCCTTTAGGGTACTTTTCACCAATTAAAAGTGGCATATTAAATTTCCGAAAACCTTTGTAATCTGCAGTATAAAATCCCATTTTATGGTAGCAGATAATTTAGAACCCATAAGCTAATTAAATGAAGTGAATGACAACTGTATTCTCTAGATAAATGATATATCAGTCACAGATAATGTACAAATTTAAGAGACTGGAACCTTTGGAAAGAGAGGGAAAAAAAAACAATGAAAAAATTTGAGTCACAAATGTTAGGTTTTATACATAAATCTGACTAATTGTATTAACTGCATAATGGAATTAATTGACGGAGTCTTTTTGCCTCCAAATCTCCATGGAGCTATGGAAATATCTTTCTGCTGTTAAGTGAGCCACCACCTCACAATTCTGAGCTATGCTGCTGACATCCCTGAATCTGGAGATAGGATACAAGGCCCCTATCCCTGCCCCATGTCTCTGAATAAAGGGATCACAAATACTAATGAAAAGGGAGAACGTTTCCAAATTAAGTTGCAAAATCTACATCTAGTGAAAATGTCTATTTCTTGGCCCAGAAGTCTTAACATCATATAATGTTAAGTCTTAGAAGAAACTTCAAGATCATCTAGCTTGGTGTGGAGAAGGATTCTGAGGCTGTGTTTAGGCTCAGCAATAAAGAGCATAGAGATAAGCTAGAAATGTGTGGGATGAGTGAGACATAAATAATGTCAAACCTGATCAAGCTCAAATCACTCCTTTAAGAAATGAGGCGTCAAACCCAAAGAAGGCTATTGCCCAAAATCAGAAGGTGGTGAGTGGTCAGAACTGGGAAGAGAATAGAAGAGCCTCAGATTTTCCCACCATACCATCCCTCAGAGTTCCCAGCAGCTCCTAAGGCGATTCTGACCATCCTAAAAGAAAAGACAGCAGCATAGTTTATGTCTGTATGACACTAGCAGAGAAAGAGTGTATTCTCCCCATACTCAGACAATTCCATAAAGAAGCGGATCCCAAGCTCCTCCAGGCTGAAACCAGTCCTCTTGGGGCCATAACTGAAGATCCACTGACCTCAGTTAATCAGAGTGATTTTTTAACAATATCAATTGAGCACCCAGACATACAGAAAAATAAATCCAACTGTATTAGGAGAGCTAAGGCAGAGCTGGCTAACCCCTATACAATAGAAAAAGATCTGAAGGTCAGAGTAAAGCCGACAGAGCTCTAATAAAAAAAAGAAAGAAAGAAAGAAACAAGAAAGAAAGAAAGAGAGAAAGAAAGAAAGAAAGAAAAAAGAAAGAAAAGAAAGAAAGAAAGAAAAAAGAAAGAAAAGAAAGAAAGAAAGAAAAGAAAACCATCATAAATGAGATTCCCTGGAAGCATGGTTTACCTTGTTTCCTGAGTCCTTGGCTCCACAGCTCAAAGGGAGAATCTTGAGAGAAGGGATGGAGCCTTATTCTCTGTGTATCAGGTCCAAACATAGTACTGAGCACAGAACAGGTGGGTTTTGGACACTATCGTGTTGTGTGGTCTCCTGCTTAGACTCAACCCGTCAACTCCTGGCATGGCAAACGTGACAGTAGAAAGAATTCTAACTGGGCAGAAGCCCACTGCAGACTCACTTAAACAAAAAAAGGTTGATACATGGAACTAAAATGTCAAAGTTAGATATAAATTCAGGCATGATTAGCTCAGAAAGTTGGTTATTCTATCTTGGACTTCCCCTCTGTGTTTTGGTTCTTTGCTCCTCTTGTTGGCTCTACTTTCTGGCAGATTCCGCATATGGTAGTGTCTGGCAGCTGTGGGCTTATATCCTCCCAACGGCAAGTCTATCAAATAAAAGGAGAGATCCCTTTTGCAATAATTCTTGCAAATATCCAGGTCTGAGTGTTTGGTGTTTTGTTGTTGTTGTTGTTTCTTTTGAGACAAGGTCTCACTCTGTTGCTCAGGCTGGAGTGCAGTGGCGTGATCACAGCTCACTGCAGCCTTAATCTCCTGGGCTCAGGTGATCCTCCTGACTCCATATCCTGAGCAGCACACCGCAGGTGTGCACCACCATACCTGGCTAATTTTTTTTTTTTTTTTGTAAGTACGAGATCTTGCTATGTTAACCAGGCTAGATTCAAACTCCTGAGCTCAAGCAATCCTCCCACCTCAGCCTCCCAAAGTTCTGGGATTACAGGTGTAAGCCACTGCTCCCTGCCCAGGTCTGAGTCATATTGGGACTTGGGTGATACAGGCTCATCCCAAAAGCACTTACTCTGGCCCGGGGCAATGGAGCCCTCTGATTGGCCCAGCTGGGTTCCACACGAAGCACCATATACTCCTACTAAGATTTACTAAGCCACCAGTAAGTTTTAAGAAAGGTGTATCATTCAAGGTGTAGCTTTGGAAAGAGAGGAAAGGTCAGTTCCTTCATACTACATGGGCAGAGTAGGAGGAGATGGTTCCCCAAAAGAAAACCACCACTCTGCTACCAACACCATAGGATTACCAGTGGAAGTAAGAGACAACTTGGGGCTTTTTCTGGACAGCACCTTAGAGGTGGTTAAAAGCTTGAAAACTGGACCTGGGAGGAAGGGGTGGATAGAGCAGCCTCCTGCAAAGCTCATGGCAAGTCAGTGGTCAATGAATGTTTCCACATACAGCGAAGAAAAAGCCGGTGCTGATGAGGTTAAAGTTTCTTGATACATGGAGAAGACAGAGGCAGATGCAAAATCCTGAACCCATGGAGTGGGCTGAATGGTGGCTCCTGGAGACATCCGGTCCTAATTCATGGCACCTGTGCCTGTTCTTTTCTTTTGTTTCTTTGAGACAGCATTTTATTCTGTTGCCCAGGCTGGAGTGCAGTGGAGCAGTCTCAGCTCACTATAGCCTCAAACTCCTGGGCTTAAGCAATCCTCTCACTTCAGCCTCCTGAGTAGCTGGGACTACAGGTGCACAGCACCATGCTTGGATAATTTATTATAGAGATGGGGTCTAGCTATGTTGCCCAGGTTAATCTCAAACTCTTGGCCTCAAGCAATCCTCCCACTTTGGCCACCCAAAGTGCTGGGATTGCAGTTATAAACCACCACACCTGGCCACGTGTTACCTTCTATGGTAACCGTGTTGCAAATGTGATTAAGTTAAAGATCTGGAGAGGAGGAGATAATTTTGGGTTATCCAGGTGTACCCTAAATGCCATCACAAGTGTCACTGTAAGAGAGAGGCAGAGAGAAATGGGACACAGAGAAAGAGGAGAAGGCTGTGTGGCAATGGAAGCAGAGATGGTAGTGATGCAGCCAAAAGCCAAGGAACTCCTGCAGCCACCAGCAACCAGAAGAGGCGAGGAGCAGATTCTCCCTCAGAGCCCCCCCAGGGAGTGTGGCCCTGCTCACATCTTGACCTGGGCCAGTGGCACTGATTTCAGACTACTGGCCTCCAAAGCTGTGACAGAACCAGCTTCATTTGCTTTAAGCCACCACGTTTGTGGTGATTTGTTATAGAGGCCACAAGAAATGAATGCAGACAGTCTGAGGGAAGTGTGTACAACAGCAGAAAGGGTGAGGTCAGGACCGAAGGGAGAACAAGAACAGTGCTGGGATGGAGGTAGTGTAGCCACGGCAAGGCTGATGAGTGGGGCACGTGGTCATGCTGTCAGCAAAATGTTTCACTAACACCCAAAGATTCCCATAGAGCGATGAAGTCATCTCTCTACCCGCAGTGGTGGTCAGAGCCCAGGACTTCCTTCAAGACGGACGCTGCATGTGTCATGTTGCCGGTTCACACACTTGGAATAATGAAGCCTGTTACTCACTGAGAAAAGGAGCTCGGGACAAGGAGACAAAACAATGTCTTCTGCTTTCCCGAGGGCCACTGGAGTGCAGAGTGTCCTTTAGCGGGGAGCATGGCTTGCCCTCTGGCTAGCATGCCTGGCTGGCCCCGGGCTGGGCAGGAAACAAGGCTCAGTTATCTCACCCCGTCCTGTGGCTGCCCTCGAAGGATGTCTCATCGGCACGCAGTGTCCAGCAGGTTCCACTCTCTACAGTGTCCTCCTGGCCCCAAGGGGAGAAATATTTTGAATCCTCCTATTTAATCCTCTTAATGGGTTACCTTTCTTTCATCATCCGTGGGTTGGGGAGAGATTTCACTACCAAGAATAACAGTATGAATAACAGCAGCTGGTGGTTACTGGGCACACATCATGCAAGGTGCTTCACAGCAACCCTATGCGGTTTACACCATTGGCAGATGAGGAAACAGGCACAGAGCAGGTAAGCGCCTGGCCTAAGTCCACATAGCTGGTAAATGGTAAAGCCATGCTCCAAACCCAGGCTTTCTGACCTCTAAGCCCACGCTCTCAGCACCATGCCATGGCTCAAGGCCAGACAGCCTGATGGTCAGGACCCTGCTGGCCCCTCTGCCTGTCGCTTTTGCTCCCTCCTAGGGGCCTCACACCCAGGGAGCCTCCAGAGACTGCTTTCTGTCAGCTTCTCATTCTTCAGGCTGCTACTTTTTAGCCGTGTTACTGATGAGAAAACAGCTTAGTAAAATCAATGGTTTTAAATTATACCTTTATGTACCAAGGATACAAAACAAGCTACAAAACAGAAATACTTTCCCGTGACAAAAAATCAATCTTGCTGATGCTACTGTTCCTGGAGCTTGCCTCCCCCCACCCTGCCCCCACTTCCCCCTCTTACTTAAGACGCTCTCTGCTCTTGCATCTGCCGGCTTTGTGTAGACTTTCTTCAGGTTTCTTGCTTGGGAGAGTCGTTTTATCTAAAAGGTCAATTCTTTCAGCAGGGCACCAAGCAGAATTGAATATAATTATCCCAATCTCTACCGTGTAGAATTCATGCTTGAATTCATTCAAAAAATAGCATGCAGTATAATTAACTCAGAGCCCAACCAAATCTATTGAGAAAGCCTCAGGTATCATACAGTTCCACTTACAATAGAACATTTTCATTTAAGGACATTGTACGTATTAACCCAAGTCAGCATCCAATTACTCTGAATAAGTGAATTCTCTGTTCCAGGAATGTAATTTGAAAATGTTGTCATGCAATCTGAGGCAAAAGGTCCTTTTTCATTAATCTAACTCTCATTAAAGTGGAAGCCTGCAGGTTATTTCAAATCCATTAGTTTTAAATACAGGTGATTACAATTCTATTGCACATAAGACAACAGAAGTGTCTATCAAGAAATATTGGGACGTTTCAAGGGATGGGACCAGCTGGTGGTTTTGCTGTCACAACGAGGATGAGATTTACCAGGTGATGGAATGGGAGACTCTTTTCTGAATCCCCTAGGGCATACACAGTCAACTGGATAAACTCACAAGGGGATCTGCGTGCTGGAGGGAGCTCATGCTTGCTCAGTTCCCCAGAATTATCTGTTTTGTGTATTTTCAATCCACTTAACTTTGGAAGCTTGGTGAAATTAAGACTTATCAGTTTTAATTCTGTGAGAGGCTGACAGTCCCTGAACACATGGTTTCATCTGCCTAGATTCCCCTCCCCTACCACTGTCTCCATCCTCTCATGCTTCTGGTCTCTGACACAAGGCCCCCTCTCCCAGGTGGCCTTCCCTGACCATCCTAGCTGGAAGTGATCAGCTTCTGCTTTGAACCCCTTCAGTCCTGAGCATCTGATCACTTTGATATTGGCATCTGCTCCCTCAACATTTTCATCCACCTTTCATATTTAATTTAATTCAGTAAGTATTTCTTTTTTTTTTTGAGAAGGAGTCTCACTCTGTTGCTCAGGCTGGAGTACAGTGGTGTAATCTCAGCTCACTGCAGCCTCTGCCTCCTGGGTTCAGGCAATTCTGCTGCCTCAGCCACTGGAGCAGCTGGGACTACAGGCATATGCCACCACGCCTGGCTAATTTTTGTATTTTTAGTAGAGAACAGGATTTCACCACGTTGGCTAGGCTGGTCTTGAACTCCTAACCTCAAGTGATCTGTCTACCTTGGCCTCCCAAAGTGCTGGGATTATAGGCCTGAGCCATCGCTCCTGGCCGATAGTATTTCTTGAGTGCCTAGCAAATGTCAGGCACTGGACTGGATGCCGAGATGAGATTCTATGATGAAAGAGTCAAAAACCCTGCCCTCAGGAAGCTCACATTCTAGTCTAGTGGGCATGGGACAGGCAGGCAAGTAATCAGGCAGTGACACTAAGTGTCCCATGAGTGCTATGACAGGGCATGGTAGATGTCCAGGAGAGAAACTCCCAACCTGAACTTCAAATCACTTCTTTACCTAAACCCTCCCATCAGATACAGACCGGAATCCAAACCCCCTAACAAGGCCTCCAAGGTTCTGCATCTGGCCCTGCCTCTCCCCTCTCACCTTCATAGCTTCACATTCATCTCTCCCTTTGGCCACACTGGCTTCTCTGAGTTTCCTAAACATCCTAAACCCTGCTGCCTCCGTGCCTTTCTGCTTGCTGTTCTCTATGCTTCTCTTTCCCAAGGTCTTCCACTAACATTTTCCTCCTTATCCTTTAGCTCTCAGCTCAAATGACACCTTCTCATGGAAGTCTCCTTAACTACCTTTTAAGGTAGCCTCCAAATCTGAGTTACTCCCAGTGTATTTTTTCCAAAACCCTCAGCCATCTGAAATATAAAGTATTGGTTCAGTTTGGTTTTCTCTCTCTCTTTGGAGTATCAATTCCAGGAAGGCAAGGACTTGGTTGATTACACCTATCACAAAATCTATTGCACCTAGTCCAGAGCCTGACATATAGGAGGCACTCAATAAATATTTGTTGGGTGTAAGAAAAAAAGGTAAAAGTGAATGACTTGGGGATTCTTGAAGCTGAGACCTGTTTAGCAATTACCAGGCAAAAAAATGTGGAAGAGAAAGACCGTTGTCTTATTTTCAAATTGGATCACAGCTTTGGATAAGCTTCTTCATTTTTGACTTCCCAGAATCACTCTTTCTGTATAAATGATAATTAATATATTTCTGTTGTCATGATTTACCCCATTTGTCAGTCACCAGGTAAATCCAAGAGATGAGCAGAAATGTTGGTATTTGGTTTAGACTAAATTTAACAGAAGGAGCCCTAGGGTCTAGCCTCTCTGCTGGCTGAACACAACATCACAACTGAACACAAGATGGAATGCCCACTCCCAAACCCTCTTAGCTTCATTTACTACCTCCAGCATCCCCATATGCAGGCCGACTGGTAAGACATTTTAAAAAATATATAAGTTAGGCCAGGTGCCGTGGCTCATGCCTGCAATCCCAACACTACGGGAGGCCGAGGTGGACAGATCACTTGATCCCAGGAGTTCGAGACCAACCTGGGCAACATGGAGAAACCCTGTCTCTGTAAAAAAAAATACAAAAGAAAATTAGTCAAATGTGGTGGTGTATGCCTGTAGTCCTAGCTACTGAGGAGGCTGAGGTGGGAGGATCATTTGAGCCCAGGAAGTGGAGGCTGAGGTGAGCCAAGATCACACCACTACACTTCAACCTGGGCAACAGAGTGAGACCTTGTCTCAAATAAATAAATAAAATTAAAAATTAAAAAATTAAAAATAAGTTACATTCACTAAATATCCATCCAGAAGATGTTTGTGTGGCTGCTGGGTGCAAAGCCCAAAGCTGGGTGTCTGAGGAACAGTAAAACTTCAATTACTATCTCAACTCTGGAGAGAATTACATTCACTTTGAAGAAATAAATCTTTCACAGAGCAATGAATGCTTTTCCGATTTTAAAGTTCATTTTCACTTATTAGCACTTTTTATACCTCAGAGAAACTTTCCAAAGTCAAAACACATTTACAGGGGAACGGAATGAACTTCAGACAAAGGAGGGACTTGGTGAAAGTCCTGTGTCTTGGAAGAAACAAAACTCAAACCTGAATCCACATCTTTGATGCCACAAGATAATGTCAACAGGCTTAGCCACCCTTCATGAAACCATGGTATAGATCAGAGGAAATCAGTCCTCTTGGGAATTGTTCCAGAATCCCCTGGAACAAGCAAGGTCAGGCGGGCATGGCTATGCTTGCCTGCAGACCATCATGGAAGTGGCCTAAGGCTCTCCTTTACCATTGCCCTTGGAGAAAGTCAATCAACAACAGTTTTCCATCATTTCACACTTCCTATTCCAACCAGTTCCCACTTTTGAGGCAACCTCAAGGAACACACGTTCTTAAAGCTTTCTTTGAATATTCTAGTTCTTATTCCTCCATACAGTGGCACCAAACAATTCTGCAATTAATCAGATACCATCTTGTGTGTTCTCTAATTATTTCACAGGTTGTCTTGTCATCCCAGCCATAATGAAAACAATGTGGGCAGGAACAATGCCTAATAACACTAACTGTAAAACAATAATGCCTTTTATTTTTCTATACTTTCAAGTTTACAAAGCACATTAAAATCCTCACCAAATCCTCACCATAGCCCAGCAAGGTTGACAGGACCAGTACTATGATAATCCACTTGTGCCAGATGAGGAAACTGAGGTAGGAGAAGTTTAAATGGCTTGAGTGGGATGCTATGAACCAAACTGTGACATAAAGCCTCTTCCTCTAATTGCAAGATTGTGTCACCATACCACCTGAGATCATCTTTCCATTCAGCATTAATCCAAATCTGACTGTTCCTTCTCTTTCTTTGGCCAAAATCTTTGAGACTTTCAACTTCCCGTTTTTTCTTCCAACTAGTCCTCACACCTGTCTACCCTGAGCGCTGAGCCACTGAGCCCCTTGGGCTTTCAAGTCAAGTAGGATGGCATGCACCAAAGAGTAATATTCTAATAGATTTTGCTGCTCAAAAAAGCAGTACAGAAATAAATGAAAAGTGAAAGGCCCATTTCTATGATAGCTGCTTGTTTTGGGTTCCCACAGTTGGGCTTGTCAAAAATTGATGGGCATAGTGTTAGTCCATTTTCTAACTGTTATAAAGAACTACTGAGACTGGGTAATTTATGGAGAGAAGGTTTGATTGACTCACGGTTCTGCAGGCTTAAAAGGAAGCATGACTGGGAGGCCTGAGGAAACTTACAATCATGGTGAAAGGTGAAGAGTAAGCAACCAGGTTGTACCATGCCAGAGCAGGATAGAGAGGGAGAGAAAAGAGGGGGAAGTGCCACACACTTTCAAGCAACTAGATTTCATGAGAACTCACTCACTATGACGAGAACAGCAAGGGAGAAGTCCATCCCCATGATTCAATCACCTCCCACCACTCCCCTCCCCTGACATGCAGGGATTACAATTCGAGATGAGATTTGGGTGGGGACACAGAGCCAAACCATGTCATTCTGCCCCTAGCCCTACCCAAATCTCATGTCCTTCTCAAATTTTAAAACACAATCATGTCTTCCCAACAGTCCTCCAAAGTCTTAGCTTATTCCAGCATTAACTCAAAAGTCTAAGTCCAAATTCTCATCTGAGACAAACCAAGTCCTTTTCACCTATGAGCCTCTAAAATCAAGATACAATGGGGGTACAGGCATTGGGTAAATGCTCCTATTCCAAAAAAGAGAAATTGGCTAAAACCAAGGGGCCACAGGCTGCATGCAAGTCCAAAACCCAGCAGGGTAGTCATTAAATCTTTTTGTTTGTTTGTTTTTGAGACAGAGTCTTGCTCTATCGCCAGGCTGGAGTGCAATGGCGCAATCTTAGCTCACTGCAACCTCTACCTCCTGGATTCAAGTGATTCTCCTGCCTCAGCCTCCTGAGTAGCTGGGATTACAGGCACATGCCACCACGCCCAGCTAATTTTTATACTTTTAGTAGAGACGGGGTTTCACCATGTAAGCCAGGATGGTCTTGATCTTTTGACCTCGTGATCTGCCCACCTCAGCCTCCCAAAGTGCTGGCCCATTAAATCTTAAAGCTCCAAAATAATCTCCTTTGACTTCATGTCTCACATCCGGGGCACACTGATGCAGGGGGTGGGCTCCTAAAGCCTTGGACAGCTCCATCCCTGTGGCTCTGCAGGGTACAGCCCCCTTGGCTGCTTTTATGGTCTGGTGTTGAGTGCCTGCAGCTTTTCCATGCATTAGTGCAAGCTGTGAGTAGATCTACCATTCTGGGTTCTGGAGGACTGTGGCCCTCTTCTCACAGCTCCACTAGGCAGTGCCCCAGTGAAGACTCTGTGTGGGGGCTCCAACCCCACATTTCCCCTCAGCACTGTCCTAGTAGAGGTTCTTCATGAGAGTTCCATCCCTATAGTGGGCTTCTGCCTGGACATCCAGGCATTTCCACACATCCTCTGAAATCTAGGCAGAGACTCTTAAGCTGCAACTCTTGCCTCCTGTTCATCTGCAGGCCCAACGCCACATGGACGTCACCAAGGCTTAGGGCTTGCACCCTCTGAAGCAATGGCCTGAGCTGTACCTTGGCCCCTTTTAGCCATGGCTAGAACTGGAATGTCTGGGATGCAGGGCACCATGTCCTGAGGCTGCATAAAGCAGTGGAGCCCTGGGCCTGGCCCAGGAAACCATTTGTCCCTTCTAGACCTCTGGGATTCTGATGGGAGGGTCTGCCACAAAGGTCTCTGACATGGCTGGAGACATTTTCCCCATTGTCTTGGCTGTTAACATTTGGCTCCTCTTTACTTATGCAAACTTCTGCAGTCAGCTTGATTATATCCCCAGAAAATGGGTTTTTCTTTTCTGCCACTTTGTCAGGCTGCAAACTTTCCAAACTTTTATGCTCTGCTTCCCCTTTAAACATAAGTTCCAATTTCAGACCATTTCCCTGTGAATGCATATGACTGTATGCTACTAGGAGCAGCCAGGCTATATCCTGAATGCTTTGCTGCTTAGAAATTTATTCCACCAGATATCCTAAATCATCTCTCTCAAGTTCAAAACTCCACAGATCTCTAGAGCAGGGGTACAATGTCACTAGTCTCTTTGCTAAAGCATAGTAAAAGTAACCTTTACTCCAGTTCCAATAAGTTCCTTCCAGTTCCCAAAAGTTCCACTTCTCCTTCTGAGACCTCATCAGCCTGGCCATCTTTGTCCATATCACTGTCAGCATTTTAGTCCAAATCATTCAACAAGTCTTTTGGAAGTTCCAAACTTCCCTCATCTTCCTGTCTTTTTCTGAGCTCTCCAAACTGTTCCAACTTCTGCCCCATACCCAGTTCCAAAGTCACTTCCACATTTTCAGATATCTTTATAGCAATGCCCCACTCTCCTGGTACCAATTTTCTGTGTTAGTCCATTTTCACACTGCTATAAAGAACTACTTCAGACTGGGTAATTTATGAAGGAAAGTGGTTTAATTGACTTACAATTCCACAGGCTTAACAGGAAGCATGACTAGGGGGCCTCAGGAAACTTACACTCACAGCATAAGATATAAGGGAATCAAGCATCTCTTACCATGGCACAGCAGGAGAGAGAGAGAGAGGGAGAGAAGAAGGGGAAGTGCCATACACTTTCAAACAACCAGATCTCATGAGAACTCATTCACTATCACAAGAACAGCAAGGGAGAAGTCTGCCCCCATGATTCAATCATCTCCCACCAGGCTCCTTCCCTGACACATGAAGATTACAATTTGAGATGAGATTTGGGGTGGGGGACAGCGAGCCAAATCATATCAGGCATCAGAGACTTCTGCAAGCTCCAAGTCTGGATGTTCCTGTCCTTATATGTGACCAAGAACTAGATCTTGCACTGACTTGAGCATTTACACATCAGCTGGCCTGATAGGAGTTTGGGATGGGCTTGGGTTGCTGAGCTACCCAAAAGGGGAGAAGACACAAAAGGAAGGACTTGCCTACTAGACACCAGAAGGTTTAAGTGTCTCTAGTCCTTTCCTATCTCATCCTTCTTCAGAAAGGAGGGGAAGCTTGTTTCTCAGAATGTCTTGCCAGATTTTTGCCAAGGAAAACTAGTGTAGACTGCTCTGAGCTGATTGTGCTCTTGGAAAGGGAATGTAATGAGAAAAAGGCACCAGAGACATGCTACAAAGCTCCTTTTTGTAATATGGATATCCAGGAGACACTTAGGGTCCCCACCCTGTTGCTTGAAACATATATGGCAGACAGCATCCATGAACTCGTAAGTGATTTTTCATGAGCAACATATGACCTTAGATGACCTTGACTTTCCCTATGAGGCACGGCCACCTTACCACTCCGGGGAGTGCCCAACATGTAAATGAGTGGCATTTACATATGCATAGATTGGAATAGTTCTAAAGTGTAAGAATTATTAGCAGATGATAACATTTTAATTATTAAGTTTTTTAATCCCTAATTTAATTTTCTTACACTTCCAACTGATTACTACATAAAGCATGTCATGACCCATGCATGATTATTGCCGTATAAAACAAGACATGCCTGTAATCCTAACCAGCACTTTGGGAAGCTCAGACAAGAGGATCACTTGAGGCCAGGAGTTCAAGATCAGTCTGGGCAACACAATGAGACTCCATCTCTGCAAAAAAATCTTCAAAAATTGACCAGCATGGCAGTGTGCACCTGTACTTCCAGCTACTCAAGAGACTTAGGTGGGAAGATCACTGGAGCCCAGAAGTTAAAGGCTGCAGTGAGCCAAGATTGCACCACTGGACTCCAGCCTGGGTGACAGAGCAAGACCCTGTCTTAAATAATAATAATAATAATAATAATAATATGTCATGATACTGGGCTGCTAAGACTGTTATCTACTGTTTCCTTCCTCCTTTACCCACTGTCCTAATGATAATGACGCTGCTCAGCATTTTAGAGCACTTTTTTTTTCCATTCCAGACCCTATACTAAGGGTGTTGTATCTGATTTAATCTTCTGATATGAAAATTAGCCTTTCTACAATCAACAAGGCTTCCTGTCACACATTAGAAAAATGGAAACACTTAACCAACAAATAAAATCTTTATAATTTCACCTCTCTGAACAACCCTCAGGACCCTGTAGGGTCTTCTTCCCCTTTGTTCTTCTGAACTAAGCAAGGGACTCTTCTTTTTTTGAAAAGGGACATTTGAATTTCTTTTCAAATGTATACTTGATCTCATTTACTGTGACTTCCTTTATTTTCAAAATATATGTTTGAATGCCTTTTCAAATCCTTTTGAAGTTTGTTTACTTGTGAATACAAGATTCTTTTTTTCCTATGGATTCTAAAGCATTTTCTGGAAGGGGTGTGTGGGGTGGGGGTGGAGGATATCATATTTATGGATTGTATTTATGTCTAAAATTACTTGTGTTTGTGTATAAATACATGTATAATAGATTAAGTGTTATGTACTTAATCCATTATATTAAGGTATTATGTATAAATGCAAAGCATTTATACATAAAAGAAAACTGGTAAGATGTCTATGTTAAGAACTAAGGTGGGAAAGACCCCAGCTCAACCTGGGAGCCCTTATTTCTTTCTGCATGCAGATTTCAAGTAAGATGTTAAAAACCATACTTCAATCCTGGTCTTTTCCCCACAATATCTCATAACTTTTTTTAAGAAATGTACTATAATTATTCTTACTTACAACTGAGATTCAGAGAGATTAAAAAATTCACCCAATGTCATACAGCTAGCAAATGAAGAAACCGAGTTTACACTAAAGCCTGACTGTTTCAAATTGTATATGAAATGCTGATTTTAAAAAGGTTTTGTTGTTGTTGTTTTGGTTTTCATGTGTGAATTGCATACCTGTTTGGGGCTCAGTCTTAGCTTAGGAAACTGTTTGCCAGTTTCACCCATCCTCTGCCATGGATGCTAGGAGGACTGATTTCTGTAGGCTACATCCCAGATTTCCATGTCACTTCATTTCCAGTTGGGTTCAGCCAATGGGAGATCCTGGTGGAAGTGGGAAAGCAGTAGGAACCAAAGGAGCCAGTGCATTTCTGCTTCTCCCTTTCTGCCTTAGGAGAGGTCCCAGGCAGGGATTCACTGCCCTCCCTAATTCCAGATTCCACCTGGCAGCCCACTGTGATTCCAGCTTCCATCTTGGACTCTAGCAATCCACCTCCTCCATTTGACCCTCCAGCCTAGTGGCAGAAGTGGCTTCCTGCAATTTCTAATGTGATTTTCCCACTGTCCTCTGCTTGGCTTCTCCCTCATCTGTCACCTGTGTGAACAACCCCTACATTAAATTCCTTTCGTTATTGTACTTACGCTGGATTCTGCTTTCCTAGCCCGAGCCTCACTAATCCAGAGATGAACACACATGAACCATTTGTGAAGAACACAAGAGTTCAATTACAATTGTGTGGAGAAGATCACATTTGTTGATCCCTTTTCCTGTATTTCAAAGCAAAACTTTACCAAGTCTGAATGCAGACAGGGAGAAAATACTACCTGTGTAGGCAGATATGAAGATAAAAATCTTTCAGTGTAGTTTAGCAAGCAGCATTTTCCAGTTCCTTGAAGAGTAAGATGGTGATAGATCTCCCTTGGACTTCACTGGCTAACTTACCGATTCTTTACTTGCCTACAAAGGGGAGCAAGACTTGGAAGAAAGCTGTTAATGCCTATTAGATAAATGTAGTGTCTCTAAATCTGAACACACAAGTCCATCTCTGACAATTAGCCTTCCACTCTTGCTTTACTTTACCTTCTCCATGTGTCTGGTTCTGGTTAGTCTGGTAGGTGGCCTGAACAGGGAGAATTTGAGTCATTACTGGGAAGCAGACGTTTCAGCTGGAACTATTGCAAAGACATACTGTACTACCCATTGATTTCCCCTAATCACCTTCAAGAAAACAGCTTCTTCCTTTCTCACCAAGGAAGCCCCTGCAGTTATCTGTGTCTAAATATGGCATAAATGAGATATAGCAACAAATATTAGGTGGAAACATTAGATCTAATTTGGTTTCCAAATTGCCGTATTGCAGTGAAAATCTCAATACAGGCCATGGTGGGTATATCAGAGCTCTTTAGAGAAACAGAACCAATAGGGGATGTATGAATGTAGATATAGATGTAAAAATATATTTGTTATAAGGAATTTGTTCACATGATTATGGAGGCTGGCAAGTCCAAAATCTGCAGAGCTGGTGTTCCAGTCCGAGGGCTGGAAGCTTCTATAGAACCAGGAAGGTCTGGTCTACTTTGAAGGCTGTCAGACTGGAGAATTTTCTCTTACTCAGCAGAGGGTCAGACTTTTGTTCTACTCAGGCCTTCAACTGATTGGATGATGCCCACCCATATTATGGATGGGCAATCTGCTTGATTCAGTCTACAGATTTAAATGTAAATCTCATCCAAAAACAGCCTCTCAGAAACACCCAGAATAATGTTTGATCAGATATCTGGGCATCACATGACTCAGTCAGTACATAAAATTAACTATCGCTGTGGATAAGGTGTTTTACAAAACAGAGGTTAAAAACCACAAGGATTTATCCTACTTATATGAGGTCCCTAGAATAGTCAAATTCATAGAGACAGAAAGTAGAATGCTGGATGCTAGGGACTGGGGAAGGAAAAATGGGGAGTTTGTATTAATGGGTACAGAGTTTCGATTTGGGATGATGAGAAAGTTCTGAGATAGTGAATGGTGATGATTCCACAACAATGTGAATGTACTTCATGCCACTGAATTATACACACAAGAATGGTTAAAATTGTAAATTTTATGTTATGTGAGTTTTACCAAAATAAAATATTTTTAAGAAATTTAAAAAAATTAATAAAAGTTCTACTTATGTAATGGAGTTATCGATTGTTTTTATATGAATTAATACATTTTTTGATAGCTTCTCAGTTGAAAACAAAACCAAGTATTGTTTCATCAATAATAACTTGGACTTCACTGGCTAACTTACCGATTCTTTACTTGCCTACAGAGGGGAGTAAGACTTGGAAGGAAGCTGTTAATGACTATTAGATAAATGTAGTGCCTCTAAATCTGAACACACAAGTCCATCTCTGACTGTTAGCCTTCCACTCTTGCTTTACTTTACCTTCTCCATGTGTCTGGTTCTGGTTAGTCTGGTAGGTGGCCTAAACAGGGAGTGTAATTGGATTGTTTGTCACTCAAAGAAGAAATGCTTCAGGGGATGAATACCCCATTCTCCATGATGTGCTTATTTCGCATTGCATGCCTTCATCAAACCATCTCGTGTACCCCAGAAGTACATACATCTACTATGTACCCACAAAAAAGTAAAGGGAACAAATAGTATTGTTTCAGTTTCTATTGTTTGCCTAACAAATCACGAAACCTAGTAGCTTAAAGCACCAGCCAGTTATTATGATTACCGTTCTACTCTTCTTGTTTGGGATCTCTCAGACAGATGCAGCCATCATCTAAGACGACTTTTCTCCCATGCCTGGCACATGGTCAGAGATGGCTGGCAGGCTGGGTCTTCCCTCTCTCTCCCTGTAGTCTCTCCATGCGGCCAGCTCTGACTTCTTGGCATGGTGGTTGGACCCACCACCATGAGTGTAGTGTTACAATACAGCCAAAGTGGAAATCGCCAGCCCTCTTAAATCTAGGCCTGGCATTCTGTCACTTCTATCATAGTCTAGGGTTACAGCAGTCAGAGGCAGCCCACCTTCAAAGGGGCAGAAAAATAAACTCCAGCTCTCAGGGGGGAAAGTAACAGGAATCTGTGGCCACCTCGAATCCACCACAAGGTGACTGAGCAATAACAGAAAACACACAAAGCGAGAGTACTCTTCCTTAACTTTCATTTCTAGTCATCAGTGATTAGTGGAGATGAGTATTTTGGCCAATCAAATCCTTGCTTGAATAGTTTCCAAGTATACCATCACACACAAATAGCCAGTTCTCCAAGGCTCCGTTTATATAACATTTATTCAAAGCTAAAACTCTGCAGAAATTCATTTCAACTTTCTAAGATGACTCAGAAGCCTGCCACATCCTGGGAAAGCCTGGGGTCACCACCAATAGCATCCATTATCATTTCCATTGTCCTGCACCCCAGAGCTGGTTGACAGAATGCCAAAGAGATAAACCACTTTTACTGTAATTCACACTCTGAAAAAAAGAGATTTACTAAGCAAATTAAGAGGGTGAAGAAACTTGCAGGGGGTGACATTTAGCCTACTCAAGACTCCAAACTTTTCAAGCACTTTAGAATCCCAATTTACATACAATTACAGGAAGGCTTCATTTTTCCACGCCTGTCAGAGGAGGAGCAGTTTCATGTAAGTGAATTTTTCCAGATAATGGTTGCTTTCCCCTAGAGGCACCAAGTCATTTTAACCAGACTGGATGGAAATCTTTGCCAAACATGTTGTAAGCCTCCTTGAGCCTTCAAATGAGCACACAGCAAATGGTTCCACCTTTCCCTGATGAACCCAAGTTCTCATCTTGCAGGGCCCTAAAATGACAAAGGCCCTGAAATGACCTGAACACCATGTGGCTGTCTTCACTCATTCAAAACACACTTACTGGCCAGGCACATTGGCTCATGCTTATAATCCCAGCACTTCAGGAGCCCGAGGCAGGTGGATCACCTGAGTTCGGGAGTTCAAGACCAGCCTGGCTAACATGGCAAAACACCGTCTCTACTAAAAATACAAAAATTAACCTAGTGTGGTGGCACACGCCTGTAATCCCAGCTACTCGGGAGGCTGAGGCAGAAGAATCACTTGAACCCAGGAAGTGGAGGTTGCAGTGAGCCAAGATCGCACCACTGCACTCCAAGTGGGCAACAGAGTGAGACCTCCTTTAAAAACAAAACAGAACAAAACTAAACAAAACAAAAACCACACTTATTGACCTCCCACCTTTCTGCCTGGTGCTCTGTGTGTGTGTTTAATCATTTGTTTACCATTCTATGTTTTTCTAACTTCAGGTGCAAAGAGTTGAGACAGCCCACTACTAGGTAAGTGGTCTACCAATTTTTTTTTCTTTTTTTGTGACGGGGTTTCACGCTGTTGCCCAAGCCGGAGTGCAGTGGTGCAATCTCTGTTCACTGCAGCCTCAACCTCCTGGGCTCAAGCAATCCTCCCATCTCAGTCTCCCAAGTAGCTGGAACCACAGGCATGAGCCACCACACCTGACTAATTTTTGTATTTTTTGTAGAGAAGGAGTTTCGCCATGCTGCCCAGGCTAGTCTCAAACTCCTGAGCTCAAGCAATCCAACTGCCTTGGCCTCCCATATTGCTGGGATTACAGACGTGAGCCAATGTGCCCAGTCCACTATTTTCATCACTCTATTTTGTTTTATTTTCTTTTAAATCCTGATCCCCTGGATCCTTCCTCACCTCTTTTTAGGCACCCTAGTCATATGTTTGATATATATTCTCTCGGATATGTTTCCTAGTAAAATGCAGATTGTTTTCTGTGTCTATGTCCTACATTAATATAAATGGTGGTGCTGTAGAATTCTTTGTTTCTGACTTTCCACTAAACTCCATGTCTTTAAGATAGACCTATTCTGCTTCTAAATGCACATCTCCACAGAATTTTCATCTTTGAGCTGCTCTAGGGATGGACAACCAGATCACCCCTAGCTCCCTGCCTCAGAAAATGTGCTGCAGTGAGCATCTTGGGGTGTGTGTGTGTGTGTGTGTGTGTGTGTGTGTGTGTATGTGTATATATATATTTTTTTTTTTTTTTTTTTGAGACAGGGTCTCACTCTGTCGCCCAGGCTGGAGGGCAGTGGTGCTATCTTAGCTCACTTCAACCTCTGCCTCATGGGTTCAAGCGATTCTCCTGCTTCAGCATCCCAAGTAGCTGGGATTACAGGCATGTGCCACCACTCCTGGCTAATTTTTGTATTTTTAGTAGAGTCGGGGTTTCACTATGTTAGCCAGGTTTGTCTCAAACTCCTGACCTCAGGTGATGCACCCGCCTCGGCCTCCCAAAGTGCTGGATTATAGGCATGAGCCACAGCAACTGGTCCCTGGTATATCTAGAACAGTTTGTCTAGGGGTGAGGCCAGAGCTGAGATGAAAAGACTTCAAGGTCTACATATATTCAGTTTCATACTTGAAATCAGATTACTGTCCAGGATGGCCATGTTGATTCATAGGCCACCTGCAGTCCATGACTGGTCCTATAATGTGCCCACATCATTACCAACATTTGGTATTATTAACTTTTCTAGTTTTTTTCTTTTTTAAAAACAATCTTACGGATATCAAATGAAACCTACTTGTTTTTCTTTCTATTTTGCTGATTATTAGGAGGTTGAGCATCTCCCCTGGGCCTATCGGCCCCTGTGCATTGCCTAGGCCTTTGCTCTCCCAGGCTGTCAATCTCAGCTGATTATCCATAATGTCTTTTAGCAAATCAAATGCTTAGTTTTGATGTGGTAACTGCATTTCTTTCTGTGTTTTATAGTCCTTTTCTCTCCCCGAATAATCTCACCTGCCACTTTTAATCCCTTTCCATATTTTCTCTTCCCAATCCCCCAAACACAATTCCACACCTAAGCTTTATTCAGGCTTTCTCTGTCTGCCTGCCCTTCTCCCACACAAATTCTTATCAGGCCCTAAAGCCAGATTCAAGTCTTCCCAAAAGCCCCAAGTAAAAGTTATCTTTTACTCCAAGTTTGCACATCACTGGGCTTGTCTTTCTATTTATTTCATTCCATTACACCCCCTTTTCAAGTTAGTCACTGTGATCTTCATCTCCCCCTGTAAGATGTAAAGCCCCTTGAAGGTAGATTTTGGGCTCTACCTACTTTTCCCTTGCTGGGATGAGCAGCACTGTGGCAGGCAGGTAACAAGTAATCAATAGAGCCCTATCAAGCAAAAAAGTTTACAGGCTGAAGGTGAGCCACCTGTGGCCAGCCTTCACGCAACCTATCAAAATACACTGACACTGAAGACAACTTTAATATCAAGCCCAGCCAGACTCTTTCCCTTTGAAACAAGCAAAAACATAGAAGAAATTTATTCATCAAGTCCAAGGCTCTAGACCGAACTGATCCCTATGGGATAGATCTTTCAGACGTGAGAGGAGAAAATGAGGAAGAGGGAAAATCTTAGAACTTCCTCCGGAAGGTGAAGATGTTGGATCACCCCATCTCACCATGGTGTACTTGCTTATGCTGTGGTTGTCTCTTTCTGCTTAACAAACCACCATAAATTCTCCTTAAAGCAATGGCAATGACTTATTATTCTCTCTCAATGCACCTGGGGGTTGACTGGGCTCAACTGGGTAGTTCTTGCATGGGAGGTGGGTGTGTGGGCAAGGGTTGCCATCAGACTGGCTGGAGCTGGAATGATCCTGCTGCCTTCGACACTCACTTGCCTGGTGCATGGGCTCAGCCAGCTGGACCTGGGAAAGCCAGGGCTGCTGGAGCCTATCTCCAGCTCGTCTCTGCAGCATGGTGGCTTAACAGTAACCAGACTTTGCACACGTCACCTCAGGGCTTTAAAGGCACAATATCCAAAGAGATAGAGAAAAAGAGCAAGTGAACCAGGAGGAAGTCATAGCCCTTTTTCTGACTTAGCCCCAGAAGTCATGCATCACTCACAGCACCTTTTATTCACTGAGGCAGTCAAAAGTCCTGCCCATGTTCAAGGGGAGAGAAATAGACTCCATATACCACCTTCTATTCATTGAGAAAGTCAAAAGTCCTGCCCAGATTCAAGGGGAGAGAAATAGACTCCATATACCACCTTCTACTCATTGAGGCAGTCAAAAGCCCTGCCCAGGTTCAAGGGGAGAGAAATAGCCTCCATATTTTGACAGTGAGTGACAAAATTTGGAAAGACCATATTAGACCTGAACTATTACTACGGCCATTTTTGTAAAATACAATCGGCCACACTTTGTATCTTCATATAAGCCAAAAAAACCAGGCTCAAGGTATGACAACAGTGATCTCTCAAAGCCTCAGATACCTGCTCTGCAGGCTGGGTCAGGGCAATGGTTTTCAAATTAGTGTATAGCAACTGTATCTATCAAAATCTTTTTCAGAAGCTTAAAATGTAGAGCAGGTGCCTGCGCACGGTGGCTCACGCCTGTAATCCCAGCACTTTGGGAGGCTGAGGTGGGTGGATCATGAGGTCAAGAGATAGAGACCATCCTGGCCAACATGGTGAAACCCCATCTCTACTAAAAATACGAGAATTAGCTGGGTGTGGTAGCACACGCCTGCTCGGGAGGCTGAGGCAGGAGAATCGCTTGAACCTGGGAGGCAGAGGTTGCAGTGATCCGAGATCGTGCCACTGCACTCCAGCCTGAGTGAGAGAGTGAGACTCTGTCTCAAAAAAAAAAAAAAAAAAAAAGAAAAAGAAAAAGAAAAAAAAGTAAAGCAGGTAACAATGAAGCTGCTATCTTGAAAAAAAAAAAAAAACCCAAAGTCACATCCACTTAGCCTCCCTTCCCACCCTGCCCTCTAAGCTCTCTTCCAGCTGGAACCTTCTCTTCTTTGACAATTGCATACCCTCAAGGGAGAACCAGAGTCCCAGGACTGGGCTTCCTTCTTGGCTCCCCAACTCTTGCCTAAAGACCGAGGAAACCTCCTTCTCTCTCCATTCCCGTTACCAAGCCTGGGAGCGGATTGATTTAACCTAACAGAGATAGATTGGCGAAATCACCCTTGCAGTGGGTGCTGAAGAGTAATGGTACTCAGGAGGGACAGGTAAGCAAAAAGAGAACAAACCCAGCAATTTTCAGACATCTGCACTGTCCGTTAGGTAAATAAATAACCCCCAGGCAATCTGCAGCCAGAACCTCCAGAGCTGCAGGAATGATTTCCTTTCATTAGACACAAAGGCTCATCAGTGCCCTTTATTCACACCACCACATGCCCAAACAGCACAAGCAGGTCCCCAGCTGGCCCACTATGCCTGAGCATCTACTCAACACAGGATGGAAATCCCCCCTTTCCACCCTGCTGAAGTATGGGAGCGCAATAGCCGAGAAAGGAGATCAGCCCACCTCACACGGCTGGGGTTCTCTGCCGGTAGAGGTAGCAGATGCAGCCCAGTGTGCCTGAGATGTTGACAAAAATGAAGTGGCTTGTGGGAGGTGGATACCGTGAGAATCCTCCATCTCCACTGCTCAGCTGCCTGGGCCATCAGGGTGGTTGACAAAGAAGTATCAGGTCCACTCTGAAGCAGCCCCTTCATCAACCTCTGTAGTCCACTCTGATGCTTGAACGTGTCCAGGAGTATTGTTAGCAGGGCCCTGGGCACATGCCTCGTTTCCCCAGTCAGAGGATCACATTGAGTCACACTGGTACAGGGACCACACTGACCCTCAGGCCAGATGACCAGGGAGTGACCTATCGCAAGTGGCCAGAAACCACATTCTCTTCCCTTTGGCTGTGCTCCCAACATCAACTCCCTTCCCCATGGGCCCATCCTGAAGTTAGTCAGTCTTTAGGGGTCACACATTCCCAGGCCTACTCTAACCTTGACTTATGGGACATTGTTGCCATCTCCAATTACGAATTCAGTGAGCACCTCAGCATCAGAGTCAGTGGCCATTCCACGGAAGAAAGCCCCACAGAGGATTCTCTTATCTGCCACAGCAAGAGAATACAACGTTCTAATTTCGTAAATCTCAAATTCCTGTCATTTTCTTCATACCATCATGATTTTGGCCATATTCCACAATATATTTAATATTTTTAATGAATTGACTCACTTTTGTAGAAAAAGAAAATATTTATTTTAAAGAAAACTTTTTATTGCTGCCCAAACTGGAAGATGAATATTGCACCTCATCAGTAGACAATGACCATAAAAATAAGCCCAAGAGAAGTTCACTGTTGATTAGCCACATATGCTTCACTCTACTCATTCCTGAAACCTCATAAAATGATAGTTAAGAAATAAAAACAAAAAGGCATAAATCCACAGTGCCAAAAAGAACAGAAAAGGAGCAGAGAGCAAATGACAGATATCAACAAAATTTTGGAGGCTAGTGAGAAAATGGATTAAGATTAATTGACATCTAGGCCTGGGAAAAAAGGAGCAAAAAATTGAACAATTCTTAGAAATAGCATTTGACCTAGCCATCCCACTACTGGGTATATACCCAAAGGATTATAAATCATGCTGCTATAAAGACACATGCACATGTATGTTTATTGCAGCACTATTCATGATAGCAAAGACTTGGAACCAACCCAAATTTCCATCAATGATAGACTGGATTAAGAAAATGTGGCACATATACACCATGGAATACTATGCAGCCATAAAAAATGATGAGTTCATGTCTTTGTAGGGACATGGATCAAGCTGGAAACCACCATTCTCAGCAAACTATCACAAGGACAAAAAACCAAACACCACATGTTCTCACTCGTAGGTGGGAATTGAACAATTAGAACACTTGGACACAGGAAGGGGAACATCACACACCAGGGCCTGTCATGGGGTGGGGTGAGGGGGGAGATAGCATTAGGAGATATACCTAATGTAAATGACGAGTTAATTGGTGCAGCACAGCAACATGGCACATGTGTACATATGTAACAAACCTGCATGTTGTGCACATGTACCCTAGAACTTAAAGTATAAAAAAAAAAAAAAGAATTGAGCAGTTCTGAGCCATGATACCCTGGAAAGGCTTCTGGGGAGGTGAGAGTTCAGGTAGGGCTAAAGCCAGGAGGATTGACGGAAAGTCTGAATTGGAATTGGAGTCCCTCTCCCACCATCTCCAGCCAGGGACCACTCCTCTTGCTTCCCAGAAGATGGGATATTTATTATTTGGGGAGGTTGATAATGAAATCAGTCCTTCCATCATCAAAATAATTTTATAACACTGTAAAAGTTGAAAATGCAACTAACAACAGTGACCAATTCTTGATGTTTTATTACCTGGGTGTCACACTCTCCTTAGGTGGTGAGAAGTTGGCCCATGTGCACTAAAAGGGTAAGGCCCAAAAGGACATTGGTGGGCACTGCAGCTTCTGTTATACTCAGATAAGGAAAGATATTCCATCCATGAAATAGAAACACAAAACTATAAAAAAGGGACCCCCAGAAATTAAGAAAGAAAAGGCCAAAAATGATGGAGGAGAGCAGAGAAAGGATAAGAAAATTAGTGGATTCATTTAGGTTTGCCATCTGAATAATAGATATTCCAGTCCAGAGCCAAAAAAAGAAAAGAAAGAAAGCTACAGAGGAGAGAAAATTATTAAAGAAATAATGCAAGAAAACTTCCCAGAAAGTACAGACTTTGGTGTTCTGATTGAAAGGGCTCGCTGAGTGCCTAACAACAAATGAACAACCAACCACACCAAGGGGTATCCCAGTGAAATTTCAGAGCACCAGGAATACAGCAAAAAGCCCAAAATCTTCCAAAGAGAAACAAAAATCAAAATTAAACAGTAACAACAACCACAACAACAAAAATCCAGGTCACGTATATAAGAAATTGAGAATCAGCGAGGCAATGGACTTTTCCTCAGCAACACTGGAAGCCGCTAGAATAGTGGTTTTAAAATTTGAAAGAAAATTACCTTGACTCTTGAATTTTATACACAGCCAAACTATCAATCCCATATAATCTAATAGTAATTCTTATTTTTAGGTATGTAACATATTGAAAATTTGTCTCCATAAGACGCTTTATGGGGAATATATCAGAGGATGTGCTCCACCAAAACAAAGGAGTAAATCAAGAAAACTGAAGACATGGGTCTCTGATGGCAGGGCTCCTGCACAGAACAACAGCAGAGGGAAGTCCCTGATGGCAGCTGTGTTGTAGGCCTGGGGAGCGTTGAGATCCAATGGGGTCATAGGAAGAACAACTCCAGGAGGGATGTCTCCAGGAGAAAATGGAGCTGACAGCTTAACTGACAGGGGTAGCCGGGTGTAAAATTGGATTGAAGGCCTTTGTACAGAGCTCCTGGAGGGTATGGGAAGAGTCACCCCGACAGTCAAAGAAAGCCCAGCAAAAGGAGGCAGGGGCCAGGAAAGAATGACATCCTAAAACATCACTCAACTAAGCTGGGAATAGTCTCTGCCCATTCATCATAATAAAACACTAAATCTGGATTAATAAAATACAATGCAATAAACTTTTGGTGGGGAGTTGGAAAGAGGGGAGATATAGATGAGAAAGACATGACCACTCATTCATTTTGGGAAATTAATAATATCTACCTGTGATGTCTGAAAAATCAGGAGAAAGTAGCATAAGCATGTCATTTAAAAGTACAGAGGGAAAAAATATAGAAGACACAGTTATAAAAATTGACAGTGGTTGTTTTAGGGAACTAACATTCTGGGGTTGAATGGGCCAACCCCAGGGGCCTGCTGTTTATGATAAGCCTCGTTCACTATGAGCCTTGCACTATTCAGCTATATATGAAACAACGATTGTGTATCATTTAGACATCATGCTTGCAAGGAATTAAAATAATCCAATTAACACAAAGCTATTTGTTTCAATTTTCACTGGACATCGTTGCCTGTTCAAAGCTCTGAGCCTAGGACCTGATCTTTGTTTAAAAAGGAGACTGGAAAAAACAAGAGAGGCATCAAAGACAAGCTAGCAACCAACAGAGATTTCACTCAGGCACGTGATCGGAAAGAGAGAAAGTATCAAAATCTAGCTCCCCAAATATTATCAGCAACCCAACTGTTGCTAAGACAAAGCTGAATTTGTTGTTGACTGCTGCAACGGAGACACCACCATTGGCAAAGTTTTGATGGTGTCTCACAGAGGGGTGTAGGATGAGGGAGGGAAGCTAAGTTAGAATGTATTGAGAATTGGAACTTTGGTTTAAGGAGGACATCTCAATGCAAGGACTTGATCAGGATTGGGTAAAATCATGATTCAACAGGACAGGATTGGTGGAAACAGCAAGGCATGGATTTTGAGAGGACAGATTCAACCAAATGTTAGGCCACAAACTGTCTCTTGGTTCTTTCACTGAAGAATGAATAGATCTTTTGGGAGGTTCCTGTCATGAACAGTCAGACCATTTGGCTGGGCAGGACAGTCCCAGAAAAGCAAAGTCAGGCTAATGGGGACAGGAGACTAGAAAGTCATGTGAATGAAAGTCATGGTGAGGTGTGGCTGGGTTCTCAGGACCCAGCTCAGTGTGGAGGTTTGGGTTCTTAAGGACAATGAAAGAGAAATAATCGACCAACGTTAATTAATGCCACCTCCCTATATCATCTCTACTCAAGTACCTCTGCCTACCTTTTGGGGTAACATGAGAATTATAGCAAACTGAATGTTACTATCTGAGAGCGCTAATTACACTCTGATAATGATGAGACCTCAGACTTGAGGACCTGAACCTCGGTGACCTTTGTCTTCCTTCAGTGATTCAGAAACTGAGAGAGAGAAGCCCAGGCTCTGGGCAGGAGAGCTCTGTAGTTCCCTTACAGAGATGAGGAGGAGCCTGCAGTCAAGGCCAGTTCCTGGCCTATCCCATGTCAGCTGGGCTGCAGAAGATGTGCAAGGCACTCACTGTTGGTTTTTGTTGTTGTTTTGTTTTGTTTTTGAGATGGAGTCTTGCTCTGTCGCCCAGACTGGAGTGTAGTTAGTGGGCTTGATCACAGCTCACTGCAACCTCTGCCTCCCGGGTTCAAGCAATTCTCCTGCCTCAGCCTCTTGAGTAGCTGGGATTACAGGTGTGGGCCACCATGCGCAGCTGATTTTTGTATTTTTGGTAGATAAGGGGTTTCACCATGTTGTCCGGGCTAGTCTCGAACTCCTGACTTCAAATGATCCATCCACCTCAGCCTCCCAAGGTGCTGGGATTACAGGTGTGAGCCACCATGCCTGGCTTGTTTTCTGAAGGAGAGTGCATTTCTAGTTTCCAGTATCTTAGGAATTTGAGGCATTTCATCTTCATTCTTTATATAGACATATTTTTAATTCACCAAAATATTTTTAATAATGCACAATGGAAGGCACCAGCTGCATTTGCTGCCTGCATTTAATATATCCTAGGATGTTCCCCTTACTTTACTTGGCCCAGCCCACAGGAAAAATAGGGACGCCAGGCCTGCCAGGATTCTGCTCCATCACCTGATTTGATTTGGGGTCTGTGTCTCAACATCCGCGGTTCCCTGAGGTCTGCCAGCCCACTGCACGTACACATGCTGTTGAAGTCCTCCCTGCCCTGGAGAGAGTGCTGAGTGATAGTCTTTCTCCCACATATAAAGTTTGTTTTTCAGCCAGGCGCAATGGCTCAAGCCTATAATCCCAACCCTTTGGGAGGTTGAGGAGGGAGCATTGCTTGAGCCCAGGAGATTGAGATCAGCCCGCGTAACATAGCGAAACTCCATCGTGAAAAAGCAAAAAATAGAAAATAAGTTTATTTTTTAATGAAAACAGAACGAAACTGGATTATTTATTTTCAGAAACAATCTGTGAGCAAAAATCTTCCCACTGTTTCTGTTGAGGCAAACCCCCTTCCTGCTCGGAGGCAGCAGCCTCCGAGGGGCCCCGCTGCTGGGGCCATCTTTCCTTTTACTTTCCCAGATCGTCTACATCTGGATAAAGACACAAGCCTGGGGGATTTGTAGACCAGCTCTAAAAACCAGTGAGGCAGGGGCCTTCTCAAAAAGAGCGACGGCCTTAGCTTCACCACCACCATCCTGGGCAGGCAAGTGGTTTTTTCTCAAGGAAGCAGCAAGACCAGGCACTCAGGTTGCATGCAGCCCTGGGCTGAAGTTTCTATCAGATTCCAGCCTTAGAGGCTAACGGGAGATGTTTTTAAAGTTAAATCCACTCACAAAGGCCTGGGGGAGGGGTCCGTGGCAGCTCTCCGATGCCATCAGCAATAGCTGAAATACAAAACAACAAAACAAACCCAAAATTCAAACAAAAAAAATCTCAATTGATTTAATTTTTTAAAGTTTTGATTTCAAAGCAAAATCAGGTTTAGTTCTGAAAGCTGGACTTGGGGATAGAACCAAAGGCCAACCTTGGGCAGCCTGTTTCGCCTGCCTCTCCTGGAAGCCGCAGCAGGGCGGTGGTGACTCGCTTACCTCCCCCAGCCCCACCCCTCCCTGCCCATTCCACCCAGCCCGAGACCCAGAACTAGACAGGGGATTTGTTACCGCTGATGTGTGGCCCGTCCGAATGAAGGGGGCTTTTCATTAACAAAGTAGCGGGCGGTGTCATCTTCCCCTGAGTCGGAATCATTCACTATTAGCACAATGTGTTATTATTGTATTTTTAATTGAAATGTAAATTCTGGGAACACTCTGACCCAATTTACTCCCAGGGAAAAAAGGGCAAAATTCTCATTTTCAAGGCTCTAGAAATGCAAGTTAGTGTTATTAATGATTAAGCCCTTTTTCCTTCCCCCCTGCTGCGGGGTGGGGGCCGGGATGGGGATCTTCTTATCCAAGCACAATAGTCCTGTTACCCCATCCTCAGAGCGCATTTGATCGCGAGGTAGATGACTGGGTGGGAAGCTCGAATATTTCCCGCAGCCATTCCTGGGGTTCACACCTGGGCCGGGAAATGGCCAGAGTGTATAGATGCGGTTTCAGGTTTTAAATAACTACGATGATTGATGCATGATTAAACGATTGATTTGGAGAGGAGATTACTGTCCTGTCTGTTTCAAAGAAACTCTCTTTTGTAAAAACAGAACCGAATGGAGACAGGATGATTCAGGGGTTGATTCAGACTTTGCCCACAAACATTGTACACTCACACCCTCTTGGCTGATGTTTCTAACTCACACTAGAATTCAAAGGGCAATGGGTATTGGCAGCACTCACTCTCCTAGCACAGAGAAGAGACAGCATTCACCCCACCAACAAACATTTACTGAACACCTACTAAGTGCCAGGTACTAGGAAATGGATGAATAAGCAAAGGTGAATAATTTATAAGCACCTCTGCCTTCCTAAGTTTTAGCGACAGCCTATATGTCACCTTCCAAGAGAGGTGACCCCTATCACCACCTAGTCTAAGACACCCACAGCCTAGTCACTCTCTGTCTTTGGCCCTTTAAACATTTTCTTCATGGAGCTAATTATTGCTGGAAATTATCTTGCTTATTTATTCATTGCATATCTCCCATCACCGCCCTATCCTTACTGGACTTTAAGAAAGTTCCACAAGGTCCTTGTCCTTGGCTGCCACATTCTGTAGTATGCCCCCAGAACAGAGGTACCAGGCACCTACCAGTGATTAACAAATATTTGTTAATAAAAGGATGAATATGGTGCAAGAAGTACAAAAACTTCATCTGATCCAGACACTACTCTCTCTTACCAGTGTCATTAATTCCAGGGGCCTACTCTGTGCCACAGAAATGAATAATCACAGTCTGGGCCCAGAGTTACTGCAAGAGACAAATAATAAGTACAGCCTGATTCAATAATGTTATAGACCATGATTCTCAACCAGGGGTGATTTTGCACACCCCCTGCTCAGGGGACATTCAGCAATGTCTGGAGATGTCACAAATGGGGAGAGCTGCTACTGGCATCTGGTGGGTAGAGGCCAGGGATGCTGCTAAACATCTTATTATAATGCATAAGACAGCCACCACAACAAAGAATTAAGAACTATCTGGTTCAAAATATCAATAGTGTCAAGGTTGAGAAACTCTCTTATAGACAGAGAATTGTACAGGCACAGGTAGGGATGAGGGAGTGGCCTGCAGGTAATGGTCTGGTTAGACTTTTCAGGAGAGGTGGGCTGGGAGCACAGCAAGATCACACCTTCCGTGGAACCTCAGAGCATTGCTCCTGGAGCCACCTCTAAATTAAGCCAGAAGAAAGAGGGCTCTAGAAGCTGCCAACCTTCTCCTGCTTGTCAGTTTCTATACGTAAACTCTTCCGATAGGAACCCCTGATTTAATCCGTTATTTTATAGAAGGGAAGGTGGAAGCCCTGATAAGGGAACCGTGAGATGACCTCGTAACCCTTTGATTAATGAAGGAGGTTAAAGTCCAAGGTTAGAAAAGAGCAGACAGTCTAGGCTGATGGGACCCTGGAGCTCACCTTCCCCACAAGTAAAGGAACAGAGCTCTTCCATGCAACTTTATGGAGTCACACTTGCAAGCCAGAAAGGACCAAGACCTACATCCTTCTTACTCCAGATTTGTCTCTTTGCTGAAGCAGGAGCTAGGGAAGGGAAGGGAGCCTCTTTGCTCATCTTTTCATGTTACCTTTAAACAAGTTATTTGTGGCTTCCTGTGAGCAAAATGAAAATAAATACAGGTTAAGAGAAATGGTTAGTGAAACCACATAGCACACAGGGACTCCAGGTCTTCAAGACTTTAGGCAGGTGACATGCTTCAGCCCAACACAAGTGAGCAGAGCATTATTGTCTGTTATTGAACGATCCCCAGGTCCAATCTTTGGTGTTGGCAGTGAGTGGGGGAGGGGGGATTCTTTTTAAAGAAACTTGGCATTTCATTATATCTACTTATGGTCCATAGATCAAATGTAGAAGGCAGAAATGTGGGGTGGGAGGAGTCAAGAATGATGTATGGAAGGTCAGGGTCAGAAACGGTGGGATAAAGCTATAAAATGAAGCAGCTCTTACATGGGCCTCCACCTTCTCAGAAACTGGGACTCTACAACTGTGTGTTTGCAAACCAGGAGTCAGGGCTGAGCTACAAACGCATTTGCCTCTGAGAGCTCCTTGGGGAGGGATTGGGGACCTCCATGCCATCAGCCACCATGTTAACAATGCTGGCCCTGTGAGCTCAGGGCAGATGTCTCAGGATCTTTTCGATGGCTCTCATTCCTGGTCAGACGTTCCCTTCCACATGGATTAAGGGCAAATTCTCTATTTTTGTAGATGCAGAAGACAAAGCAGAAAGCCTCAGAGCTTTCTCTGGGGGTCGGAATCCACCCATCAATAAGTCAGTTGGCAGCTGACAGATCCCAGCCTTGTGCCAGGCTTGGGGGAATGTGAGAGAAAAGGAGTCGTTCCCCCACCCAGGAGTTTATAATCTAGTGGAGGCAAGGCACAGGTATATCAAACCTGCCCATGGGCAACAACTGCAAAATGGCCCTAAAGAAGAAGCCATGTGGTAAGAGCCCAAGGGACAGAGAGAGAGCTCTGCACTGGGAAGTGATCAAAGAAGCTTCTTGCAGGAGGTGGTCATCGGTTCCTTAAAGGGTCTCCTTACAGGATGGACCCAGCCCTAAGGGACATTCTCCGGAAGGTGCAAAAGAAGAACAAATTGTGCCCCAGGCCAGGAGGAGTTTTCAATCCTTTAGGGAGGAGGAGGTTCTCAGGAGTCCAGATCTGTCTTCAGGCAGCATCCCAGGAGAGCCGTTAGGTGCCTCAAACCCAACACCTCCCAGTTGGAACTCTTCATGTCGCTCCCAAGCCTATGCCTTTTTCCATAATAACTGTCCCAGGGAGTGACCAGAAATGAGGAAGTCACCCTAGATGCCTCCATCTCCCTCATCCATTTCTCACCACTGATGGCCACTTTGACCCCTTAACATCTCCATTCCTTCGTGTCTCCTCCTTAGTAACTGATATGGTTTGGCTATGTCCCCACCCAAATCCCATCTTGAATTGTAGTTCCCATAATCTCCACATGTCCCAGGAGGGACCTGGTGGGAGGTAATTGAATCATAGGGGCAGTTACCCCCATGCTATTCTTATGATCATGAGTGAGTTCTCACGAGATATGATGGTTTTATAATGGGCTTCCCCCCTTGGCTCCGCACTTCTTTTTCCTGCCACCCTGTGAAGAAGGTGCCTTTCTTCTCCTCTGCCTTATGCCATGACTGTAAGTTTCCTGAGGCCTCTCCAGCTATGCAGAACTGGGAGTCAATTAAACCCGTTTTCATTATAAATTACCCAGTCTCGGGCAGTTCTTCCTAGCAGTGTGAGAACAGACTAATACGGAATCTCCATTTGCTCCCGATGCCTTCACTCAGGCTCCTGCCATTTTGTGCCTATTTATCCTATCAGGATCCTAATTTATCTCCCCACTTCCAGCCTGGATTTCTTCTAATATATTCCTTCCAGTACAAAATTTCTAAAATGCAAATCTGCTCATGGAAGCAGCTGCTGTTTGTTTAGCACTTACTATGTTTCCAACGCTGGTACTAAGTCACCTTCTCCATCTCCTTTAGTCTTTGCAGCCACTTTCTGAGATGCCTTTGTTACTTGACAAATAAGGACTTGGAGGCTTAGTGAGGTGTGACACACACTAACTAGCTCAAGGAGACACAGCTCTTGAGTGAGAGTCCAGCCTTGAACCTCCATGGCAGAAGCCATACTCTCAGCTATGAGCTGTATGCTTTCATTCACTCACTGCCATGCCCACAATTCTTCCATGGATCCCCGGTGCCTTGCAGCTGGAAGTCCAACGTGCTTAATCTGCCAGTCTTATTTCCTAGAGCTCCCCACTCCCTCCTTCTTTACGCAGCCTCCCACCGTGTTTTGCCACTGTGCACCAGCTAATATTTGTTTTAGAGATGCAGTCTTGCTCTGTCACCCAGGCTGGAGTACAGTGGCACAATCATAGCTCACTGTAGCCTCAAACTCCTGGGCTCAAGCAATTCTCCCACCTCAGCCTTCTAAGTATCTAGGACTACAGGTGCATGCCAGCATGCTCAGCTAGGTTTTTAATCTTTTGTAAGGATGGGATATCGCTGTGTGGCCCAGGCTGGTCTTGAACTCCTGGGGTCAAGAAATCATCTGGCCGGCCAGGCACGGTGGCTCAGGCCTGTAATCCCAGCACTTTGGGAGGCTGAGGAGGGCGGATCATGAGGTCAGAAGATGGAGACCATCCTGGCTAACACAGTGAAACCCTGTCTCTACTAAAACTACAAAAAATTAGCCGGGCATGGTGGCCGGCATCTGTAGTTCCAGCTACTCGGGAGGCTGCGGCAGGAGAATGGCGTGAACCCGGGAGGCAGAGCTTGCAGTGAGCCAAGATCGCACCACTGCACTCCAGCCTGGGTGACAGAGCGAGACTCCAACTAAAAAAAAAAAAATCATCTGACTTCGGCCAAAAGCATTGGGATTACAGGTGCGAGCCAGTCACTGTACCCAGCCCTCATTCTAAACTTCTTAAAGGAACCAACCATGCTTCCAAATAAACCAATCATCCTTGAATGCAAACCTTTCTCCACCTGCCTATTGCCACCCTCTCTTCGAGACTTAGTGCAAACACTACTTCCCCCAGTAGGCCTTCTCCATGTGGCCCATGTGAAGCGTGCTGCCTCAGTGCCACCACAACACCCCAGGTCTCTGCCACAGGACCTACATTCTACCTATACATTCACCTAAACTACACTGTGATTTCCTGGGAGCAAGAACCATGTCTTTCTTTTTCCTAGCACAGTGTCAGCATGGGGTAGGTGCTTGGCAAATTGTTGTTCAGTAAATATATGAGACAGGTCTTTAAAACATTGAGAGTAAGAAGGTGTGCTACCAGACTCAGTTGCAGAGAGAGAGAAGGAGACAGAAGGATCGGATGGGGAGAGAAGGTTGATATATACATGGTGCAATAAGTGTTGGCAATGGACTCAATGTTTGTGTCTCCCAAAAATTCTTGTGTTGTAATCTTAGACCCCAAGGTAATGGTCTTAGGAGGTGGGGCCTTTGGGAGGTATTAAGTCATGAGAATAGGGTCCTTATGAATGGGATTAGTGGCCTTATAAATGAGACCTTAGAGAGTCCCCTCAATCCTTCTACCCTGTGAGAACACGGAGAGAAGGCACCATCTGTGCACCAGGAATTTGGCTGTCACCAGACGCTGAACCTTCCAGTCCCTTGAACTTGGATTTTCCAACCTCCAGAACTGTGAGAAATAAATTTCTGTTGTTAAGCCACCCAGTCTGTGGTGCTTTATGGCAGCTTGAACAGACTAGAACAAGTGTTCCTACAATATTATTAGTAAAGGCATTCACCAGGAATCAGGCCTTCTTGGGAATTCTGTATTCCAAATGCTGCAAACAGACAGAGAGCCCGCATGTAGTGGCTCACCCCTGTAATTCCAGTACTTTGGGAGGCAGAGGCAGGGGATTACTTAAGTCCAGGAGTTCGAGACCAGCCTAAACAATATAGTGAAACCCCATCTCTACAAAAAAAAAAATACAAAAGTTAGCTGGGCATAGTGGCATGTGCCTGTAGTCCCAGTTACTTGGGAGGCTAAGGTAGGAGGATCACCTGAGCCCGGGGAGGTGGAGGCTTCAGTGAGCTGTGATTGTGCCAATGCACCACTCCAGCCTGGGCATAGAGTGAGACCCTGTCTGAAAAAGAGAGAGAGAGAGAGAGAAACCTCAAGGATAAAGGAGACTGTAATGCCATATTTTGAAACCTGTCATCTTGATCAGATCTCATCACAGGGCTGGTAGCCATCATAGCCATCACACACAGCAGTCAGTAGTGCCAGTGAGTTTTATTGTCTTTGTGCAGTGGTGAATCCCTCAGTATGTGCAGCCGTTTAGCATGGTAGCTATTCTAGTTCCACCATGAGCTAGCTCTGTGATCTCAGGAATGTTCCTTGACCTCTTTACCTCAGTATCCTCATCTCCAAATAGAGATAATAAAAATATCAACCTTTTTGCTTTTCTTTGACTATAAAATCAAATAAAACATGTAAAACAAAGACTTCAAAAATACTAGCTGATATTATCATGACATACATAAGAGCATTGCAAATAGTGACAAATTTAGAGAATTTTTTTTTGTCTAAGAATCTCATAGCATCCCTTCTGATTAGCAGACACCTTCCTAGAAATTTCAAAGGTAAAGTGGGAAGTCATGGAATTATATGTGCAAGAAGCTGCATCTGTTGACAAATCCATATCCCAGGAATTAAACCCAGTCATCCAATATCAAGAAGAGCCACTTGGCGTCTTGTTTTTTGCCGTGTAAGCTGAGGAATCACTTGAGACTGGCCATCTCGGGGAGAAAGTAAGCCCAACAGTAAGTAACTCGGGATTAAAAGACCATCGATAGCTTGTGACAGGCACTTCCCGAGAAATGCATCCTGGTCAAACAGCAGCAATCATTAAATATATGAGGATCAGTCAATTTAATCTGTGCTTTTCCTATGGATTGATTGGGTTAGCAAAGTAACGGAGCCAGGAGACAATTGACATTTTCACATCCTTTTCAGACATGCTGGGAGGGGAGAGAAGGGGGCAGGGAGACTTGCAAAGGGAACCTGCCCCCACCCCTCACCTCATGTGGTTTCCACCTGTGCCTTGCTTTAAACAATCTAGAAGCTCAGAGGGCCACGATCAGGGGGAAGTTCAAAGGCACAGACAATGAAGCTGGTGCACAAGTAGCTCCTCCTTGAGTCCTGACCATGGCCTTTTAGCAATTTCTTCTCCTTTCCTTCCACTCCCCACCAAGACCAATTTGCTCAAATCCCAAATTACAAGTGGAAAGAGGACACTGAGCCCTAAATTCAGTGGCCCTAAAGAGCCCTCTCCACCTGGGTATATAGCAAAGGAAATAAGAAATCAATGTTAGCTTGAAATAGACAATGGAGTCCTGGCATGCCAAAGAAAGGTTTCTCCAACTGGAACATGTCCCCAGAAGTTGAAGGGTGAGACAGCTTCCTTGAGAAAGGCCTGGTGGAGTGTGGAGAGAGGTCAGAGTACTGTAAGGCAAGACTCCATCCATTCCATCAACCGCCTTCCTTCACCACCATTTGGGGTAAGATACAAAACTTGGCTGCCAGGCGCGGTGGCTCATGCCTATAATCCCAGAACTTTGGGAGGCTGAGGTGGATGGATTACCTGAGGTCAGAAGTTTGAGACCAGCCTGGCCAACATGGTGAAACCCCATCTCTACTAAAAATGCAAATATTAGCCTGGTGTGGTGGTGGGCGCCTGCAATCCCAGCTACTTGGGAAGCTGAGGCAGGAGAATCGCTTGAACCTGGGAGGTGGAGGTTGGAGGTTGTGGTGAGCTGAGATCAACACCACAGCACTCCAGCCTGGGTGACAAAGCGAGACTGTCTCAAAAAAAAAAAAACTTTGCTTCTTGGGGTGCAACGTACTTTTGGCTTCCATAGCACCCAAATTTGTCACAGTTAGAGAGGGAGGCAATGATTTTTGTGCTCTGAGCCATGTCCCCTTGGCCCACCTGATTTCAGCACTGGGGTGGTAGACAGTTCCACATCCAATGCCAGTGGGCCTGTGGCATCTCTCCAAACCTAAGGCCACCCTCCACCAATGGACGTGGGAATGTGCATATAATCCTACTTTCATTCCGTGGGCAGGATAGTACTAAGGTGAATTCTGTGTTTTTCTTCAAACTCACGCAGTCACCAAATCACTTTTTCTTTCCCCTCCTTCCCTTTTCTGTTCTCCCTTTGCCTTCATGCCTGCTTCCTGGGATCATCGCTTAACAAAATACCTGCACCTCAGTCCTTGTCTTAGGTTCTGCTTTGGGAGAACCCAAACTAGGACCCATGGAAGACAAAAGACCAGGAGCCCCTCCAAGGGCACGCGCTTCAGAGTTGACAGATAACTGGTTGGCCCTAAATCAAGCTAGGATTGTGCTATGCCCTCAACATGCCCCACACATCACAGGTAGACTTCATTCCCCAGAAAGTGTTGCTCTGAGGCTGTGCCCTGTTTCCTTCCTGTGGTGAGGGTGGCCTGAAGGAATGATCCAGAAGTTTCTGGAGACAGCTCATTGGTACAAGCACAGCCCTTGGACATATGACATTCTAATCTGAGCCTCATGACCATCCCAAGGTGCAGGGCAGGGGACTACCCTCATTCCCGGAGGAGCAAAACTGAAAGTATTCTTGTAAAGAGTTTCTTGAAATAGGTTTGATTGATTCTTTAATAAAGTTTTCAACAAATATATGCCAGTTTGGCATTTTCTAATTCTTTTATATAATAAATCCTTGCAATATCCCATCTTTGGGGCATGTGGTAATAACACATTTTATTTCACCTCTTCTAGTCCTGTATTTTTTAAAGCATGACATATTTTAGATGATACTGGGGGACATTACTTAATAACCTTGAATCACACAGTAAAAAAAAAAAAAATTCCCTTTTCTGTTTTCTTCCAATCATATAAAAACAAGCAGAAAGCCTCAATTTGGTGCTAATATATCTTTAGCACCTCTCCAAAATTTGATGATCTTTCTGTTTAAAAAGGAGAGAGTAGACCTCAGGTGAGCAACCATATCTGGCTAGAATTTTAGAATGACGTTCATGGAGTTAATTTTCAGGTTTGCATGTTTGTATAGCAAAAGAAGGTCAGCTTTCATTTATGGAAGTGATGTAAGCATTTTCTTTTGAATAATGCATTAAAGCAAAAAAAATGGAGTCAGTTAAAAATATCAAGTCATTGATCATGATAAAATTTATGAATGCTGATTGAGAATGCCTGAAGTCTAGAAAACGTTGTTGTTAGCCATTCGTTTCTCCACTTAGGCTAACCCTCCTCTGCTTACGTAGTCAGTTCCCTTATTTGATCATTCAAATAGAAAACCTTCTACTAAAAGGAAGAAATCGTCTGGAAAAGGATCCCAGAGATCTGTTGTAATCTTGACAAGGTCCTTCCCCTTCCTGGAACTCAGCTTCTCCATTTTTAAAATGGGTGGTGGTAGGATGAGTAAGACAATCTCTAATAACCTTTGAAACTCTGATGTTCTAGGTTTCAAATGCGGATAACTCCCAAATTCTGACCTTTTGCCCTGGCTTCTCCTGCAATGGAGATGTTGGTATCAACATTCTGGTAGCTGGATCTGAAGGAAAAAATTAATCATGTTGGGACAACATGCAAGCCCTTTACTGTGGTCTGCGAGATCTGCCACTCTCTGGCTTCTGTTTGCAATTTCTCTATTGACATCTGTTGCCATCTTGCACCTCACCCCTATCTGTTACCTGGCTCATTTCTCCTCATCCTTTAAGATTCATCTCAGATATCACCTCTTCCAGGAAGCTTTCTTTGATCAACTTACCCATTGCCAGTCTGAGATAGGCATAGCTTTCTTCTGAGCTCTGGCATCACCTGGCTTTGGCTTGCATCCTGTCGCATCATAGATAAGTGTCCATGTCCCCCACCGGACTGCCAGCTTCTTTTGTGCTAAGTGTCCAGCACAGGGACTGGCATAGAGTAGGTGTTCAATAAACATAGGATCCAGCATAGGCAACATAGGGAGACCCCATCTATACAAAAACTAAAATAAATTAGCCAGGTGTGGTGGTGGTGCCTATGGCCCCAGCTATACAGAAGGATGGCTTGAGCCTGGGAGTTCAAGGGTTCAGTGAGCTGTGACTGCACGACTGCACTCCAACCTAGGTGACAGAGCAAGACCCCATCTCTAAAAAAACAAATAAAAATGTGTTCAATGCTTGAATGATTCCATTTCCAATTTATCTCATAACTCTGTCAGTCTACCACTTTGTCTACAGAATTCTTTCACTTCACTCCGTGGTCTTCCTCTTCATGTCTTGACATCTTTTCACCTGCTACCTGATGAGGACAAGGTTACTGTGTCATCTACATTAATCCAGTTCCTTCCAGGAGGCTCGAAGCCTCTGCAGAACAGAGATTGCTTCCCACTTCCCTACTCCCCGCTCGCTAAGAAAACCGTAGGCACTCATGAGTAACTATAATTGTCCAGAGAGACACAAACTCCTCATTAACACAAATGGAATGTCCTCCAGGCCCCTGACACTCCCCTGTTTCTATTTTGTACCTTTCTAAGTCAGGCCAATTCTGCTGCTCCTAAGTCATAGCTTCTATGAGCTATAGTATGCCAGAGTACCAGATACAATTATATATGGGGGAAAGAAATTTCTATTTTGGTCTCAAGAAAATTATGTGATTTTGCTTAAGTTCAATTTTAAAACATGGAATATGACTGAACTTAATGTTAGTACTTAAGAAAAATGTTCACGGTAATTACAGATGAAGATACATATCTACAATTTATTTCAAATTTAGTAATACAAAAAAATTCTGGATCCTAACATAACTATTTATAGCTTGGCCAGGAGAACTCTAAGGATACCAGTTATTTCACCAGAATAGGTTACTCTTCATGTATCTTATTTAAGCAAAAATGCATGACAGAGCATGAATTATGGCATATTAATTCTCACCTAGTGTGCTATTAGGCTAACATTGATGGCCGAGAGCTGTCAGTGCAACTAGGCATGAATTAATATCTAATAATTCCCCTGCTGAAATGTCTTATTGAGATTATAGCATTTTATTAATAAAGGTTATTCCTTTAAAAATGTTTCTGTATGCTAATTGAGAAAAGGGGGCTCAGGACGGGAAAACCTTCTCGGCTTTCTCCGGCAGCCATTTCTGAAACTTCTCTTTGAGGTCCCCAACACTTCACCCTTGTTGACACACAAATATCATCTGTTGGAAGTTTTCTTAGACACTTGGCACAGGGGAGTCCCTCAGCAGTTGGGAATCTGGACGTAATAACTTGCTTTGGCCAGAGATTTCATTCGATGAAATTCAAACAGGCCTTGCAAATGTGAGTCTGGCCCCGGGAGGTCCTAAGGGAGAAGGCATGATGCTGAAAACTCTTCCAGCATCAGTGGGGAGGCCACTGGTGAATATGGCAAGGACCGTGCAAGGTTGGAGTTTGAGACAGAGGGTTCAAATCCTGGCTGTAGCACTTGCTAGCTGCAACCCTCTGGCAAAGTCCTTTAACCTTCTCTGGCTCACAGTTTCCTTCTAATATACTGGGCATTCTCCCCACCTCCTGAGCTTGATGCAATACAGAAGTGTCCACTGCCTGCAGCCCCTCTCCTTACCTACCTGTTTCTATATTGAAGCCAAAGTGATCTGTGTTACAGGCTCATTATTTGAAAGTCAGCCTGTGCTGCCATCTCCTGCAGTGTCTCCTGTCTCCCTCGCACCTCTCAGAGCCCAGACCAGAGTGTGGTCCCTGGAGTCATAATGATGAAAGTCATGTGCACGTTGAAGGGCCAGAGCCCGGTGCAGGGCACCGTCCACTTTGAGCAGAAGGAAAATGGACCATTTATGATGTCAGAATGCATTACAGGATTGACTGAACGCCAGCACAGATTCCATGTTCATCAGTTTGGAGATAATACACCAGGCTGTACCAGGGCAGGTCCTTACTTTAATCCTTTAACCAAAAACCACAGTGGGCAAAGGATCAAGAGAGGCAGGTTGGAGACCTGGGTAATGTGACCGCTGGCAAAGATGGGTCGCCAATGTGTCCGTTGAAGTTTCTCTGGTCTCACTCTCAGGACACTATTCCATCACTGCCCACACAATGGTGTCCATGACAAACCAGATGACTTGGGCAAAGGTAAAAATGAAGACAGTAGAAACACGGGAAATGCTAGAAGTTGTTTAGCTTATGGTGTAATTGGGATTGCCCAATAAACATTCTCTTAAATGTGGTCTGAGTTCCATTAACTCATCTATTATCCTGCTAGCTGTAGAGATGAAATTTGACAAACATTAAACACTGAAATCTTTATGTTTTATTTTTTATTTTTTTTGAGGCAGAGTCTCGCTCTGTAGCCCAGGCTGGAGTGCAGTGGCATGATATCGGCTCACTGCAAGCTCCACCTCCTGGGTTCATGCCGTTCTCCTGCCTGAGCCTCCTGTGTAGCTGGGACTACAGGTGCCTGCCACCATCCCCGCTAATTTTTTTGAATTTTTTATTAGAGACAGAGTTTCACCGTGTTAGCCAGGATGGTCTCGATCTCCTGACCTCGTGATCCACCCGCCTCCACCTCCCAAATTGCTGGGATTACAGGCATGAGCCACTGCGCCCGGCCTGAAATCTTTAAAATAAAATAAAAAAACTCAGCATGGCTTCTCTCCTGCCCCTGGCATAGAGACTAACAGTCTTATGCTGGCTTCTATTTTTAAATTTTTTAAAAATAATTCCAATTAATTAATTAATTTAGAAACAGGGTCTCACTCTATTGCCCAGGCTGAAATACAGTGGCACAATCATGGCTCAGTGCAGCTTCAACTTCCTGGACTCAAGAGATCCTCTTTCCTCAGCCTCTTGAGCAGCTGGGACCACAGGTACACACCACCATGCCCAGCTAATTTTTGTATTTTTTGTAAAGATGAGGTTTTGCCATGTTTCCCAGGCTGGTCTTGAACTCCTGAGCTCAAGTGATCTTCTCACCTTGGCCTCCCAAAATGCTGAGATTATAGGCATGAGACACCGCACCTGGCCCTTATGCTGGCCATGCCTTATTGGGATGGGGGCCATTGCGGTCTGGGTTCTGGTTCCTCAAGCTTCTTTCTGCCCTTCCATTAGGTTAGGATTCCCCTGCCCAGGGGCTGTCACCACTTCCTAACCCCTCCTCCACTCTTCCTTCATGTTAGCCTGTCACTAGTTAACTCTTTCACACAATTCAGTTCTCAGCTAAACCAGAGAAGCCTTCTCTAAATCTGTGCAGTAGGCATTCTGGATCTCCTCCTTCTAGGCGCATGGGGGATTGCCCATTCCCATTCTCCTTCAAGTTGGGTGTGGCCATGTGACTTCAACTGGGGATGAAATGTGGACAGAGTGATGTGTGTTGCCTATAAGAAGAAACATGCTTTTATTTCCCCTGTGACTGTGGAAGCAGGGTTGAGATGAAGCCCCTCTCATTCTGTTTCTGAGTGAACATAAGAAGCAGAATGTCCCTTCTGACCTACCTGAGAGAGAAATAAATAGCTCCTGTTAACCCCACGAGGATTGAGGGCTATTTGTTACACAGCAAAACCTAACCTAAGCTGCCTGATACACCCACCCTGCCCTAATGGGTCCATCCTCTCCTCATGCTTGGGAAAGTCCTTATGTAACACCTTGGAGTCTGTCTCCACATTACTTATCATGACTATAAATAGTTTTGTGTAATTATTTTCTTAGTGTCTATTAGCTCCACCAGTGTTTCATAGTTCAACAGATTCAAATTTCTGAAGCATAGGTCAAAGATGACTCCTACCCTCTGAGTAATATACTCTGTCTCAAATTTGCTGTGTGACCTTGAGCAAGAGTCTTCTCCTCTCTGGGCCTCAGCTTCCTCATTTGTTAAGTGAAGGTAATCTTTTCTGGTACCTTCCATATGTGGGGTTGGGTAATAATAATTAAGTATGTATTTCTGTATTAATAAGTTGCACAAATACATCCTGTTGAGCAGGAAATTAGAAAATAATACCACCCCCAGTCACACTGGGGTGAAGATTCAGTACCCATGTCCTGAAACCTGCATAGCAGCTGGCATGGCAATTCCCACTTAGAAACCTCTTTGTGGTGTCCTTAGGCAACGTCGACCCTAGGACAGCCCCCACTGAGGACAAGAATAAAAACATGTTTTCTTAGAGAAGCTGGTGAGCATCCTTTCTGATTTGAAATTTATGGGGGTTGCATCGTACAACACAAAAATAAGACTGGGAAACATAATAATTTTGTATCTATAGGCTACTGGCAAGAGAGAGGCTTATCTGGTCTTTGGAGCTCAAGAAACCTTCTCACTCCCGCCCTCCAAAACAAAAGAGAGTCTATGAGAACAGAACCAATGAAGCTGCTCACATGTTACAAAATCAATGCCCATCAGTGCCGAGCTGCTTGGCTGGCCCACCTGTGAATAAATGTGCCAGAGCAGACGCTGCCCAACATCCACATAAGCACTACTTCACTCTCTGAACAGTTTTTACAGCCATAATTAGGTTTTGAAGGGATCCAGGAGAGCCCTTCACAAGGGAACAACAAGCTAAAAGGCCAAGGAGGAATCATATCCTGAGCCCTGTTAGTGGGACACCCTGTCTCTCAAGTGACAATTTTTCCATGGAGGCATGACCTCAGGGGAGGGGTGGCCGACAACACAATGAGGTCTCCAATAAATCCTTGAGAGCCTGGCATTTCGAGACTCTCCACTGTAGCTTGGGATTCTCACGTGACTTCATGTTTGACTCTGAAGCTGCTTGTGTCTATGTGTACTCCTAAATACAGAAAGAATCCAAATTTTCTTTCTGGAAGTCTAGGGGCAGACAGGAATCTGAGCTTTACCCTCCTTCCTTTCTGACCCCTTGCGGAAAGCTGGCTTCTAGTCTATGACAAAGCTGAGGGCTACAAGTGATGCTTCCAAATGTTCTTTTAACCCTCAGTGGGCGCCAGGTCTCCACATGTCAGGGAGGATTTGCTTCAGTTTCAATCTTTGTCCAAAGTCCCCATTTCTGTCTCTGCCAGGAGATAGCCTCAGAGATCAGCCCAGAGTTAATAAACAAGCTGCAGGCATCACTTGCAAAAGAAGCCAGAGGCCAAGAATTACTGCATGGCAAAGGTGGTCACTTCTTGATGACCTCTTCTACCCTCTGTACAAGATATGCATGTTATCTCCTTAGGAAGAAAGCCACCTGTTAGCTAGAACCGTGCCATGCCCGTGTGTACCTGCTCAGAGGCTGAGTTCTGAGAATCACGTGATTGAGAATAGATGGAAGAGCAAGAACCTATCGTAGAGATAGGATTACCGAGGCAAGTGGAGCAACTAACTGTGATCAAAGGGAATCAAGGCCTCTCGGTTTTCTCTGTGGGTTACCCACTAAACCAGAACACATGCATCAGAACCGCATGGTGCTTGTTAAAATGCATATTCCAAGGCCCTGTGCCAAGATCCACCACAACAGAAGCTCTGGAGCTGGGGCTCTGGAATTTGCAGTTCTAGCAATTTGGGAATCAGGAGCCTAGATTCATGCTTTCTCACACACCCTCAGCCAACATGATACTGATGGGTCATGAAATCCAAGAATCTCTGCCATAAAACTTAATTCCTCCCATCTCTCTTTAAAGTTACCTCAAAAGGAGGCAGATGTGAAAGTCGACGAAGACAGCGCGTTAGCAAGAGCTAGTTAAACTGGCCCAATGGACAAATACAAGTTTCTAAAAGTCCCTTCCTTCTGCATAGTATTTATCTGGTGGTTGTGGTTGCTGTTATTAAAAATCGCTTCTCTATGCACTTGTGCAAAATCCAGCCTATTTCTGAAGCCTTCCAAAGGAACCTGAACCAGGTATCACCAATTTTGGACCAGCCTCAGAGGAAGATAGTGTGGAGACGATGTCAGGTCTCCAATCCCAGGACTGTACCCTCTCTCCAGGCCATGAATTTCAATTTCTTCCTCCTCTTCCTCTGGAGGTGAAGTTCTTCCCTGCCCTTGCCTCCTCGGAGGTACACTTCCCCTCTCAGTAAGCAGCTGCACCCTTCTTGGCAGCTGCTGCAGATTAGTAAATTACAAGTTCGAGATTAAAAAAGAAATGACTAAAGAATAAAACCTTTAGTCTGGCAATTTGAAGTCAGACTGCCACAATGAACACCTGTTGAGAAAGACCATTATTAGAAGCTGGAGGCTCTGGGTGAAAAGATCACTGTGAATTAATTTTGATTGCCTCACGAAACTCTGCATAACAAATGATCTCCAAAGGGGGTGTCAAGGGACTTGCATTTGAAGGGGTTTGGGGGGAGATTTTGTTTCGAGCAAGGTAATATAAGCTCTACCATGACATTAAAATCCACCATTGGTTGCACTTGTCTGTATCCCTCTGTTGAAACAGATTGTGCATGCTAAGGTTACCATGTATTATGCTTCTGGGGAAAAAAGAGAAACAATTGATATCAAAATCTTTTAAAAAGGTTAGTTGAGAAAGCATGAGGTCAGAGACTCATGACTCCCAAATTGTTAAATCGTTTATTTATGTCTGTGTCTATGTAAATGGAGATTTGGGTGTGCTCTCGGTGATTTAACAGCCCTTGTTTTATTTTTTAAACCATATATATATATATATATATATACATACACACACACTCACACACCTGCACACCTCTATAATTTTTTCTGTAAGGGAAGAATACAGTGAAAAATATGTTAAGAAATGGATTCGCTTGCAGTTAGATGACCTTTGTACTTTGTAATGTCATCAGAAATGAGAAAAAGGCGTGAGAGATCACGAGGTACTGTGGAATAGTGGGGCTGGGTGGGTGATGGGGGGAGGATACAATGAATATTAAGTAGTTTCATTCTTTCCTGAAAAGAAAGAGACTCCAACTAAAATATGTCGGCGTCCTACCTGTCTGTCAGCCCCTGATTAAATCTAAAAGCAGGCATCCCATCTGTTTGCCCAAATGAAAAGTGTAATATTCTACTAACTACTTTCTATTATTACTCAACTTCAGAGTTTCCTGCAAAATGATCCTCAGTTCATCTGAAGTTTATCTGGCTCACAAAAAGAAGCTCCAGAAAGCTTTGTGCTTTTAAGCTAATAAGCAGTATACCCAGCTGACTCTGTGGCTGAATTTTCAACACTTGGCCATTAATATCACATGAATTTTCATAGCCGTGGACTTCCATTTGTCATGAGACATAAAGCTGGAAGCACTTGGAGAGCCGTGGATAACTATGAATATAAGCAAAATCTTAATCCTCTGCCCCAGTTAGGCTCTTCCCAATAGTGAGAGTGTGGAAGTTATACAACTGTGTTGGGTTATGTAACAATATTTCCCTGACCAAGCATATCATTTTATTACATGAATCATAATTTGTTCTTCCAAATGTGTTGGGACTTAGCCCCAACATCCGAGCAGAACACATGCATGAGCCCCCATCCCCAAACCTCCAAGGGGCACCAACTCTTACAAAGTTCGAAGATGCTTCTGGTGCCTGCTTTTGTTTTTAGTTCATCAGAAAGATTTGGGGAACCTTGCTGTGAGCGGAGCCTACTTGGGTTGCCTACAAATGCTCTCTCGCCACGAGCAAACGCTTTTAAAAAGAATTCCAATTTCTGCACGATTTGGAAAGTCTTTGGGGGGTTCCTTGGAGATATTAGATAATTGAATATAGCTTTCTCCCGTTGGAAAAAAAATCCTCACATCCAACAACATCCCGCTAACTCCCAACGTCCCTTAGCACACCAGTCAATTTTATGGCAAAATTAATCTGCAGCGTGACTTGTGGAGCCCCAGAGGGAGGTCACGGAGGCCGGTAAATATGTAAACGTGAGTTTTTCGGTTTCCGTTTCGCATGAATACAAAATAAACTGCGGCCCTGCGCACGCTGGAAAGTTCTTCCTTAAAGTTAATAAAATCTGTCAACTTCCATAAAGGCCGAGAGAAAGGGGGTGCACAGGTGCAGACGTTCGGGCTGAGGCTCGAGAAGTCGAGGCAGCTAATAAAAAGCCCTGGGCACCGCGCGCCTCCTTCCCCATCAATTCCCATCAAGCGTTATTAGAGTCATCTGCCGTCTCCGAGGTGCGTCCCCCGCGCTCGCCCCGCAGAAGCGACAATGACATTTGGCCGCGCTGCAGGTGCGGCTGTGTGTGGCCGCGCGGCCGGAGTGGGGCCGCCTTTGTGGCGCTCGGGTCCTTTGATCTGGGCCACAAAGGGCCGCGAAGCTGCAGCCCCCGGCTTTCTGCGGATGACTCCGCCCGGGCCGGGGAGGGGGCAGGATGGGGGTGGGGCGAGGAGGGAGGAGAGCCGGGAGAGGGAAGGGGGCCTCAGGAGGGGGTGATCCATAATATTTATTTCAACAATAGCTTCAAATCTTTTTAAACATCATAAGAACACGGCTCATTAAGCCCACAACAGCCTTGAAATTGTGTTATAAAACCGCAAAACAGAAATCAATACATTTGCTAGAAAGGAGGTAATGAAATATATTGAGTTGCCTGAGAAGTGGTTTGTATGAATCATAATATTATTATGTGCGCATCAATTCCCATTTCCAATACTTAAAGTTAACCAGCTAGCGAAGAGCACCCTGAACCCTCGTTAAACAAGCTCTCCCCGATCCTATAAATATCCTGGGGCGGAGGCCTGATCAATGCGGCCCACCCTAGAGCTTCAGCTGCTGCAGGCCTATTGCTTCCCGGCCTGATCAATACAGGCTCACAATGGCCAGAAGAAAGCCAGGGGCAGGCCCGGAGCTCCAGGCTGGAGCCTCCCGCCCAGAGCAACAGCATGGCCAGTTTCTACAAAGGAGCCTTTGGCCAGCTGCTCCTCTCCTCCCAACCAGAGACTGCAGCTTCCCTCCCCAGCCCTCTGGTGAGGAGGTCTGGGTTCCTACTGCTTCCTCTACTCTAGGGTGTGTGAATATGAGCAATCAGATCCCTGCACTCAGCACCCTAGTATCAACCCCATGCAATGGGCAAGCTGCAATTTGTTTTCTCATTACTTTGTGAATGATGGTGTATCCTTTACGCTGCACTGTCAGTGAATTAAAAGTGGATGCGTGTTCCTCATTCTCGTTCTTGATATATTTCGAGTAGGACTCGATTCTGTAATGTACAGGAAGCTGAAAATCAGGGAGAGATTCTGGTTTTCTGGGGTCTATAGCTTATGCAATTTGGAGGAGAGGCTCTCTTCAAGAAAAATGGTCATACTTTTGTAAATTTCATAAAAATATATGAACACATTGCTAAGATCCTTCGCAGGTCTTAGAGGGGGCTTGGTGGGTGGGGACCCCAAAGCTGGAGCTTCATAGCTTCTGCAGGAGTCTAAGCCAGAGGAAGGCCAGGCTCCCTGAAATTATCCATACACTTCCGTGCTGCCTCCACTTTCTGGAATGTATGTCCCCTAAAGGGTGCAACTTTGTTTGACTTTCTTCCCTCTGTGTCCCGAGAGCTAGTGACCATCACCTAATAGGTATCGAGTGAGCAGGTGGATCTGGGAGTGATTTGCTCTGTAGGGTCAGCCTGGAAGTCACAGGCTCGTGTCTCAGCCACAGCAATTTCTCTGAGGACTTGAGATGGGCAGCCTCTTTGTATGCCCTCTGGCTCCACCTGTGGCCTTTGCACCCATGGATTTGGACTGACTTAAAACAAGAACTGGTTGACTCCTGGAACATTCTCAGGTAGTCAGTAGAACACGGACAGCCACATGTAAACCCTCACATGTGAAGACGGGCACACACACCATGCCAGGTCAAGGAAGGCGTGACTCCCCAGGTAATCCAAGTGCTAGCAAGGCTCTTTTTGGTTTTGGGTTGCCACTACCTGGAAGGCAGGGAGGAGGTAGAAGGAGTGCAATGGGTGTTTAGTGAGTAGAGGCCAGGGATGCTGCTAAATATCTTACAAGGCACAGACCAGCCTCCAAAACAAAGAATGTCCAACCCCAAATGACAATGGTGCTGACTTTGAGGGACCTTGGGCTGAGGCTGCACCAACTTTTTTCTTTCCAGAATTTACAGTGCTGCTGTCACTGTGTCAACCACAGTTCCTTTGACATTCTCTCTAAAAGGGGTTTAAGGAATGCTGAAACTCCCTGTTCCTCTTCTGCTATAATATCATGGCTGGGGAACAGGACTTTTATTCCAGCCTTCCACCTGTTTACCACCAACAGCCATTGTGCCCAGTATGCTGCTGCTGCTGCTACAGCTCCAGGCCCTCGCTCTGGTGCCACTGGAGCACAATCTCTCCCCAAGAGCCCGGGTGAAGAGAGCTGCTCCAACACAACCAGTCACCTGCTTGCCTTGGGTTGGCTGTCATGCTCCTGCTTGGCCCCCAAGGTATCTCTGACTTGATTCATTTCAGAATCATTGCAAAATCATTGTAGATTCTGCAGTACAAATACAGGAATCAGATAATAAATGTGCCTGTATTTCAGGATCTAAAAGCTGGGTGACAATAATTTTTCCAGCACTAGACTTTTTCCCCCGATGTTGTTCTTATTTTCCAGCCCCCTTCTCCTTTTTCCCCTCCCCTACTGCTTGTTGTCTCGTGCTTATCCCAGAATTGATCATCCCTACTGTCCTGGCCGTCTGCAGAGACAGACTTTGCAACAACCCTAGTTTCTGCTGTCACTGGCCAGGAGAGATCAGTGGTCACCTGAAACAGCACAAATGTGATTTTCTTTGTCTGGAGAGGGGACTGCAATTCCTGCGACATAATCCCAATTATGCACAATTAGCTGACTCAGGCCAATGCTGGCCACTTATTGACCAGGCAGATGGTCACCCAGGCTGTGATTTTGTCATTGCAGAACGTGGAAACCAGTTTAATTTGAGCACAGAAAATTGAGAAATAGCCCCATATTTCCATACCTACAGATAATCCCCTGATCATATTAAGAGCCAAACTAGAAAGTAATCTGTTCTGTGTTGTTTTTAGGGTTTTTATTTATTTATTTATTTATTTATTTATTTATTTATTTATTTTATTTTATTTTATTTTGAGACAAAGTCTCGTTCTGTCACCCAGGCTGCAGTGCAGTGGCACAATCTCTGCTCACTACAAGCTCCGACTCCCAGGTTCACGCCATTCTCCTGCCTCAGCCTCCCGAGTAGCTGGGACTACAGGCGCCTGCCACCACGCCCGGCTAATTTTTCGTATTTTTAGTGGAGACGGGGTTTCACCTTGTTAGCCAGGATGGTCTCGATCTCCTGACCTCGTGATCCACCCGCCTCGGCCTCCCAAAGTGCTGGGATTACAGGCGTGAGCCACTGTGCCCGGCCTAGAGTTTTATTTTAAAACGTTATCCTTAAAATTGTTTTTAGTTCCAGCATAAACCTGAGGAAGGAGACTAAAAGAAAAACTCTATGGGATAAAATACTCCATATTGTAGAGCTCAGAAATGCCTAAGAAAAATTAGCCCTGATGATTTAATTGTAAAACTTTGGAGAAAGACAAAGTTTAGAAAAACAAACAAACAAAAAATTGCCCAGTTCTGAACATATTAAACTAACTCAAACAAAATAACTAAATCCTCCTTTGAGTCAGAGTTTGTCATAATTTGGTCATGGTTTATAGAACCAATATTGAGTAATAAAGTCAAAATGATTTCTTTCTCTGTAAATTTTTGGGGTTTTGTTTATTATCACAGAGATTCCCTCATTAAAAAAGTGGTTTTTTTTAAACCAAGCACACAAAACATTAGGAATTCCTCCAAAGTTTTAAGCAATTTATTCTTGTTTACTATGTTTATGATCTACAGTGTACCCATGAAGTCTGGAAATAGACAAATATTTAATAATGTGGTCAAAGACATCTTCAGTCATAAAAGCAACTCATAATATCTATATTTCTAGACTTCACGGACATCTTTTATCACTGTCATGTAGACAATACAAATGAAAATCTAATTAACATTTCTCATGCTATATGCAAATATGTAGGCAAGTTGAGAGTAAATGTATCTTCTTTTACCTGACAATGTATTACAGTTGTGTAAATTTTTCAGAGCACAGATAAATTTTAAACTATTGAAGATGTCTTTGTAAAGTGAAGAATCTTTATGAGAAGTACATTTACCAGTTCTTTAAATAGAGGTTTTCTTTTTCTTTTTTATTGAGACAGGTCCTCACTATGTTATCCAGGGTGGAATGCAGTGGCTGGATTACAGCTCACTGCAGCCTCAAACTCCTAAACTCAAGTGATCCTCCTGCCTCACCCTCCCATGTAGCTGGGACCGCAGGGGTATGCCACCACACTTGGCTACCTTTTTTGTTTTTTGTTTTCAGTAGACACAGTTCTCACGATGTTTCCCAGGTTGGTCTCTAACTCCTGACTTCAAGTGATCCTTCTCCTCGGCCTATCAGAGTGCTGGGATTTCAGGCGTAGGCCACCACACCTGGTCTAAACTAGAGGTTTTTGTAGATTGGATTTGCTTAAAGTAAGACGCAAAATGATGATAGTAATGATGATGATGAAGATGAGGATAGTCGTTTACGTTCATTGAACTTTCTTATGTGGCAGACATTCTGCTGTGCACTTTACACGGTTTATTTCAATAGAATCTTCTTCTGTCTTTCCTGCCTGGATCGGGATACATCTTTCAGCATATAAAACCAGTACAGCAAAGATCTTTGACTTGCTTTCTAGGCATGAGTTCTATTATGAATTAGGCATGTGAGAACAGGAGGATCATAGAAAACTCAAAATCTACAACCCTGCATTCTGCTCCCAACTCTTTCAAATAACAGACTATGTGACCTTGGCCAGATCACTTACCCTTTCTAGGCCTCAGTTTCCCTTAGTGTGATACAAAATTGTTCTAGGGCTAAAAGTTCTAGAATCGTATTACCCTCAACTCCATTGATAAGAAAGCCCCCTTTGTTTTTAACAAAGAATCCAACTAACAGATGCCATTGCTTATGGGTAGGCAAAGTGTTAACCACAACCTGGACTTTCTGTTCTACTGGGAGGCCCATTGCACTAGTGTAACTATTTGAAAGAAATCTTAGGAACCAGTTCTAATGCTCTTACTCAGAATTGCAAAGTCAGTTTGAACCAGGGCTTGATGACTTACCTGACAACTATTTGTAAGCTTGTCTTATGCCCCACTTAAACTTCTAATTCTTGAGGGCAATGTTACTGTCATATTCATATGGTATCGCCATGGTATCTGGCAGGCGGGTAGATGCTGCCTAAGTAATTGTTGAATCAAAGATGAATTGTTGAATCAAAGATGAATTGTTGAATCAAGATTTGACTTGGAGATTCCTACTTGAGTTGGAGTCATTATTTTGAGAAATTCTGAAGCTGGAAGCACATTTGTCCACATTTTGAAGTTTATTCCCTACAACCACCTATTCTTAATATCTATACCACACAAGCCAACTCTAGTCCAAACTGTTTGAATCTGGGATTCAATTAACTATGAGCAAATCCCATTTGTCACACTGCCTAAGTTTACAGTTCTCTCCAGTTGGGGTTTCGTCAGTTGGATTGTATGTGGGTGTGTGTTTTCAGAAAGTAAGTTCTTGTGCGGCCACTTGCACGCTTTGGTATATTTTTATGTCTGCATACATGTATATCCTGCCAGTGAGAAATGTGCTGCCTTTCTACAGCCTTGCAAATCTTAAGCATTAGCTATATCATTTTCAGCATTTGAATCAATGTATTAATGGAAAATTACAAAGAAAATGAGTATTTGGAAACCAAAGGTTGCCGACTAAGAGCAGAAAAAATAAAATACTGCACCTATTGACTTCCCATCCATCTCTTTTATTCTTGCACTTATTTTATAGCCAACGTATTCTCTTTTAGCCCATGATTGCTTATTTTAATTGTCTTCCAGTCTCAGGACTCTGTCTGTCTTCCCCCAGCTCCCCCTTCTTCTCTCAGGCCTCCCGAATGATACAGTCTGTGTCATTAGCTGATGCTGTGGATTAGAGCCCAGAAAAACTTATTGTTTTCTGCCAACCCTGGGGAGAGGAGATGAGGAGAAGGGAAAATGCCTTCCCCCAGAAGATGATCCCATAGCAAGTGAGGCTCCACTGACCCCTCACTGCCAGTCTGAGGCTCTGCAGATGAGCCCCATAAAATACTGCAGAAGGCGTAGTTGCCAACAAGCGCAGCACACAGAGATGATCTAGTCAGAGGCACAAATCGATCTCAAGACGTGAATCACTGACCTTAGCCCACGCTCACCCTCCCTAAATTCTGAATCCATGTTAACTAAAGATTGCATTTCCATTGTTACAGCTCAGGCAGCAATTCTTGATTTCTGTTGAGTTTTATATCTCTTACGCAGCACCCATTTGGGAAGACTTTTTGTTTAATCTTCTCAATATCTGAAACACAATTCCAAACATTTCCAAGTTAAACTCCCCTTCCATTCACAATAAACCCCAGCAAGAATCTGATCGAAGAAAAGGTGCCGCATACATACTCTTTGTTCTGGATTGAACCAGTGGTATTTGGATCACCCAGGAGGTATATCCTAACAAATTGTCTCAACACCGATGGTCTCTGTGCAAAGGTCAGGTAAAGTCCCAAAGATCTAAGTCTTGGATAAAAGGGATGAGCGCATTTCTCAACAGAAGGGAAGGCGGCTGGTTTCAGGGATTTTGCCCACTAAATGTGGAATTCCCCAACAAATTCACGTATTGCAAAAGCTATAAAGTTGTGAAACCTCCACTCAAGGAAAGGCTCAGGGAACACGATTCCAAACATCCACACTTAACTAAGCGCTCATCAAAACTCCTTTTTGAATTTAGAGATCTAATTTCTCTAATGGCTAAGTCACTTCTGTGTCTTAGAAAGTGTTTTCTACTAAGCTCAATCAACTAATAGCCTGGGACTGGCCTCACACCCTCTCTATGCAGCAATGTTTACATGGAAGTATGGACCCAATCGAGGATGAGTTCCAGAACCGGTAAGTCCATTCCTGGAGCTTAATTTTAAAAATACAATCTCTAGCTTCACTTTCCAGTTTCACTGGAATAACTGATATTTTTAAATGTCTAATAAAATAAGAATTATGCAGGTAAAAATATCAGTTATTCTAGATTCTAGTAACTAGACTTCTAATTAACTGAGACACGCTTCTAATGCAGAATCCCAGGGCAAAGTCCTGTACTTTTAATGGTAGCATGCTAATTTGAATTTTAAGTGGATGTTGAATATTAACCTTGATACTGTCCTAGATAGTGAGTTTCTCAACCTCGGCACTATTGACATTTGGGCTGGGTAATTCTTTGATGTTAGGGGGCTGTTGTGTGTGCTGCGGGATGTTTAGTAGCAACCCTGCCCTCTGCCCACCGGATGCCAATAGCAACCCTCCTCTCCCCAGTTGTGGCAACCAAAAATGTCTCTGGATGTGACCGAATGTCTCTTGGGGGGCAAAATTATCCCCAGTTGAGAACCGCTACTCTGAACAAGGGAAAAATTCATTTATTAGATGTTTCTATTCCATTTAAAAGAGAGCTAGCACAAAGTTAGAATGTTTTTCTGAACATAGAGTAAAATAAAATTAATGATGTATTTCCATCCACATAATGGAATATTAAACAATCATTTAAAAACATGTTTGTAAAGATACTATAGGCATGAGAGAAAAGCAGAACATGGAATTATATGTGCCCTGTATGGATTCTGTAAGATATACAGATTGGAAAATATAGAAAGTATTTTAAAAGGAAAAACACAAAAATGAAAACAATAGCTCTCCGTGGGTGGTAGGACAATGCCATCTATATTTTCTTATTTAAATTTTTCTGCTTTCCCCAATCATCTACCATGAGCACGTATTTTTATAATTTCAAAATCAGGCACAGAAAAAGGACAAAGAATGTTGTATTATACAGCACATGAACAAGAAAGCTGCAACATGCTGCCATCCTCTATTCCTAATTTAATTTTCTTCCACACCCTGAAGGAAGCAAAGCAATTCCTTTCCTACTCATCTGATCCTTTTCCTCATTAAACCCTCGCATCTGCTTCACTCTGCAGTCTGAAGTTTCTAAGGCCAGAACTCATGATATTGTTTATTTTATTCTACACCTTGCTTCTCAACCTGGGTGGACTCATGCATCCTTTCATTCATTCAATTCTCTGGCACTGTGTGAGGTACTGGGAATTCAGTGGGGGGAACAAGGTAGGTGGAGCCCCTACTCCCATGGAAGACAGACAGTGAATCAATAAACAAACACACAGACGAGATCATTCTAGAGAGTAACAGGGGTTGTGAAGGCAATAGAGAGAATACGGGAGAAAAAAAGAGAGAGAGACTATGGGAGGCAGCACTACTTTAGCCTGGGTGGTCAGGGAAGGACCCTCTGAGGAGATGACATTTGAGCTGAGAACTGAAGAACAAAAGGAAGCCGGGTGCCGTGGCTCACGCCTGTAATCCCCACACTTTGGGGGGCTGAGGCACGCAGGTAGCTTGAGCCCAGGAGTTGGAGACCAGCCTGGTGAAACTCCATCTCTACAAAAATACAAAAATTAGCTGGGCGTGGTGGTGCATGTTTGTAGGCCTATCTACTTGGGAGGCTGAGATGGGAGGATCACTTGAGCCTGGAAGGTCGAGGCTGCAGTGAGCTGAGCTATGATTGCACCAGTGTATTCCAGCCTGGGTGACAGAACAAGACCCTGTCTCAAAAAAAAAAAAAAAAAAAAGATACAGAGAGTCACCAGGAAACTGGGAAGGTTTGGGGGCAGTTTTCCGGGTTTGATTTTTTGAAGTTCAAATATACAGAACAAGCATGGCACATTCAGAGAAGAGGAGAAAGGCCATCAAAGCTGGAGATTTGCAAGAAAAGCTGGAGGCCAGGTTGGGAAGATGGCAGGACCCTGACTGCATGATCCTGATGCCGCCAAGCTCAGGTCTACCTACATAGGGAGGTGGCAGCAGTGAATCAGAATCTTTGGGGCCAAGGCCCTGGAATTTGCATTTTACAACAAGCTTCCAAGGTGATATTGATGCACTGGAAATTTTGAGGACCATAGTTCCAGAGTATTCCTTTACTTAAACATTGTGGGGGTGGCTGGAACAGAGATGATGCGTGAACTAACTGTGTGGTCCACATGCCTGCAGCGACAGCAGCAGCAGCCCCGGGAGCCTGTCAAAATGCAGACTCTCAGGCCCCTTCCCAGGTCTACTGGATTAGAATCTGCATTTCAACAATGACATTCTATGTCATTTAAATATACATGAAAATCTGAGAAGCATTGATTTAGACCAGCATGATGTATCATAATAAAGCTTTGACAGAGAAGAAAATGGAAGCTGTGTAATTTTTAGTGATAGATGATCAGAGAGTAACAAAATAACTGATCATACTGTGATTTTTGCTCTGGAATTAGGAGGCCACAGGTTATGCCTATGTTAGCTTTTCTGGGTGAACTGTAGTGCCTGAATTGAAACCTTGAAATCTGAACTTATTGGCTCTAGAAAGGTTCATTCAAGTGGGCAATAGACCCTGAAATTTATTTTACCATTTAGATTTTTTTTTTTTTTTTTTTTTTTGAGATGGAGTTTCACTCTCGTTGCCCAGGCTGGTGTGCAATGGTATGATCTCGGCTCACTGCAACCTCAGTCTCCCGGGTTCAAGTGATTCTCCTGCCTCAGCCTCCCGAGTAGCTGGGATTACAGGCATGTGCCACCATGCTCTGCTAATTTTGTATTTTTAGCAGAGATGGGGTTTCTCCATGTTGGTCAGGCTGGTCTTGAACTCCCAATCTCAGGTGATCTGCCTGCCTCGGCCTCCCAAAGTGCTGGGATTACAGGTGTGAGCCACCGTGCCCAGCCCATTTAGATTATTTTTAAAAGACAGAGAATGTTCTTTATTAATGCAACTAAGCATACACATTTACTATGTTGTATAGTATTTCGTATTTTAAAAATGCAAACACTGCGGAATCAGTAGAGATTTCTTTCACTAACCCTTAACAATCATGAGTCTTACTCATGGCTCTTTTCCTCTTCCTCATGATACTTTGCAATACTTTACACGTCTCCTTGGCGTGGTCATCTATGTGATCTTCCTTCACTCTGTAAAATGTCTCTCTCTTTTTCTCTAATTAACATGGACTTTTTTTTTTTTTTAATTGCAACAGCTTTTGGTAATTTTAGGACAGGTCTTGCTTCTTTTCTTTCAGCGGTCAGAAAAAGACCACACTTATCCAAGCCCTGTGCGTATGCTGTAGCTCTCTAATCAAGAAATGTTTCTTTCAACTGACCACGGCTCCTAACTTTATCTCTCTGTCCTTTGAAGCCTATAGCTATTATTTCTAATGACTATCACTAATTCAAGAATAAACATTCTGTTTTCTCCCAAATTGCTACATTCTGTCAAAGGGAACTAGAATTAAAGTCCCAATTTCTATCAGCACTCTATTTTATGAAAGGGTACTAAAGTAGGATGCCACAAGGCTTGAGAGCAGAAGCAAAGCGTGACTTCTCTGTGCTCCCTGAGTGGCCCCTTCTCCCACTGTGACGGTCAAGTCCACCTACCCATGGGTGTTCTCAGATGTACTCTACGGGGTGAATGAGGACTCAAAGATAAGGACTGCTATCTTTCTTTTTTCTTTTTCTTTGTTTATTTGGGGGCATGGACGGCTACTGTTTTTTTTCCCCCTGTATCATCATAAAGACATTTATTGTGGAAAAGATTTGATCTTTACCCCTTATCTGGCTGGAAGTAATTTAGACAAGAAGGGGACCTTGCCTGGGGAGGAACAATCCCCCCAGAACCACGATGGGGGCTGTTTTTTCAGGTTTCAGATGCAGCCTGTGACTGTCTTGGTTACGCTCTTGTGAAAAGGATCCTTCCTGCATCTAGAACTTCTACAGCGGTAGGGCTTTCTGGTCCTCCAGACTTCCAGAAGCAGAAGCCTCAGGAAATGAGGTCACTTATATATTTAGCTTGTTCATGGCCATTGGTTGTTTGGTCTATGTCTCACCACATTGGCTGTTGCCTTGCTCTGTGCCCCAATAATACAGAATGTAAATATCTCTACAGCTGTTATTGCTGTTATGAGGATCTGTTATTCCACTTAGGCAATGCAATAGCTTTTAGAAAAGGATCTGCCTAAAGCCACATAAATTACTCGTCCAGACATTTCGCAAGAGTATAAGCAACCTGAGGGCAGACACTTATTTTGCTTTGGGCACTGATGAACCTCAACACCTAGAACAGTGCCCAGTGCAGAGTAGATGCTCATTAACTATTTGCTGAATAAATGAATGAACTCCACCTGGTCAGTCAGGCACATTCCCAGGGCCTGAGAAGGACTTCCTGGGCCCCTTTCCCTTTCTATGGCTTCGCTTTAGTGTTCTGTGTATCTAGAACACTTCACTGCGCTCTGTGAGCTCGCTCAGTAATCACCACTGCTTTGTGAGCACCAGAGGGCAATCCTGGTGCTTACCAAACTGCCTGGCACTTAGGAGGTGTTTAATAGTTTACTATTTGATGAAGGAAGGAAGCAGGAGAGGGCAGAGGGAAGGTGGGAGGGAGGGTCTGGGTAAGTGGTTAATTAGAGATTGTTCTCTTTAGATAACTCAGTCCCTTCTGGGGTAAGCTAACCTTTTTAGCTTTTGCTGTGACCAGGCCTGAGTTGAAACTTCAGAGACAAATGAAGTAGAGCCTGTGGCCAGAGAGCAAATACAACTTTCAAAATAGTGAGTGTTGGCCAGGCGCAGTGGCTTATACCTGTAATCCCAGGAATTTGGGAGGCTATGTGGGGAGAGCTTGAGTCTAGGAGTTCAAGACCAGCCTGGGAAACACAGCCTGTCTCTACAAAAAATTTTTTAAAAATTAGCAGGGCCTAGTGGTGCATGCCTGTAGTCCTAGCTACTCAGGAGGCTGAGGTGGGAGGATGGCTTAAGCCTAGGGGTTGAAGTTGCAGTGAGGTATGACTGTGCCACTGCACTCCAGCCTGGGCAACTGAGCAAGATCCTACCTCAAAAAAAAAATAGTGAGTGTTTCCTTGGAAAGAGCATTGGGCTCACAGGGAGACATCCTGAATTTAAATAGCTCCCTATCACATACTATCAAACCTCAGAGAGTTCACAGTAAATCCTCTAGACCCCCATTTCCTCACCTGTGCAGAGGGAATGGTGATGCCATCTGCTCTGCACTGTACAGTTAATAAAAACAGAATGTGAAAGTCCCTTTAAAGCACAAAGCCTCAGCATGCAAAGGATCATCAGCAAAACTCCCTCTCCCGCTGTCAGGGTCAGCTTCCAGCCCTTGTGTTCTTTTTCTCCCTTTCTCTGTCTAACATCTCCCACAAGAAATTCTGCAGGAAATCAAAGGTCCTGTCTGAACCCAAAGGTTGGCTTCTGGGTGGAGCCCTTCTCTTGAAATTACCTGTAGGCTGTGCATTGCCTTTTTTGGTATCTTTGTCTCTTTACCTTGAAGGTGTCTGAGTTGGGGCCATTCCACCCCAACCTGCCCCTGCTGGACTCATCTGCGGTTGCACTCATCATGAAAGCAAAGTCGATTCTGTCTCTCGGCCTTCCTTTCCTCCCTTGCAAGAAGTCAAACCTGACAGAGGTCGGCAGGCGAGTGGGTGAGTGAGATGGCTGGGTGGGAATGAAAAAAAGGTGGAGAGTAGATTTGTTTCCTCCAAAGGGGATGTTCATGCCTTTGTGCCAGCCCATTGTTGAAATGTGGGAAGGCAAGAACACTAGATCATCTGACATTCGAAAAAAAAAATCTGGAAATTTGAACTTTTATAGGAGACCTCCTGACTTTTAAACATTGGCAACACTTTCAATTTGTTAACTATGCTGCCTGAGCCAACTAAAACACATCTGTGAGCCCAATGCAGTCTGTGAGTCTCCAATTTGTGACCTGGGGGCTCTGGGCACCTTTTTAGCTCTGAGAGCCATGGTCTTTCTGAACTGTGAACTCTGCTAACAAATAAAAATAAAAATAAAAATACCCAAAGCTCCTTTCATACTTCCTTTTCTTCTTAGGTCCTCATTGTGCCTCACCTGAGCTATTGTGACAGCTTCTCTCTAACCTGTTAGGAATCTGATTTGGAAATAGGGTCTTTGCAGATGTAATCAAGATAAGATGAAGTCCGTGGAGTAGACTTTAATTCAGTACGGCTGATGTCCTTCTAAGAAGAGAGGAGACACAGAGACAGGTACAGACACAGAGGGAGATGAGGTGGTGATTGTCATGCGATGGTGAGGGCAGAGACTGGGGTGGCGTGTCTACAAGTCAAGGAGTGCCAAGGACTGCCAGCAACACCAGAAGCTAAAAGAAAGATATGGAACAGATTCTCCCCTACAGGCATCAGAGAGACACTGCTCTGCCAGCACCTTGGTTTCAGACTTCTCGCCTCCTAACAGTGAGAGAATACATTTCTATTGTTTTATTTGCTACAGCAGCCCTAGGAAACCAACACATTGGCCAATCAGAGGACGAGCGCCTAGAAAAGAAGGAAGCTCACCCTACCCATCTTCTCACGCCTTCTCACTTCTCCCATAGCACATCCGGACTATGAAAAGCTGACCTTCCTCTCACATTTCCTGTTTCCCAAAATTTTAACAACTTCTCTAAACATTTCCTTGATCTTCCAGGAATTTTCAAATCTAGCTTTGTGCGAACAAGAAAACATGAATTGCATTGATCCTCTTCACATAGAGACAAAAAGATGCCAGATGCTCCTGCCTGCAAACTACTTCTTCACAGCGATAACTCAGATGCAACTTTTCCTCCTCGGTGAGAGACAGCATGACTTGCAGTCTGGGAGAAGGAAAAGGAAAAACAGTTGATTTGTTTTCCCATGAGAGGGAAAAAGAAGGAGGGGATACAAGCCCACACACTATCAGGTGGATGGATCATTTCCTCCACTGAAAAGATACACAAATAATTTGATCTCTAAGCATTAGCAAGGTCTTTGTAGGGTGGGTAGTGAGGATCACAAGCATGAAGCATCCATTGCTCGCTGAAGGAAGATCTTGGAATGAGTGCGTGGATCCACAATTCATGTAGATCGCTGCTATTTCTGTCTGCATTGCATGCTGAGCATGAGGGACTCTGGGTAGGAGAGCTCTTCTGGGAGAAGGAGGGATTTAGAGAGCAAATCTCTTGCCTGTAAATCGCTGAGGTTTCTTCTTCTGGAGACCTATGTATAAAGTAGAGAAAGTTAAGAACATTAGAGTGGGGAAGGTGCAGGGTGAGGTTTCTTTCTTTTATAATTCCAGACCTGGGGCTTAGTTAGGGAGGGACTGTTAGCAGGTTTCTCGGGGAGACTTGACATAGGGCAAAATAGCAGATAGTGATGAAGAACCGGCATGTGTGCTCTGTAGCCAGGTGGTCTGGTTTCACATTCTTGTTGCTTACCAGGTATGTGACCTTAGACATTTCACTTAACCTCTCTGCGCCTTAGTTTCCTTATCCATAGGATGGGGTCAATGATAACACCTACCTCTTGTCACAGTTACAGGGATTAAATGAGTTAATTCAAATAAAGCATCTAAAGCCATGTCTGACATGGTTATCATTGCATACATCTTACTGTCATTACTAAATACATCTTATTGAAATGGTTAACTGTGCCCCTACGATGCTAAGTAAGGAATCGCTCCCAAGCTGGTGGTTTAAAACAAGCACCGTGTATGTATTCCTACAGAATGGTGGGTAGGTTCTGTGTGGCTGGGTTCACTCTGGTACATCTAGGTTGGGGTTGGCTGGGGTTGGCTGGGGATGGCTCTGCTCCACAGGGCTTCCACTCTGTTCCTGAGAGCAGCTGGCATGTGCTTCTCATGCCATGTGCTTCTCATGCCATGTGCTTCTCAGAGGTGCAAGGGCACAAGTAGAAACATGCAGGCTTCTTGAGGCCTGGCTCAGAACTGGCACACCATAGCCTCGACCTCACTCTCCTGACCAAAGCAAGCCACATAGTCAAACCCAAAGAGGCAGGGAAGTGGGGAGGGACTGTAAGTTACCTGGCAAAGGGCATGGATCGAAGAGGCTGAAGAGCTGATGCCAATAAAGGAAATACTAGGGTGGGTTTTTTTTTTTTAAATTATCATTTAAACAGGAAGTATTGAATTGCGAATCAAGAATGAGATATTGTATCTTATCTTCAACTCATAAGTTGACCTTGGGCAAGTCACTTCTGCTCCCAGATTGAGAGGGATAATTCTAAATGACTCAGGCCTCAACTCAGACCAACCTCTATATGGCCAAAGAAGTTCCTCCCTGGCCACTCCTAGCTCTGGACATTTAGGTAAATAAGTAAGTGTGTGTGTGTGTGTGTGCGTGCGTGTGTGTGTGGTAGAGTTGGAATCTTATCTTTGTTGAAGTCCTCAGACAACCTCACTATCAGAGCAGCATTTCTACAAGGACTCTTCTAGGAATGACTTCTTAGGACTTTATACTATTAGGCTATGCTAAACCCCACAGTTAATACAGTGACTAAGGGTGCCTAGAAATGGCAGGATTTGGGAGGGATGTTATCTTAGTTGCCCAAGAGCTGGGCCCAATTACCAATGAGGGAGGGATCTTAAAGAGACAGTGCTGCTTGCCGCAGTCATTAAGCTTTCCTGCTCAAGGTTTTTGTTTCCCCTTCCGCACTCATGTGTGTGTTTAAGGAGAAATCCCCTTGACGACGAAATGCTATTAAAATCCTCCATGTGGAAGCAGCCTACGAGGGGAGAACACACACACGCCAGCACCAGGAGCCAGCGCTGGCCTCTTTCCTCGCAGAAGCAGCAGCTAGAAAACTCTGCACAGTGGATGAGTGATGGCAGAGACTCCGGAACTCGCTTCGTCTTCATGTGACTTCATCCCTGCTCTCTTGATCCTCAAAAACCTGAGTGTCAGTCCTCCCTCTGAGGACCCTGGTTCTGTGTTTCAGCTGAGAAACAGACAGGATAACCATATCTTTCAGAGTCTTTGTCAAAAGCTTTCAAACATTTTTAAACGAAGAATTATGTGTAATTAATATTATTGTAGCTTTTATTCTTTAAATGATAAATAATAATTGTATGGGGTACATAGTAATGTTTTGATACATATAATGTATAGTGATCAGAATGGGGTAATTAGCATATCCATCATCTGAAATATTGATCATTTCTTTATGTTTCAAACTTTTTTTTTCTAATTTTTTTGAGACAGAGTCTTGCTCCGTTACCCAGGCTGGAGTGCAGTGGTACAATCTCGGCCCACTGCAACTTCTGTCTCCCAGGCTCAATGGATCCTCCCACCTCAGCCTCCTGAGTAGCTGAGGCTACAGACACATGCCACCACACCCGGCTAATTATTGTATTTTTTGTAGAGACAGGGTTTCACCATGTTGTCCAGGCTGGTCTCAAACTCAAACTCCTGGATTCAGGCAATCTGCCCACATTGGCCTTCCAAAGTGCTGGGATTACAGGGCACAAGCCACTGCACTTGGCCCATTTCAAAGGCTTTTTTTTTTTTTTTTTTTTTTGAGACGGAGTCTTGCTCTGTTGCTCAGGCTGGAGTGCAATGGCACAATCTTGGCTCACTGCAACCTCTGCCTTCCAGGTTCAAGCCATTCTCTTGCCTCAGCCTCCCGAGTAGCTGAGATTACAGGTGCCCGCCAACACGCCTGGCTAATTTTTGTATTTGCAGTAGAGAAGGGGTTTTACCACGTTGGCCAGGCTGGTCTCGAACTCCTGACCTCTGGTGATCTGCCCTCCTCGTCCTCCCAAAGTGCTGGGTTTACAAGCCTGAGCCACCATGCCAGGCTCAAACTTTTTGGATGTCATCTCACGCTAAGAATGGCACCATGCCCAGTGCACACATGTATATAACTGAAACAAAAGCTTCACAAGACACCACTTACCCTTACTACATGTGATATACTCTGATATTTCCTGTTCTATTACATTAAAAAAAATAGTCCTAGCGATTATATATTCTGATTTCATAACGCACCAGTGGGTCACATCCTGCAGTTTGGAAAACTGTAGGCCAGGTCAAAGGTACGTATTGACAGATATGGGCAGGGGAGATGGGGCTTAAATAAAACTCTTTAAGACCTACAGACCTCATGCTTGCCTGAAACAAGAGACAGCTGGTTAGAAGAGAACCTAGAAAGGGTGTCGATGAGTGAAGCCATGGGATTTGTTCAGATTACTTTGAATTTGGGGCACATCACCAGTGTAAAACCATTCTGCACTATAAGGGTTTCTTTGGCACAGGATTAGAAAGACTACTGGAGATAAATGAATTTAATGTTTCCCATTCCTTTTGAAATAAATATACTTAAGTTTTAAAAGGGGAGTCCGCTTAAATTATTAAATAAGTAAAAGTAAAGATGGGATTCCACTAATGTAGTTATAAACATGGCAAGAGTTTGAAGGAAGCTGCTGGAGCCTATTGACGGAAGTCTAACCTCTCATGGTACAGTTTGGGGAATGGTACCATGGATCAGGCAATGATTGCCAAATGCCCAAAGTTGGCATTCAGGCCAGTGATAGCTCCAGGTCTCTTGGTGTCCAAATGTTCCTTCTCTGCTCTCAGGGCCTTAGTTTTGTCATCTGTCACATGGATTGTTATGATCACAAGCAAGATGAGACATGGAGAATTTCAAATTCTGAATACAGAAGCATGTCTGTAGGCTGATTCGTATAGTTATGTTTTGTCTGGCCCTAATCTCAGGAGTGGGTCTACCATGTTCACATGTTTACCCATGTTTCCAGGTGACTTCCAGGACCTCATCCTGAATGTAGTTGTGGTGACAAGATGATGTGACCTCCTGGTCTCCAGGCATCCATGACCTGTCAGACTGCACTGTGTTAGGATTCAGCTATGCCTGGTGCAGCTGGACGAGGTCCCACTCTGGGTCTTATAAGGAAGGATCGACTTGTGTGTGGCCTCCAGTGCGGTTTCACTTGTCTTCAAAGCCCTCCACAGAATGTAAGTAAAAAGCTGATCCTGGAATTGCCCTTGGCAAGGTGAGCAGCCAGGGGCCACACACAGAAAACAGTTTGTTCCTGGTGGCGTTCAGAAAGGCCAATCACACTCGCCACCCCCATTGTCATCGTCCCTAGCTTCAGAAAGCACTGGAGCCAGGTTGACACGCGGCCCATGAGTCTTTGTTCAACTTGAGCTCAGATGGACACAGAAACATGAGAGGAGCCAAGTCCTATGTTTAAACAGTTAAGAGGAAGCCAGGCTCAGTAAGGAACTACAACCCGGGATTTAGCCTGGGCCAATTTTCCTTCTCTGGGATTTCCTGTCCTTTTTGGTAGATGTTTCTATCTATCGAATGTTCCCTGGTCGTTGGTTGAAGGCCATCAAGTCGGTGGTGAAAGAAAGCCTTACCCAGTACTTACACAGTACTTCGACTTAGCTGCGAAAATATCAATGAGCTGCTGAACTGTGTGGACCCCAAGCCAGGCTGATGGGACACACGTGCCAGGCCTCTGTCCATCTGCCCTTCACAGTGGAAAGAGAGCCCAAACTTTAAGACTGGGTTTAAACAAAGCATCCACACAAAGAAGTCCAGCCTGCTACCCCAACAACTGTCAGGGGGGCACGCCACATTGGGGATTGGCGGGGGACAGAAAACCGGTGGGTCTTTAAGGAATGCAAAAGAAGGGAACCCCAAAGGCCCCCTGCAATGTCCTCAGATGGCAGTTAAAATTTAACAAATTTTTAATGTAAATCATCTTGCATACTCAATTGCATGGGGTACACGGGATGGGTGGGGGTGAGGGGTGGCAGCAGGGAGGGAACAATGGCTAGGATTAGATAATTTACTTAGTGCTAAAATTCCAGGAAGTTTATGTTGATCTGGGCCTGGATCTTGTTACTTTTTAGCTCAAATCTAAATCTTTATCTTCCTCTAAGAGTTGAGAGGACATTTATTACGTCGTCATTTTTACAGTTGTAATTTTTACTCCCTTTCATCAAATAGAGCTGGTTAGATTAGCAGCTCTTAGCACTGAGATGAAAATATTGGTAGGGCCCAATGGGTCCTGTTTTGTTTATTCTAACAGAGCAGGCTTTGATCTAGACATATTTCCTGGGGTCTGGACGAGATGACCTAATTCCTGTCTTATCCGTCTCTACTTTTCTGTGAATCTCAGATTGCGCTTTACTGTGGAGCCCTTTGAAATTCACTTTATACTTTTTTCCACTTTGTTACCCCCTCTGACATTTGTTTCATTTGGGGTGGAGTGTGTAACTCCTAGTAAAGAATCCATTGCTTTATTTTTCTAACAGGACTGCTAAGTTTTAACAGAGTGGGAGCTTTTTTTTTTTTTTTTTTTTTGCTCTCTCATTCTTGACATTCACGACATGCCAAAAACAATAAGCAAATTATCTACTGCTAGAAATTTATGTCAACTGCAAATCATTAAGAATTTTCTGTTTGAAGACCTTTTTTTCTTGTAATTAAAAAAAAAAAAAGCCCTCCCTCCACTCCCTGAAAAGCCATTTGAATAGATCTGGCCTGTGAAGATTGAGATGTGAAAACTCAAAGCGCAAAGTCAGCTTCAGGTATCTCCAGTTGATCTGCAGGACCCCTCCCTTACGCCTTACGCTACCCACCCTTCCCCAACCCAGACCGGGGGGGGGGGGGGAGGGGAGGGAGGGGTCATCTCGGGCAGCTTGGGTTTGTCATTGGTTCTCTCTCTCTCTCTCTTTTTTCCCTCCCCAGGTCCCTGTCAATCACCAAACTGCTCCTCCGAGAATATTTTCCAGAAAGAAGGAAGCCCGTGGGGGGTGGGTGGAAAAGGAATGGTAGTGAAGATTGAGGGAGAAGGAAAAAAGAAAAAGCACGACGAAATATAAGGAAGGAAAGATAGAAGAGAATGACAGAATGACAGCTACCCAGGCAGAGAGGAAGAACAGGAAACGCGCGATTCCTGGGGAGGGGTGGGGGGGACAATAACAACAAAAAACCTCGAATAAACTACAAGTTCCTAACGTTTGTAAATTTCGAGTGATAGACACAAAGCGTTTCTTAAATTCTTCTCTGGGCTGTTCTGTATTTTTACAATTCCCCCTTAAAAAAAAAAAGCTGGGGAAACTGTCACCAAAGTGAATATTTTTAGCTAAAAATTTCTGTGAACTTAGTTGCAGCAACAATCCTTCCTTAATTCAGTGAATTCGGTTCTCGGTGATTCCAGTACCACCACGAGGCACCTCTAGTGAGGCGTAGCGGGGCAAGGGTCGGGGAGTAGGTGAGGAGGGGTTGCGCGCCCGTCAGCTGCCTTCACCTCAACCCTGTTGCTTTGTAAATGTAAATCCAGTTCTGTTCTGCGGGCCGAGCCCAAAGGCTGAGTGTATTTTTCACACTGGGAGGAGAAGCAAGGCAGAGGGCGATTTCTTATTTTGGAAATGGATGGAAAGGGGAATGAATGGGCAGGTAATAATCAATAGATTAGAAAGATAGTCAATCAATAAGTGGATAGGCAGGGACAAAAGGAGACACACACACAGAGAGAAAGAAAGAGAGAGAGAAGAGGAGGGGGTTGGAGAGAGAGAGACGGAGAGACAGACAGAGAGACCCTCTGACCTTTTCCTAGACGCTTCTGATGCCTCCGGAAAGAAAAGTGACTTTTGCTCCCCTTAAGTCACTTTCAGAAACCGCTGGAAGGTGGGAGGTTAGTGATGACAGGGAAAGGGAACACAGCGCCCCCGCTCCCCTCTCCCCACTGCCTGCCTCTTGGAAATGGACGCGCAGCCCAAGGTGGTGCAGGGCGGTGACCTTCGCGCCCGGCCCGAAGTGCGGGAGTCCCGGGGACCGGGCGGCGGAGACCACTGGAGAGCGGGGTCCAGCTGCTGGCGGACGCTCGGTGGAAAGTGTCGCGGGGCAGCCGCCTGGACGCCTTTGGAGAGGGCCGGCGAGGCGCCGGGCATGTGCGGCAGGGGGGCACTGTCGAAGCCTGCCCCTGTCGGTGGGCGGCAGCCCCCCAGATCACTTCCCTCAGATGTCCCCAGGCCTTGTCCCTGGGTGCAGAGGGCGCGCAGCCAGGGGCAGCCCCTCCTCGCCATGCCCAGCGATGGGAAGGTGTGGACGTCGTCTGTGCAACGGAAACAGCTCCATCTGGCCCGCGCAGAAGCAGAGCTTCTGGCTGGAACTCCGGCCTTCAATCCGTGTCCCCACTCTTGGGGAAAAAAAGTCACTCCTGGAGCGGAGGGGACGGAACAGGAGAGGGGAGAGAGAGAAATCTGTCCCTCTAAATGTTCAGGTGCTGAGCCTTCGGGGTGATTCTCGGCATCACTCACGACGTCGCGCAACCCTCTCCCCTGCCCCCCCCCCACCCTACCACCCTCCCTGGCTTTGGGGGCTCCCACCCCCTCCCCTGAACTCTCCCGGCCCAGGTCAGCGCCCACCTTCCGGAACGCCGGACCTGGACCCGGAGGCCGAGCAGAGGTTGAGGGCGCCCCCTCGGCACAGAGGTCTAACGACAGCGTCGGGGGAGTGCTGACCCGAGTGGCCCGCGCCCTGGTGGAAACTTCTGCAGGAAGCGGCCTGACGCTTTCTACCTTACCTGGGCACAACCGCCGGATGCGCGGTTCACCAGCTCCCTGAAACATTAAAAAAAAAAAAAAATCGGCGACCCCTCCGTACACAGCTTCCCTTCAGTCCGTTTGCTCACCTCAAAACAGTGCTCAGGAGGGAGAAAGCCTGTTCCCCCCTCCGCCCCAGAATAATAGGGAGAGGGGAAGAATCCATTTGAATTTGCATGATGAAATATTCAAGCTGACTCTACATAACCTTTCTAATAGACTTTTTCTTTCAAATATGCATGTGCGTTTAAATGCCTAAAAGACCAGTTAAATAAAGAACATGTTGACCTCTCTGGGTTGAGGCCCAGTTTGAGTCAGATTATATAACCCTGCAGCATCAGGAACTCCCCAGCAATGTGGCTCTCAGCTGCCTGAAAAAACGTGACTGCATTAAGTGAAATAAAACCAGAATAGTAAAAGTGAAATCTAAATCGGCATAAATATCTTCCTTAAAAGAAACTTACCTGTTGGGTTAAAACCTCCAACATCTTTTTATGTCATTTCGTTGTTTTGTTTTTCTTGGGGGTGGGGTGGGTAGCGAGTGGAGTCTATAAAATCCATTCCTAAGTAAGTCATGGATACTGGGAAAATATCTAGGGCCTCCAAATTTCAAAATAAAAGAAAACGCAGGCCCATGCAAAGCCGTTTCTGTTATGCCTTTTACAATTCCTCATTTAAAGACGGATACACACTCACATACACAATTGACTGCTGCCTGGGGAAATGTTAAAATGCATTTAGGGGCCTGGCTAAATGGAAATGCACTCTAAAAACACAGACACAGTATTTTGTTTTATCTGTTGCAAAAAAAATGTATTTGATTACTTGAGTAAAATTACAGTATCTCTGTTGTTAGTAAGTATTAAATGTTAAAGAAATTGGACCCCCCTTTCCTTTCAACTTTCCAAGAAAGTGCATGTAACAGTCCAATTATTTTCTTCCATACCTAATACAAAATAAACAAACACTATACCTGCTCTCTTGATCAAGAAGAAGCATTTGCTCTTGTAAGGAACATATGTACATTTGAATGAAAGTGATATTTCTTATTGTATATACAAGAGCATCTACATTTTCTCCACTGAAGGTTGTTCAAGATGCTATACTTAGCAGCATTGTGAAATTCCAGCACACATTTTCTATCGTGAATATACCTACAAGGCAAAATGTTACGTCTCAGTTTCAACTACCAAAACAACACTTGTTTTCTTTTTCTCTAAAGAATTCTGCGTGCTTATTACTGTACAGAAACTTATTAACATTGAAGACGACTCAAGTAAAAAGCACAATACAAATAGCAGTTCAAAATGGAAATGGTTAAATCTACAAAAAATAAAAGGTTGAATTTTAGAATAAAAATAAAAAAACCAAACCTTTCAAAGAACCACACTATTCAGTCTGTACTTTCAGTCCTTTCCTTAAATCTGTTTTGAAAGATTAGACAATGTGTTTGCTGATAAAATTTTCCAGCAGGATCAAAGTGTACATGTATATACAGACTTTATTAGAGATCTAATGCATCACTGAGGCATTGCATCAACACCAGATTCATATTAAACTGGATATAGAAAATAAGTTAATGCCAGATTACAACTGCCTAGCAGGGCAACTTGCAATTGCCATAAATGTTACAGCAAGTTTACAGCACTCTAGTCAATTAGTATTTAGTCCAAAATACAGAAGACCAAAGTTAACGCTTGCATTCTGTTTGCAAAGCAAGGTTATATCACTAATAAATAAGCTTTCTTAGAACTCTAAAGTTGAACAAGGTACAAAAGAATGTCTTCATAATGTTGTAGTTCATAGATCTGGGGAACAGAAGGAAGGGGCGGGGCGGGGTGGGGGGCAAGGAGTAGGAGGCCACCATAGGTTGCATTCTGAACAGGAATGAATGCTATGTCTCCAGCCCGAGCTGCTTTAACTCGTGACGATCTCCTTGCTGTCCTCCACGAAGCGGGTGAAGCGGAAGTTGGTTCCGTTCTCACTGCTTGCCATTTTCTCCAGGCCGGCCAGGGGAGCACTGGGCTCTGAGTTCTGGAGCCTCTCCAGGTTTCCCGTCAGCCCACTAATAGGTGAGCTGTTCCCACTGCCGAGGCTTCCAGGAATTGGAGGGATGCCACCGTTCTGAATGACGGAGATCTCGTTGGCCTTCATCGCCAGCCCGTTGGAGAGCGCTGCTGCATACTGATTCCAGAAGCTGGAAGGATCCCCACTTCCTGATCTTGCCGCCAAATCCTTCTGGAACATTTCTGGGAACTTGACGGGATTGCCTCCTAGAAATGTCATGGGGCCATCCACAGAGAGCCGCCGACCCCGCCGTGCAGGGGTGCTATTCCACATGTGAGTGCCCATGTGTACCTGAGATATGGGGAGGGCAGGCAGGGACACAGAGAGAGAGGGAAAAAAAGAGGAGGGAGAGAGAAGCTTAATAGCTGAATCTGTCTCAACTCATATCCCAAATGTCCACAAAGCAAGTGGCCTAAATGTCTATTCTCATCATGTGACAGACAGTGAAGGCAACAGGAACCATCCATTCCTCCCGTCTAGTAATAACATGTTCACTCTCTGCAGCCCTGGGCTGTCTCCCCTCTTCCAAGGCAAGGATGCCTTACTTACTCTTTTTTTATTACCCATATTTAGCTTATAATGGCCTCAAGCAAGCCAGGCAGTGGCGGATAGCTCCTTTCAGGGTTAGAATTGTTATGTCCACTCTCATTGCAATGGTAAGTATTGTATCTGACACCCTTTACCCTATAAATGTCCTTTTCAGATGGGGAGAAGGTATCCCTCCCTGATTGCCCATTGGAGGGCCTGTGTATGGGCAGAAAAGCCAGAAAGTAATTATTCATCTCACATTACCGGGAACAATCTCCAGAGAAATACTCTGTCAACAGAAAAATGTACACACTAAGAGCACTCAACTGTTGCTCTAGAACTTAAGCATATTTGCTTTATTTCCAACACATATCAGTAGGAAATGCTGTATAATCAATTATCATAATACCCATTAGCAGAGCAGTGACGTTATTGTTTTTAGACAAACAAACCATGCTGGACTGCATAGTTATGAAAAATAGATACATACACCGAGAACCCTAATTATTAAGTGATACGGGCAGCACACAGGCCACATGGAGGTCTTTAATCAATACCCCATGGCAACGCTAGGCTGTCTTCCTTGGTAGGTAAAGCAATTCATCTGGTGCACTTAGTGAGACAACAGAGAGAGGCCGCTGCTTCGCTTAGGTACCAAATTATTCAATGTGCACTGACATTCTGTGAGCTGCAGCTTGCTCTTGTTCCTGCCACGATCCTGACCCTCCCAGGCACCCTCGTTTCTCCCCCCGTCAACCATGTGCAGCAGGTTCCCTTGCAAGAGCTCTCTCCCTGAATATCTGGGCTGATGACTCTGGGGGCACGCATTATAGATAATCAATGGCAGTGGGACAGGGTTGATGGAGTGGGTATGGTACAGATAGAGCAAGGTACCTTAAGATTGCCTTTAGTTGTGAAAGCTCTTCCACAAATAGTGCAAGCAAAGGGTTTCTCTCCAGTGTGAGTTCTCTCGTGAATCTGCAGGGCACTCGATGAGGAGAAGGTTTTGCCACACGTATTGCAGTAGTGCTGCTTGGGAGTTCTCCTGGGCAGAGCAGGGAGCAGAACTGGGGATGTGGCAGAGGAAGACAGAGGCCCAGACGGGACGTGACTGGTGGGGGTGTCCTTACTGTCCTGAGGAGAAACATGCACGAAGCCGTTGACCTCTGTTTTGATGAGAGATGACAACGAGTTGGCGGGAATCACCGCTGAGTTCTGATTGGGGCCAAGGTTGGAACTGGGCTCAAAGAGCTGGGATGGCAGATCTCGCATCTGATGTGTCAACATGTGCTGCTTCAAATTACCCTTTGTGGAAAAGCCACGATTGCAAACTGTGCAAATAAATGGTCTCTCTTTGGTATGACTTCTATAGTGAATGTCCAAGGCACTCTGACAAGCAAATGTTTTGCCACAAATGTCACAAGCAGTGTTTTTAAATTTACCCCGGTCTCTAAAAGGGAAGAGGATCCCCAAAGAATCTTCTTTGATGATTTTCTCTGCGTGACTAGATGTCAAATCCAAAGCCCCACCATTCACTGGGGTGGGAGACAAACCATTGGCAAACTCGCTTGGGACCGCTCTCTGTGGTTTGTCCTCAATGCTGGGTGACTTGTGGAACTCCTGCGTGCTGTTGGACGGGGACAGAGCCTGCATGGAAGAGGTAGACTCTGAGATGGCTGGGCTGCCAGCACTTTGGCTCTCCATGTCACCACCCACTGAGGATGAATCATTGGTCAGGACATCCCCCTCAACGGACCCATTTTCCACTGACTTCAGGCTGGCCTGTAGCTGCTCTGCTAGGCCAGCATTGATCATCTTCATCTGATTTTCCAAAGCAGCGATGCTCGACATCTCGAGGGGCAAAGGTGAAGAGGATAAGCTGTCTTGGGAGGCGTCTGCAGACTTAGGTGTATCGGGGATGCTGCCCTCAGGACAGTCTTCCATGTTTTCATCAGAGAAGTTGTCTAGGTCATCAAAATTTTTCTCATCAAAGGAACCTGTGTCAGACTCCATGGACTCAGAGTAGCTGTCGGGGACTGGGGTGTTGGGGATCTGGCCTCCCATATGCATTCGGATGTGCTGCTGCAGGACCACAGCATTCGTGAACTTCTTCTGGCAGATGGGGCAGGAATGCTGGACTCTGAGTGGGGGCATAGCACGATGGACACTGTAGTGGGTTTTAAGATTCCCTTTCGTGGTGAAAGCCCGGCCACAGATCTTACACTTAAAGGGCCTCTCCCCAGTGTGTGTCCTGTAGTGCATTTTCAAGGCGCTCTGGCAGCTGAGAACCCGGTGGCAGATGATGCACTCATTGGGGTCAGTGGCCTTCTTGTCAATGTTTTCTACCAGTTGCTGAAGCTTGGACGTCTCTGATGCCTGGGCTGAGTCCAGGAGTCCCCCAAAAGGAAACTTGGCCTTGAACTGCTCGGACATGAGTGGCAACAAAGGGTTGGTGAAGGTGGTGGCACTGCCCACGGGGCCGCAGTCTGCCGCTGGGGAGCTCAGGACGCTACTGCTTGCCATCGGGACTGAGTTGGTGACCATGCTACTCTCTTCGCTTTTGCCACCAGAGGGTGGCAGAGTGGACCCTTCGGCTTCCTCTGGGAGCACACCTAGGTTTCTTGTGGCTGGCTCAGGGCCCCCGGAGTCACTTTTGACTGAGCCTGGGGGGCTGGTGGCAGAGTGGCTGATGGGGATGGGGGCTGGCTCTTCTGTCTTGATGAAGGGTATGAGGCTTGGGAGGGTCGGGGGCAACGGCAGGCCGACTGAAGTGGTCAGAGTAGGCAGGACTGGTTTGGTGTCTAGCCAGCTGGTGACTGGCTTCTCTGGAGGGATGGACATGCCATATGGGATGCCAGTACTCGTGGGGATATTGTCCAAATGCTCAGGCACAGGATAGGGGTTCATCTGGATATGAGGGTATTTCTCTTTGTGGCGCTGAAAGTGGACTTTCAAATTCCCCTTGGTGGAGAACCTGTTCCCGCAGATGTTGCACTTGAACGGCCTCTCTCCAGTATGGGAACGCAAGTGGATCTGCAAGGCACTGTCACTCCCAAAGACCTTCGCGCAGAACCTGCACTTGTGTTTGAAGAACGCCTCATCGGAAGTACTTTTCGCTTCAAAGGCAGTGACATTTGGTGGCTTGCTTTTTCTTTGCTGGGCCAAGGCAGACAAGGAGTTTAAATCCTCTGCAGTTGTTCCGATGTTGGGCAAAGGGCTGGGGAAAACCGAGTTAGCGGAGGCTGGCTGAGGTAGAAGTGGATTAGACGCAGGACTTAATAAACTGCTTATTGCAAAAGCTGGTGAGGACGATGATGAGACCGCTGGGTTGCTGACATGGGAGGCCCCAGCACTTGAAGCCACTTTTTCAGAGGACGGGGTGGTAACTGCCGCTGCCAATATGTTCATATTGGGAGAAGAGCCGCTGTTGGATGGAATGATGGTGTTGCCAGAACTGCTCTGAGGTAGCTGGATTGGGGGTAGCTGTTTCACACCACTAATGCTGGCAGATTGGCTGGCGAGGCTCTGTGCCAATCCAGCTGCTGCTGCCAGCTGCTGAGATAAATGGGAACTTAGCGTGGACAAGGGGTTGGCAGATGTTCGTAAAGTACCTTGAGAAGGACTAGAAGATGTTGGCAAGTCTGCGTTCTGAGAAGCCAACAGCAAGATTTGGTGACGAATCTGTTCGATCAATTGCAGCTGGTGGATCTGCTGCTGCTGCAGAGCTAAGAGTTGTTCCATGAGGGCTGGGACAGCCAGCTTGCCCCCAGAGGCCCCGCCGCACCTCGCTTCCTGGGAGAACTGGGCCACCGCCACCTTGGTGCTCTGGAGGTTCTCAATGATGACGTTGCTGTTGATCACGGAGAAGTTGCCCAGTGTTGTCAGGTCCCCGAGTTGAGGTAGAGAGGTTGTGATCGCTGAGGTACCTGTGGAGGAGCCGCCACTGCTGCTGCTGCTGCTGCTGCTGCTGCTGCTGCTGCTTGGGGCGGTACTGCTGTGGCTGCCGCTGGAAGTGCTGTTGCCGCTTTTGTTAGCAACCGGGGCCTCCACCTCCATGGACTCTTCCCTGTCAAGTCGGTTGTGTTCTGAAAGGTCGCTGCAGTCCACTTGATCTGTTTTGTTAACTGTGTCATTCATTTGTTCATCAGGATTATCGGGAGGGGGGCTGGGGGAGAAGGTTTCGGGTGGGGAGGCTGGATTTTCATTTACGATTAAAACTAATTGATTTTTAGTACAGTTCTTCTTGTGGAGCAGAAGATCTGATAATTCAAAGAACTCGGCACAGCACCGGCCACAGACGTGGGCATCCTTGCTCTTAGTAGGGCGACTCTGTTGACCCTTTTCTGTGTCTCCTACAAATGTCAAAAAGGTGCAGGGTTAGAAAAGGGGCCAGGACACACAGTCACCTATGACTTAAAAAAAAAAGAGGCTAATCAATGGTTTTCTACCTGCAAAACTCAAAAATGTAGCCCTTGAAAACCAATCAGTATTACCTAAGAACATCCATAATTAATTTGTAAGGGTATGGAGGAATTCCTATCCAGGCGGGATTTCAGAGAGTCATGGCCTTCAGATAATTCATCAAAATATAAAATACTACAAATGGGAGACACTGGTGCATGATGAAATTCCATAGCAAAATATTGATTTCCAATCTTTTATACACCTTATTGTCTACTCGTCCGGAGAGGGTCCACAAACCATTCTGAGGACTTATTAGGCTCTTGAGTTTCTGTCAACCTTATTCATTTTCAACCGACTCAAAGATATCTGTGACAGTTTGTTCTGTCACTAAACTAATTTGTAGTCATTCAGGTTCCAATCAGTTGTTGACAAGGGGGAAAAAATGCATATCACCAAGCTGTAGACTGACAACTTGAAAATCACCTCAAGCCCCTACCTCGAACCTGCGCTAAGTCTGATCCGTGACAAACACACTTTAGTCCCATCAGTAACAAATCCTCCAGACCGTTCCTCAAAACTCACTTGAACACAAAGGGACGGCAACACACACAATGAAGAGAAACACAATAATCATAATCCATTACAAGGCTTGCCTGGCACCTATATATCACCCCATGGCATGTTTATTTTTAAAATTAAAGATGTAACTCCGGCTACCATTCCACTAATCAAAGAATATATGCCACTATGCTCCAAATGGCAACATTATGCCGCTAAATATTTCATCAAAAGTGCTCTCTATGTCTATAAAAACTGGCACAAGATTTACATTTCTGATTAAACATCAACTTCAAGAAGGATGTGCAGTTGAGAAGCGCTCCCATCTCCTAAGAAATAATTCTTGGTTTAGAGTTTGAAAATGCTTTGCAGCTCTCCTTGTCTGAATGCCTTTAAAAACAGTTTGCTCTTAACTGTTATCAATTGTTTAACAGATTGTCCTGAACCTTTTATTATAAAAATCCCTTTTTTTCATGTTTGTTTCCATTGGTTGCTCAGATGTCTTCTCACTAAGATCCATTTGTAAATTAAACAGAAAAATCTCTAACTCCAAGCTAACATCCTATTCAAAGACAGGATGGCTTCCCATTGTTTGCCCAGCATGGGGAACACCAACTTCTGTTGTACAAATGGTGTGTGGTCATCTACGAAGGCTGTGGAAAAAAAAAAAAACTGTTTAATTCAAGGATTACCTCCCTGCATGCTTTTCTGCAGAACTGAATCAGATAATAGGTAGTTTCCATGACTTCCAAATTGAATCTCCCAGAAAACTTGCAGAAAACAAAGTAATTGCACATATGAATAAATGTAAAATCAAAATGCTGCTTTTTTCAGTAAACTTAAAGTCCATTGGAAAGGTTCAGCTGTTTGCCTTTTTGTAGTAAACACTTTAAAAAACTTGACTAGTTTTGCATTCCAGAAAATAAAAGTAATACCTAAATACTAACTGCTGGAAATTCCTTAACTCTGTTTGCCTTGAGTGATGCCGAAGTTGATTAGAATCCCTGGTGAAGTATGCCAAATGTATGCACACTTTATTCACTGGGAGTGTTATTTGAGTAGCTAAGTTATACTTAACAAGCTAGCCTTCCTAATACCCATCTTTTAATCTCCACGAGGGTATAGTGCAAAATGCATTAACACCAGCAAACAAATCTTAGTTGTAGCAGAAAATACCAATAATGATTTGGTTTTAATTTAATGTTTAATCATCCTAATTGGCACTGGATTCCTATGCACATGGAAGGTGCTGTTTTAAGCACTTTCTGCTTCTCCCCCTGCCTTAAAATCATATAAACAAAATATTAGATGAAATTTGCTAAAGTTATGTTGCTTAACTTGGGACAAAAATAATGTGACAAAAATTCTCTTTAAAGCTTCTTATTTTGACAACCAATTTTAAATGATGCATCCATTTCAGATGCTTATTTTAAACTAGGAAATGCAATTCCTAATATATTCAACAGAAATGTTATTTCTTTCTCTTTGCACATTTCCATATGTAATGGTTATGTTTCCATCTACTTTTACAGCCAATTATGAAGGAACAAAAGCTATTCTGTTTGTTCACACATTTTCAACAAAATGCATTAAAACTATTATGTCAGCATGTTCTATTAAGCTCTGCATTCAGTGGAAAATACTTTTCAACCAGCTCACATTTATCAAAACATAAAGCCACTTTAAAACACAGTTTTGCTTGGTCAGCTGGGCTTAGACAAATAATGACAGATTCAGAACTAAATAACTAGCAAGGGAAATCAGAAAACTGACTTCATCAATTGTACACATTACAATGTAGTTGCTTCAAATATTTAGCACATCTGTGCTCACGATTAAAAGAGATTTTAATTCTTTATAACTTGCAAACATCTGATATTCTCATAATATATAGAGAAAATAAAAGGAAGGTTACTTTACAGGATTTAGCTGATTATTATTTTCCTGCACTCGAATTCTGCATTTGTGCTGCCTCAAGACTCACTTGAGAATTTTCAAGTTTTTCAGTCAACATTTTTATATTTAGGATTGTGCTAACTGGATGGAAAATATAGATGTTTAAAAATAAATGCAAATGCCTGCTTGCTTTTAAGAGATTGTTAAAAAGTTGTCCATATTTTAGCTTAGGTTTTCACAACATTTTTAATAAGCTGACATTTGATCTCACTGTAGAGTGAACTAATTTAATTTCCTGATGTTTATGAACACCCCCACATCCCCAGAATACTGGTATCTATTTTGATTTATTTCAAAAGCAGGTGTCGCTACACTGTAATAATTCTTAACTTGAAATCTATCTGCATTTGGAACAAAATTCCAAGGAAACAGTCTTTTATTAAAAAAAAAAAAAAGACAAAACATGAGGACTAGTTGGACTCTTTACCAAAGGGAATATTTTAATTTGTAGTAATTTGTAGTAAGATACACACACACACACACACATTCTCTCTCTCTCACACACACACACACACACACACACACACACACACACACGAACATGTTCTAATTCATTTTTCTGATTGTCTGCTATCTTGTATCTCTCTCAGTAATCTGTTACACAGGATTGCAACTGGTGACCCCATTATAGTAAATACAGTTGCCTTGTTCCTTGTACTATAGTGAAAATAACATTCCTGTTCCTTTTCTATGGATTTTGCATACAGATTAATTTTGTAAGCAACCCTAGTCAGATAGCAAAATTTAAGAAGCAGTGGTTTTCTAAGTATGTGCACACAAACAGATATTTGGAATTTTCTGGGCCTTTTGTTAGGGGGAGGGGAAGAGTGATGTTATACCTCCACCAAATTTATACTAAAATCCCAGATGCTTTAGTTCCTGTTGTACAATTTAGGTACTTGATGCCTAACTCAAATTTGTCAGTTTTTCATCATCTGAACTGCAGAGTTGGAAGCAGAAAATTGAAGTGTTCTACCATATCTGTCTACTGAGAAAATAAAAATAAAACTATGCCCCACACAAAAAGGTTTAGCCAGCCAGGAAGGGAAAAAACAAAACAAAAAACAAACGCAACCACCTTACTCTACCAGATTTAGTTTTCTTTTTTGGAGCTCTTCAGAAAGACACTTCACTGTACTTCCCATTATCTTAAGGTTGCATTTACCTTTCTTAATAGAATTTCTCATGATAGTGGTTTTGGAGTCCTTAATTTTAACAGCCTGTTTCTTTCTTTTTTTTTTTTTTTATCACAAACATATTTGATTGATTGGTCTTTTTTTTTTTTTTTTCTGCATCGACCCGGGAAAAGTCTGAATCCAAATGGAAAAGTCTGAATCCAACTTAGGATTCCAAAGAAATTTTAAACACTACGACATATGCTGTGCATATTTTCTGTGATGTCTAAAGTTTCCTCTATGTGATATGCCACCAAATGACAAATTTCCTGGTACCCTTCAAGTTCACTCACTGTTCTGACGGGGATTATAGTATTCTCTTGTGGAAGAATACGAGTGAAATCTCTGAAAAAATAACAACATGGACGAGGCATTGCTTTTAAAATAGTGATCCAAGCCCACCTAATGTACACAATAAATGAAAGGGGAAAATGTCTTTCCCATGGATGAATCAAACTGAACACTAGATGGGGTTCCAGTTGCAAGGGTTTGTTCAAAAACTTCTTTGTGGCTTTCCTATTGCAGTGACGCGTAAAAAAGAGACTCCTTAAGGCGAGATCTAAACTTTGACTACATAAACATTGGCAAAGGCACAAGAAACTAAATCCCTGTTGTTTGAGGGTAAAACTGAGCTATGGGAACTACCTGTCAATCTTCCCCTTTGGGGGTCTGGCATCTGAGGGTGACAGGGGAATAAGGTTAGGAAAAGACGCCAAGCTGATAAGGTGAAACTAAAATAAACTACTAACTTCCTGCTAAGTGACTAGCAGGATTCAATTTGGGGGTCACTGGGAAGATACTGAAGGACATATTATGATCTGGACCTTGTCACCTTTGCATGGGAGGAGGCTAGCAAAGGTTAAAACAGCTTGACACATCTAGGTTTTCTAAAGTCTGGCACACAAACTTTTTTCTTTTTTGGGGGGAGGGGTGTTAGTTCTTTGGTTAACTTTCCACCTCTTTTGCCAAACTACTTCAGTTTTAATAATCTAAGAACATTTTTGGAATATTCTGGTGCTATCTGCACCAAGAAGTGTCTCAGAAACACCTAGTTGAGGTTGTAGAAGGAATTTATTCTAGTTCCTACACAGAGCTTAGCTTTTGACAATTTCAAAAACTTAATCAGTCTGCCTATTTCTGTCCCAGTAAGATCTCCACCATAAAAATGTGGAGTTCTACCTTCTAAAAGGTTCTGTTGGTAAAGACAACTTGCTACCTCCAAAAGTATAAAGAAAACAAATAGAGCCCCCAAAGAAGAACCTATACATTGGCACTTGTGCCAATGAACTCTAGGGGAAACGTGATGTAAAATAAACCACAAAACATTCAGTATCACATATTCACTTTCACACATACTACCCTCATGCCTAACTAGACTTTGCTCGTTTATGTGTTTGTTTTTTAACATTTTACAAAGTATGTGCAGCCTGAAGCAAATCACAAAAAAACAGTTTGCATTTTCTCATTCAGAATCTTCCATTATGACAAACTTAAAACAGCTCTGATTAAACATGAATTCTTTCCAACTGCCTCATCTTGCAGGTGTTTTTTTTTTTTTTTTTTTTTTTTTAAAAAAAGCAATTAATTACAGTTCTTGCTAACCTTTTGGGCCCAGTGATCAATGTGCTGCTATAAAGCTGCTCTAAATGAGCAAATTACTTTGGTTAAATAATAGAATTTCATTATTAATATAAATAAGAGGAATTTTTATGATACTTCATATGATTGTTAGTGTTTTATCTGCAATTCATCGTGTTTCATTCTTCTAATATTATCTTTTCCTTGAAAAAATTGAGCACCAAAATACTTTTTAACTAAATGAATGGAGTCTAAACGGGCCATCCATGTAGAAGTTACAGAAATCTCAAAAACGCCATCAAAGGAAGAATCCCATCACACACACACACACACACACACACATACACGCACACATGCATTCATGCACACACAACACATAACTGAAATCCCAATTTATAGTAAAGAGCCCACATTTAAAATCATTAGATTGTAATATTCCCTTTCCTAAGAATTATTTAACTTGATAAACAATCTTTCCAGTAGCAGTCATCTTTCTGCAAGTAATTCAAGACTTGTTGAATATCATTTAGGAGACAAGTCATATTTGCCATAATCTTGGTTTCATAAGAAGCAGAAAAATTACCAAATTTAGAGTGTTTCTGGCATAGCAGCTGCACACTAAAGTAAAATAAAATACCAGCATCCTGAAATCGACCAAATACTCGTTTTTGTTTTTGTGTTTGTTTTTGTTTTTTGTTTACACTTGCTTCAGATGAAGCTGTCTGTGTGGCTCCTTAGCATGGTCTGGGTTTTCTTTGTAAGCACACACACACTCAAACACACACAGGCAGGACACACAACACCAAGCAGCCCTAGCTGCTTTCAGCTTTGGGAGCCGCTTCTTTAGGGCTCCTGTAACTTGGGTCTACAAACTTTTCTAGGTCTCACTCTGGGTAGAAGTCATACAATCTGAGGTGCTGACAAATGAGAAGTGCATGAACTAGATTTAATTTGGTATGTTTCATATTTCACTTGTCATATTTCAAAGACCATCTCAAGACATAAGAAAAGGTAATCAGAATGTTTGAAAAGGGGCTTGCCTTCTAAAAATGTAACAATGTTTCTTTACATAAAAAACAAAACAAAACAGAAAATCCAGCTACTCCTACAAGTATGGGTTATATGTGGGGAGAAGAATGAGATTGCTGAACTCACTGCAGAAAAGGTGACTTTTAAAAGGTAACCTTGAGTTATGTCATGAACTTTCAATGCCATTTATTTCAGAACTACTCCCAAATAAAAAGAACTGGAGTATGTTAGGCCCTCCTGTATGTCCAGCGTTGGGGGAGTATTACTTGTGTACTAATATTATTACAACACACTAAATCCTGAAACCCTATTACAAAATCTACCCTCTAGGCAACTTCTCCCAAACTTATTGTTCAACCATGTAAAAACAGTCATAACCTAAAACCATTACTACTGAAGAAAAAGAGGAGGGGGTGGGGAGAGGTGAGGAAAGAAGGCTGGGAGGGGGTGTTTCCTAGGGAGCCCCTAACAGTTTACTGCTTCTTTAGGACAATGTACCAGCTTTGGGGAAGAAAAAAGAAAGGAAGGAAGAGAAAGAAATCAAAAGAAGGAGAGAAAAGAGAAAGAAAGGAAACTTGATTGAGTTACTTAACTAACTTACCTCAGAGCTCAAATAAACTAAACTGAAAAAAATAGTACTAATAAAGAATAATGGTAAGAGGTAGTGAACTCCTTTTATATTATTGCTTTATGAGAAGACTTAACTATTAAAAATTCCTGATACTGAAGGCAAAAGGCAAAGATCTAGCACGCATCATTTCTCCTCGAAGGCCGAGACTTTTTTTTTTTTGAAAATGTAGAAAACCAGTACAAATTTACAAAACACACTAGAAAATGCTCTCTTATCTCTAGTTTGCTATTTTGTGTACAAACTGTTAACCTGAACAGTTTTCCGGTGCAAAAGGTCTCACCAGAAACTTCAGGAAAGATGAGTGTGGGTGCGGGAAGCAGAAGAAACTAAGCTGAGAAAACCCAGAAAAATACTCGGCGCAGCTGCTGCGGCCTTGGGTCATCTCACCTCGATCTACCCCGCGTGCTCGCTTTCGCTTGGGGTGGAAAGCGGGGTTCAGCGGCTGTTTTCAGCGGACTGCGAAATCGCAGAGGCCATAGGTAAGGATTCAAGCTTGAGGAACTACTGGGGGCCGGGAGGAGGGTTATTGTAAAGCATTTCTTAATTAATTTCAAGTCCCCCATTTTTTTTACAGGGATCCCAAGTCAGGATTCCTCTTTCCTGACAGCAGGGGTAAAGGGAGCGGGGGTCCCTTCGCTTCACTGTGCCCCAGCTCTACCGAGAAGCAGGCCTCTGGGAAACGAGCCGGGGACCTGCGGGCCCGGGCAGCCGCAGCTTAGTGGGCTGAGGTGCCGATCAGGGGCACGCTTCGGAGCTCTGTCGGGGCCCAGCTCCCTCCTTCACACCCCAAAATGCCGCCTAGGGCGTGGGCATCCCGAGCGGCATCGGGAGCCGCTGAGACCCCGCCGAGATGGCTCCTTGTGCGTCCTCCCACAGCCAAGAAGCCAGCATCGTGCCGGGACGACCCGGGGACCCGAGTCCGGGCGCCGCCGCACCGCCTCGGGCGCTAGGCCTAGGAGCTTTGAGGCCGGTACAGTGAAATACCTTTAGGAGCAAGGAGGGATTCCAGGTGTCCTCCCTCTGTACCCCAACTCCCTGCCCGGATCTCTTCCGCTCTCTGCCATAGCTCCCACACACAAACTTTGTTCTGGACTTGTTCAGCCCCTTCGGGACCCACAATTGTCGCCTCCATCGGAGAAAGAGAGTGCTCCTGTTTCAGGGGGGATTCCACTCTGGCTGGCCACCCGCAAACCTGAAAAACTATTCTATGACTTCTTCCCCGATCCCCCTGGAAGTAGGGAGCACCACGATCCGCAGAGGGCTCATATCAACAATAAAGATTTTGGGGGGCAGAGGGTGCAAGTGTTGGGGAAGAGATGCGGAGATAAACTTTGCGAGCCAGACCCCGACACTTTCCCCGTCCGTTTGCACCGTCTCCGGAACAACTGGCGGCCAGCGGCACTCTCCACCCCGGCAGCAACCCCAGCGGGTCAGGCGCGGGTGCCCCGACACCAGTCCCCATCTTCTTGCAGGTCTGAACCTCCAAAGGCACCCCGTTCTGCCGCGCAGGCCGAGGGGGAGTGTGCGTGGGGGCAGGGGGGCGCAGCGAGCTCCTCCACGCTCGGAGTTCAGCCCAGCGCCCGAAGTAAACTTCCTTCCCGCTGGCAGCAGGGCCGGGCGGCGGAGGCCGGGCCGGGGGCCCCGGGGCCGGCGCCGGGAGCGCTAGGGGCCCCGTGCGGTCAGGCGGAGACGACCTCCGCCCTCACCCACGCCTCATGGGGCTCCCGGGCCCCGGCCGCGGCTGGGATCCCCGGAAAAGCAGGGACGGAGGAGCCAGGCCGGCATGCCCGCCCTCTTTCCCCCGGGAGGACCCAACAACTCCGGAAAGATCCTGCCGGGAGATGTGCTCCTTTCCCCGGGGCAGCGGGGGAAAGCCCAGCAAAGGCACATTGAAAATTAAAAAGAAAAAAAAAATTACGCCGAGTGGAAGAAGCAATCCGGGCCGCGGCGGCGGCGAGGTAGGGCGCGCGGGGGCCAGCCGGGTGTGCGTGGGTCCGAGTGTGCGTGAGTGTGAGTGCGTGTGTGTGTGTCCACGGCGCGGGCCGGAGCACTCACCATCTCGCCGGGGGAGCGAGGCCACTTCGGGGTCGGATTGGAAATGTTGAGGCTTCGCTTGCTTCCTCCGAGACATGCTGGCTCAAACATCAGCTGGGGCAGAATAAAAAATTACTAAAAAAAAATCTTCTCAAAATTACGGAAATCGAGCGGCGGCGGCGGCGGCGGCTCCCCCCGCCCGCCGGCCCGCCCGCCCCCTCCCCGGCTCCCCGGCCCCGGGCGCAGCGCGCATGTGTCCTGCTATAATTATGATTATCAATAATGCATTGCGATTAATCATAGAGGGGTTCTTTGAAAGGCGATTGGCACCGGGCCAGCGCTATTCAAACCCGCTCGCCTTAATCAATTAGTTCGTGATTTGCTGCAGACCCCTGTCTCTCCGCGCGCTGGCCCAATAAGCCGGCCGCGGGGCTGGCTCTGCGCTCCGCGCCGCCCGACACTGGGTTAACCCTCTTTGCGACCGCCCGGGACTCCGCGGCCCGGCCGCCGGGGGCCGGCCTCCTCTCCACTGCGGGCCCGGCGCCCCGGCGGGCGCCCCCCGCTCTCTCCCTCTCCCCTCCCTCTTCCCTCCCTCCTTCGCCCCCCTCATCCAGGGCTGGGCCGACCCAAATTAGCATGCCCTCCCCGGAATTGAGCCGCCCCGGGTGGGGGGTGGGGCCGGGCGGCGGGGGCTGGGGACCCGGGCTGCCTGCGCGCTGCGAACTTCCCAACTCGGGCGCGAGGCGCGCCGGCCCGCGGGGGGAGGGAGTCCCGCGGCGGGATCTGGGGGGAGGGCGTCCCGTTTCGTGAGTGTTTCTTCGTTTCTTTAAGAGCTACCAGAAAGCAGCCCACCCCCACCCCTATTAAAAAAAAATAAGCGAGTGGGGAAGAGCCAGCCCCACGCCGGTCCGCCTCCCGCCCACGGCTCGGCCTCCCTCCCGCCTGGCTCGGCGCTCCTCCGCCCCGAGTTCTCCATCCCCTGGATCCCGGGCTCGCGGGGGCGCGGAGAAGAGGATCCAGGAAAGGTTTGGGAACCTGATGGGTTTGTGGCTGGGGGGAGGGGCAGTTTTCCCGCCACCCCATCCCCTCCCCGCCAGGGGCACTGATCCTCCAGCTTCTTGCTTGCTGCCTCGCTCCCTTTCTCTACCTCGGACATTCCCAGGACAATTAGGGCTGAAGTTTTCGGGAGAAGCAGCCCCGAGCCCGTGGGATAAGGGGGCGGCCCGGCTCCGCCCAGGACCCCTCCCGGACCTCCCCCTCGGCTGCCCCGGTTGGCTGCAGGGCGCGTCACTCCGCGGGGAGGCGGCGGCAGCGGTGGCGCCGCAGAGCCCCGGGCGGGCAGAGAGCGGGGACCGGCCTGGGCTCGGAGTTCAGCTCCGGCCGGGGGGAGGGGAGGGGCTGCCGCTCACCCTGAGCGCAGCAGCCCTCCCCGGCCTAGGGAGACACGGCCCGGGCGGACCGGGCACTGGACTGGGCCAGTCCCCGGGACCCCTGGGCACCCCGCCCTGGGGAGGGGGCCGCGCCCCAGCCTTCGGGGACGAGGTGGCGGCGCAGAGGCGGAAAGCGGGGTGGGGGGAAGGCGGTGGGGAGGTGTTCTGTCCGAGGCTGCCTGGCGGCGCGGAAGCTCGCCTCCACTTTTCGGGCACTTGCCGAGCGCGGCGCCCAAACTTTTCGCTCTATCACCATCTCCCCCAAGCTGAGATGCAACCTCCCTACCCGCACCCCAGAGCCCAGAGCCAGGAGCCCGATCCCTCTGCCGGGCTCAGGCGCCCGCGAACCTGAGACTCGGTACGCGGCTCAGCCTAGCTCTTTCCCCTCGCGCCTCGGGGTCTCCTCGCTCCAAGGTTCTCGAAGTCTTGCGCCCGAAGGACTAAACTAAACTAAACTTCGGCTGAGTAATGGGGGAGGAGGGGGGTGCAGATACACAATCCCTGCCCTATCTCGCGATCAGGAAAGGAGAGGGCTGATAAGGACGCCCCAATTCGCGAGCGCCCTTGCGTCTGGCCGGTGACACGGTCGGTTCGCGCGAAGTGGGCACCAGTCTCCCGAGCCGACTTCGGGTACTCCGGACCCGTACCGCGCTCCCGTAGAGGACCCTTCCCTTTCTCTTAGCTTCTTAAATCTTTTCTTTTCTTTTAAGGTGTAAATGTGTTTGTGTGCCTGTGAATGTTTCTGTTTTTCATCTGCTGACTTTATTATTTTTTTATTGGTGTAACTTCTCCCTTCTTTCTCCCTGCTCGTCCGTTTTCCACCTTTTCTCTTACTTTCTTATCTTCTGCTCTCGCTCACTCCCTAACACACACATTCACACTCTCTCCGCCTCGCTCTCCCTTTCTCCCCAGGTCCTGATGGGTACAGTAGATTTTGATAAAAAGACAAACGAAGCTATCAGTGGGGCTGATGTTGAAGAATGAAGATAATAATGTTTCCATAGGTGGTGCTTCAAATGCCATTATTTCTCACTGAATATTTAAAGAGATCCCTCGGCAAAGATGGATCTGCGCGCTCCTGGGGTGTTAGCAGCTCGCTTCTCCCAGACCCCGGGAACGTGTACGGCAGCACGTGTAAATCCCGCAACCGCCCCCATCTCACAAACAGGGGTCCTCTCACACCCACCAATCCACACTCTCCCAGGTACACGAACGCGTTTGTGTGCACTTGCACACTCCTTTCCCGGAATGTGCCTGTGTTTGGAGCCGTTCGCAACCTTCTCTAACAATCTTGGCTTCTTGAAAGTCCGGGTCTCCCGGGCACCGCATGCAGCCAGGAACCTAGCGGAGCTGGCGGTCCCGCAAAGCTTTTCTCCTGGTGCGCGCCGCGTGCGCAGCAGGAAGCTCCCGGGAATAACTTAACACGTGTTTGTTGCTTGGTCTACGTGTGATTTAAGATTAAGTGTAGGAAAAAAAAAAAAAAAACTTTCCTTCCCCCCCAAAAAACACCACAACAAACAACCAAACGAAATGAACATGCAAAAAGCAGCTTCGCGATGTTTAATTAAAAATGGGCGAGCAGAGACGAATAAATTGGGGGATCCAAACTTTAATAACTTTTTTCGTTTTTTTGCATCCTCGACGGCATAGAGGCGGGCGTTTCGCTCTGCGCTTGGCGTCCCCCGCTAATTTCTTGTTTGTTTTCTTTCCCTCGGTGGCCCCGGGAGAGGAGATGGGAGGTGGAGGAGGGGGGGATGGGAGGAGGGGGATGGTCGGAATGGCGGGGAGAGGAGAATTGGTCTTTATTGTTGATGGCAATACATCAATTACGGGCCATTGTCTCGGTCCCAAGTTCCGTGGTTCTCTGGTGCGGGCACCACAGTGTCAGGGCGCTGGCGAGGCTCCGCGTGCCGCGATGCAAAGAAATACTTACATCAATAAAAACAGAAGCAGAGTGGGGGTTAATCTTTATTTTTGTGCGGGTCGAAAGTAGGCGGCAAGCGGGAGTGAGGTGCCACTGCTGGAGTCCCTCCACACGCCCTGCTCACCCCAGAGACCTGCGCGCTCTACGTGCGGTCGCGCCCTCCTAGCCCTGGGTGGAGGTGGGGTTGGGGGGGCACTACTGGGGAATCCGGGTAGCGAAGTTTGGACTTGCAGGTTCCGCGAGAGGGCCTGGTACTTAGGGGCTGATCCGCAATAGCGAATGGGGATAGCCCGAAGTGAGGCGGCAGCTGCGCCGGGGTCGCGACCTCGCTGGCGGAGAGGAACCGCACCCGGGGGAGGCGCTTGGCGAGTTTTGCAAACTCCCATCTTGGGGGAGTGATGCTTGTTCCTACTAATACGTCCCCTCAGTTTTCCCAAGTCCTAGAGTGTCCTTGGTGGGTTGGCGGGGCCGAAGGTCTGTGCCCCAAGGCCGCAGGCCACAACTGGGGTCCCAGCCATGAGGTTTCCAGGCTTCTTCGCTCAACCTCTGGTCCTACGAAGGGCAACGTGGGGGGAGTCAAGGCTCCCGCATTCTGAGGCCTGGTTCTTCTACCCTCAAAAGTATCTTGTGCTGGCCCGATCTGACCTCGGGTCTGGGATAGGGCCTGGAATGAGGCCTTGCCTGGGCCCCAGACCCTCTTTTCCGTTCCGTTGACGCTGCTTGGCCACCCTACCCCAGAAATGGAGGACGCCTCCAAGCGCTTTCCCTGCACCCCTGTTTCCTCAGTCCCCAGCTCAAGGCCCCGCTGGCCCCCGGCCGAGGCTAGGAGGGCAGTAGTGGAGGTTTCGTTTTCTTAAGCAAGGCAAAAAGCGGCGAAAAGGCGGCAGCAGAGCCCCGGGGGCGGGGGAGGAGGCACATCGATGGTATCAACATTATTGATGGGGAAACGTTCGGGGCAGGAGCCCGGAGATCAGGTTCCCAGTCCCTCCCCTGCCCGGAGGTGGGTGGGACAGAGCGGGTGGCCAGCTGTGTGTGTGTGTGCATGTGTGTGTGAAGGGGGGGGGGGGGGTTCCTGAATGCACCCGCATTAACCACCCGGGGTTTATTTGTATTTTCCTTGTCTGAAAGTTTGCGGGGGCAGAGGGAAAAGAGGAAGGGTTGAGGTGGCTTGTACCCTCTAGCCCTTAGGGCTCTTAACTAGGGTTGGGGTTGGGGTTGGAGTCAGGGCTGGGGGTGGGGGGCTGCGGGGAAAGCAGGGAAAAAATGACAGAAAAAAAGATCAAGTTTGGAAAGCTCTCAATAGATTCGGTTATTTTTCCAAACCCCGGGACTTCGCTTCCCCGGGAGTTTCAGAAACTGCTTTCCTACTGAACTGCTGTCACTCAATCCTAACCTCTCTTAGAACACTGGAGCGGCTTCGAACCCGAGGTCTGGAGCAGGCTCGGGTAGGTACCCCGCCCCTGGCCAAGTCTACACTGTGCGCCCTCGGCGCACTCGCTCTCCAGCAGTTCAATACCAGCAGCAAAACGCACGTTTTTGGGGGGACTCTCGCCGCCCGCCACCAAGGGCTATCTCCAGACGGGCGCCGGGTGCAGCGCCGTGACCGGGCGCCCTGGCGCCGGCTCGGGAGCGAAATTCAGCGGTGGCAAGCGGAGGGTGGGCTTGGTAACCACCCGCGCGCGCCCGAGCCAAGAGTCCCGTACTGTCTGCCCGCGGCAAAGTTCGTCTTTCTCCGCTTGGAGGGCCGTTCCTACACCGGTATTAAGAAACCGACTTAGCTAGCGACTGCAAGTGCTTGCGATTTTGACTTTCCGTCCACATTTGAGCATCTTGCACTTAAATTCACTGCGCCCCGCATGCAACAGTGCCTCGCCAAGGGGCCTCTGGGTATGAAATTCCTCCCAGAGGAAATGTCCCGACGACGTAGAGAAAGTGGAAAAGGCTAATCGAATTTATAAAAAGAAAACCTTTCCTTCCTTTTGGTTAAATCTCTTTGCGGTTTTCTGAGCGCGAAAAAAAAAAATCATCACCATGTAATAGAGTATAGCTAATTCTTAGAACCTGGTAGTAGAATATTCAGGAAGCCCAGCAGGACGCACAGATTCCCATCTGCCGCCCAGTGGGACCTTAGTTAGTATCCAGCGAATAGTGTGGTTAGTTCCTGTTGTCTTCTGTTGGAAATAGGTGTGAGATCTGTGGAGTCCTGTTCTCGGAGCGTGTGCATTTGGAAGAGACTGGTAGTCTGCCAGGAAACTCACTTTCATTCATAAATGAGATCCCCTCAAACGACCTCCTTATGGCACTCCTGGATGAACTAACTTAGCACATCTCTTGCAACAAAGTTTTATTTAAAAAAACATTTACGCTGCCGCTTTTTCAGCAGAACTTCCATTATTAAAGAACAGATAAAACATTCTCAGAGATGAGCATCTTGGTTTTTACAAAAAAAAGTTGTGTGCAGTGAACCCATGCTGGTGAATGGCTTCTCTTCCTCAGTTTTCATGCAGGAAAAAGCACCTTTTGGTTTCTGTTTGGTGGAAATGAAATGGCAAGGTCTGGTTTCAGAACTGTGCTGGGGTACTGACACTTGGCTGTGAGCAAGGTCTGCCTGTCACTCACATTATAGATAATTTACAAACCCCACAAGTCTCAGCTGAGCTATGACTTTCATAGGGAATATTTCTCAGGGTTTCTTGCTACTGACTTTTGAGCAAAGATCTTTTTTTGGTTTTTCCCTGATGGAGAGAGGTGCTTCTTGGGGCTGCAGTTTGAATCACATTTGTAGCTTTACCCTGCCCCCACAATGAACTTCAATTCATCAATCCTGTGCAATCTTTTCAGTTCAAACCCACATTCTTTCCTTTTCAGCTCCATATGTGTGGTCAGTAAGGAAGGGGTAAAAAAAAGGGTGTGGCAGGGATAGCCCACTCTTCTCCCTCTTCCCCTTTCCCAGATCGACTAAACTTTCTTAATTATTGCACTATAATTTCTCTCTTTCAATTTTTATCTTTGTCTGTTCCGCCACATTAACAATATTGTTCTCTCCAACTCAACATCCAGTTTGACAAAGAGTTTTACATTTAAGAGACCAACATTTCCCAACCCCAAACCTGTGTCTCCCTGTTTTCTTATGCCTTCTCAAAACAGAAGCAATTATCCCCGAAGCCATAATCCCAAACTCACACACTAATGTTAGCAACTAGTTCCAATCTTTTCTTCCTCTTCATGTTTATAAATTCTCCTTCTGTCCTGGCCTCCCCTCTTTCATCCCAGCTTTCCTCACTTCCCCAAGACTCTTTGACATGTTTTGTAGTAAATTCCAATCCTCAAGAAGATTCACCCAGAACTTTGCTCAGGGTGTAATGCCTGTAACTTTTGCTGAGAACTGGGCCCAGGTCTTGCTGTGGACTTTGCTCATGCTGTAATGGATGCCTGGGAACTAAACAAGGGAAGATGCCAGCACATTCCTCCTTCTCCAACCAAAGCAAAATGATTTCAAGAGAACTGGGGTGCAGCCCACATTTTCCAGGTTTGTTTTTGTTTCCTCTTTCTTTCCTGGACCCCACAACACCTTCAGTTTGGGAAAACAGTGCTGAATAACCCAGTGCCTATTATCTCCACCCTATGGACAATCTCTCCTCTGCGGATCTCACGTATTTGCTGTGGACTCGCTTGATTCCACATGTGCTACTTGGGAGTTGAGCGTGCAGACTCACAGTCAGGTTATTTGGGTGCACATTCTGGCTCTGCCATTTAACACTGGCCAGGGAACACAGCCCTAAGCTTGCCTCTGCGGATCGGGGAGCCTTGTTCAAATTAAGATCGTCACTTTGGGAGGCCAAGGCGGGCGGATCACGAGGTCAGGAGATCAAGACCATCCTGGCTAACACAGTGAAACCCCATCTCTACTAAAAATAGAAAAAGCCTGGGCATGGTGGCATGTGCCTATAGTCCCAGCTACTCGGGAAGCTGAGGCAGGAGAATCACTTGGACCCAGGAGGCGGAGGTTGCAGTGAGCTGAGATTGCGCCACTGCACTCTGTCTCAAAATAGTAATAATAATAATAATAATAATAATAATAATTAAGATTGCTACCCTCCATTTTCTGCTTCATAAAATGTAGCCACGGGAAAAGAAGCATAGTGCTTAAGAGCATCTAACAAGGATTCCGCTTTGCCCCCTACCAGCAGTGTGACCTCTATATGTCTCCAACAGTTTCTTGATCTGTTAAATGAAGTAATAATCATCCGTATTTCATAGAGTTCTGGAGGGTTAAAAGAGTTAATATGGATGAAAAATTTAGAATAGTGGCCGGCATATAATCAGCACATCATAGGTGTGAACTATTATTGTTATTACTTCTCAAGGTGGTTGTGAGAATCAAATGATATCCTATGGTTAAAATATCATTCTGTATCACCCACCCATCCATTTATTCATTCACATCACAGAGGTACGTGCTAGGCATGGGATATCTTTTCCTTGCTTACAAGCAATTAATCAAACCTTTTTTTCCTGAGATCGTATTATTGCCTGGCTCAGTGTTGGGGATAAAGGGAACAGTGTAGTGGAAAGAATAAAAGCATTGCTTGATCTCAGGTAATTTCTAAGATTTGAATGGGTGGTTCTAGCTAGTAAAGAAATTTGAGACTAGAGCAAGTTATGCATGAGCCAAAGCATCCTTGTGCCTGTGGGTTGCCTGGGCCAGGGACAGACCATCTTCATGCTTCTAGAAGGTTTAGTAGCACCAGTGGACACGTAAGTGGCCTTTTGCTCAGGAGCCAGCCTGTATTCACTTGGTTGTTTTATTTGGTTCACTTAAAACAAAAAATTGTGTAGTTTTCTGGATTGTGCAGCAAAAGAAAAAAAAACAAGTGCCTTTTTTTGGGGGGGGCGTGGGGACCTGTAAAGTTTAAACCGCTTAGGGTCTCGTAGGCCTCACTTTTCTAGCAATTTTACTTCCCATTTTGTCAGATTGTAAAAATTAGTCATGTTTATTACAACAGAGCAATCTGTAGCCAAATCTAACAGTTGGAATGGAAACTCCTCCCATCAGCCTGTCCTGCCCTTAAAGGTGTGTGTCTCCTGGATCTGCATTCAGACCCTGCAATAGCTGCTGCATGGACCAACTCACTATTGGCATGATAACCATGTTGTGACCAAATGTAATTTAACATTTGCAGGCAGAAGGCACAGTGCCCTTGTGAAACCCCCTCCCTCGTGCTTTCAGATTAAAACACTTTTTATGGTTAGAATCTGGAAAAGGAATGAAAATCAGAGCAAAAAAACCTGTTACCAGTGGAGTTATGTAAAACGAGAGCGACAATAGCATCTGTGTACGGTTTTCAATGTAATCACGGCTTCCCTGGGAAGCATCTGACAGCGAATGTAGTTTAAGACATTCGCAGATGTCCCAGCAACTGGAGGGTGAGGTTTCTTTTCTTCCTGGTGTTAGGGTAGCTGACTTGATGTAATCTGTCGCTGCATGTCCTTCTCCTCAAAAATAGTGCTTGGGAGCCCTTGGGGGCTTTATTTAGAGGCTCTTAGGAACTTGGCAGTATGTAAATTACATGTGAGTGTCCTTCAGGGTCCCCAGTGGTCACAATCAGAGGGATTTAAACATGATTTAGCATTTCAGATGATTTGTAGGAGCACCGGAGCCAGCCAGTGTGGTGGGGATCACCAAGGCTGATTTGCTCACCTTCATGTTAAATAGATTTTCGTGTCACGCCTGCTGGGTTTGGTCCAGGCCCTTGTGCCAATCCATGAGCAAGCCCGTGTTAGTGGGTGGCCTTCCAGATTTCTTTACTCTATTAGGGAGTTCTGAGATTTTGCAAAAAAAAACTATTTTATAACTTTTAAAACTATAGTTCAATCCATAGTGCTCTTTCACCTTTTCATGCATTCATTCATTTATTCTCTTATACTTTCACTTAACCAATATTTATTGAGCACCTACTATATAGCAGTCAATATTATCGGCATCTAGGATATAATGGTGATCTTGGAAGACCTCTGAGGAAGTGACTGGAGCATTGAGATGTGAATGATGAGAAGGTATGAACTATGTCAAGACATGGGAAACATTCCAGGCCAAGAACAGGGCAAGTGCAAAGATCCTGAGGTGGGAATGAGGGCAGAGAAGTGGGCTCCTTTTTCATTTTCCTTTTTCCTCCTTTTTCCTTGTTATTATACTTTCAGGAGGATTAAAAAAGTTAAATTTCCTTTTTCAAAACTGGTTTTTGCAATTACATAGAAAACAGTTTCATTCAGTGGAGTACTACTCAGCAATATAAAAGGAATGAAGTACTGATACTTTTAATGACATAGATAAATCTCAAAAGTATTATGCTTAGTAACAGAAGCCAGTAGCAAAAGAGGACACACAGTGTAATTCCATTTATGTAAAATTCCTAAAAAATGCAAACGAATCCATAGGGGCAGAAATCAAATTAGTGGTTTCACGGTTGCCTGGAGTGGAAGGGGAGGGAGGGAGAGATTGTCAAGGGGCACAGGGAAATTGTGCAGGTTGATAGAAATGTTTGTTATCTTGATTGTACTCATGGTTTTACAGTTATATACCTATTTCAAAACTGATCAAGCCTGGCATGGTGGCTCATGCCTATAATCCCAGCACTTTGGGAAGCTGAGGCAGGCAGATCGCTTGAGCCCAGGAGTTCAAGACCAGCCTGGGCAACATAGTGAGACCCTATCTCTGCAAAAAATTTAAAAATTAGCCAAGAAGGGTAGTGTGCCCCTTTAGTCCCGGCTACTTGGGAGGCTGAGGTGGGAGGATTGCTTGAGTCCAGGAGGCAGAGGAACTGATCAAATTGTACATTTGACATATGTGTATTTCCACAATATCTTGATAAATTGAAAATTTAAGTTTCTTATTTCCCAAATTGTTTGGAAATGGTCATTGTACATAAAGAATTTAAAGGGAAAAGGAAAATTGCCACTGTCATATTTAAGCGTTTGAACCCTAAAAGTTCTCTGGGGCCTGGTTGCATTTGATCTGGGAACAAAGCTAGGGTAGGGACAGGATGGGGCTGGCACTGATCCACCTACATTGACTCTGGAGACAGCATAAAGTTTTCCTTGTGTTACTGAGTAGTAGTAACTTCTTCTATTATTCTGCCTGGAGGCAAAAAGACCTTTGGCTGTCAGGTACTAATCTAGTCTCAATTAGATGCCCTGTCTGTGGTGAGAGTGAAGGCCACAGCCCTCACTGGCAGACATATTCAGGGGGAATTCAAGGTCTGAAGCTGGACCAACATGACTCAGAACCCCCAAACTGACATAACTCACCGTTGGATGATTCTTTTGGTATGCTATAGATCAGTTGTGGTGAAGGACCAATTGGTTTTCTTTTTTTTCCAAATGTATTGTGGACCAATATTTTGGGGACTACATTAGAAAAATGTTACTTAAAAAAATGAAATAGAAAACAGGGTCACAGAAAACATTAGTCCAAAATTGTATGATGGATTAGCAACCGAGAAATTATTCTGGCAAAATGCCAAAGTAAGTTCTCAATGCTTACATTCAGTTTCTGTAGTTATGGTGTTGCAGATGGATTACAAACTCATGGATCACACCGGTCCATGGGCCAGAGTTTGGGTGGCTCTGAAATAGTCCAGAAGCTCACAGCCATTGTACCCACCAGGTGGGTAGTTAGATAATGTTTCCCCTTAGTGCTCAGGGTGGCTGGGTATGACCTGGGACAGCAAGAGTCCCCCAGAGCCAGTTGCCTTGGGTCACAGGAGCTTCTAGCTTTCATCACAGTGAGCCACACAGATGTTAATACTTGTCTATGTAGAAAAGGTTAGGAAGCACCAGAGACCAGTGGGTTTTACATTTTCGTGAGCACAACAATTAGAAAGATGGGTAGGGAGAACTTGGGGTGAAAAAAAAAGCATGTTTCTGAACTGCAGCCTCCAAGAGTCTAAACCAGGAATCTGCATTTTCATCAATACCCTAGTAACACCATCAATACCCTATTAACACCATAGTTGACTCCAGTGGGTGTGTTCCAAGGGCTTCATTTTCAGAAGTACTTGTGTAGACATAGTGGAGTTAGGTCAGTGGTGGGGATTTTCTAAGCGTACACATTTATTTACTTCTACAAGTTACATTTAAGACCAGGAATTAAACTGAGGGTTGCTTCTGCAAGGGTTCTTAGCTTCAGCAACAGAAACTGGTTAATTTAAACACCGAGAGGCCAGATGAACTGGCTCTTGCTGGCAATCCCAGCACTTTGGGAGGGCAAGGTGGGAGGATGCTTGAGGCCAAGAGTTCAAGACCAGCCTGGGCAACATAGTGAGACTGAGTCTGTACAAAAAAATAAAAATAAAAAAGTAGCTGTGTGTGGTGGTGCATTTGAACGAGGCGCTGCCTCCTTCACACTCCCAGCTCAGCTCAGCTGCATGTGTCAGAGAGTTGCTAGGGAGACTCATCAGGTGCCATCTGCCCTCAGCAGACCCCTGGGATGTTTTCAGAAGAAAAGGGAGGGAGAAGGTATTGGCCTTTTATTGCACGTTTTCCAGGACTCCAGCTGAGCACAGTACGCCCATTATCTCAAAATATTTCTCCAAGAACTCTGTCAAATGTTTCTGTTTTCCCCATTTTACAGAGGAGAAAACTGAGACTCATGAGAAATTTCCCGGAAGTCATCAAGCCTTGGAGTTACTTGAAGCCTAAAACCAGGTCTCATGACATATTTAGAAGAAAACGAAAACTACATGATAACAAAAAAAAGGCTTCAAGTTTTAGGAAGCCCAGGTGCAGAAGGATTTGGGGCAGGACTTTGGAGTTCCCAGCAGGGACCTGATCTGGGTTCCTGTTTTGGTTTAAGATGTTAGGAAGATACAGTATGAGGGTACAGACTCATTAAAATCTCAGGAGCTGCAGTTGCTTTGTATTGTTTTTTAATGGGTTGTCTTTAAATGCCTTTGATTTAGAACTGATGAAACTGATGGAGAGCTTAGAGCAAAGCTAACTCCAACCCAGTGAATGAAACTATTTTTGAACCTCTGATTCTGGATGAGTTCATGACTGATGCCAGCCACCAGTCTGTGTGACCCCTATCCCGCAATCCTGCTTTTAGTATGATTCAGTAGTTAGGATATGCAGAAACCTCTGTATGTTCTTTTTGCCCCAATGAGTGTGGTTGAAAAGTAGTATGAATATAAGAGAAAGGGGCAGGATTTGGGAACAGAATGCCTGAGTTAAAACTCTTATTCTGTTTGTTAGCAGCGGGATTTTGCCCAAGTTTCTTAATCTGGTAGAGCTTCATTTTCCTCCTATGTTGTAAACTGAGTGACTTTATCTGGGTAGTCACCAGCTGGGCGGGGGTGATGGCCAGAGGCCACCAGACTGTCAGCCCCACATGGGCAGGACATGTGGTAGGCATTCGAGAAATATTTATCAAATGGGTGAATCCAGAGAGAGAAGGGATGCTACGGTCCATCTGTGCACACTCTAACATGCTGACAGATGCTAGCAACCTTGGATTCTTACCACAGAGCAGTATCTCAGACTTTAATGCATTCACAGATAACTTGGGGAACTTGTTAGAATGAAGATTCTGAATTGCAAGGTCAAGGGTGGGGCCCGAGATTCTGAATTCCTTCATGAGCTCTGGGGTGCTGCTGTGGCTGTGGATCACGGACCACTCTTTGTGTAGTGAGGGTGTAAATGAGTGGCCAGTGAGTCCACAAGTCATGAGTGGTTGAGTGGGATAGGGCAGGGGTCACCTTGACTAGTGATTTTCCAATAGGAGCATGACTCAGTTCTCCAGCCCATCCTGTATCAAGAAACATCCCCAGTCTGACAACACAGGACTGTGAGTGAAGAAAGAGCACACCCTTTGTTTCCCCTGCAGCAGTGAGGGCAGCCTGGCCATGCTACTTCTTGTTTGCCATATTTGGTGAACATGATGGCTCTGGCTGTCTGTTACTGTGAGTCACCAGCCCATGGCACCAGCATTAATTGCCATGAATACTTGTTAGAGATGGTGGGTGTCCAGTGCCAGGCATATGGTTGGTACGTGATAGGCACTCAAGAAACAATAGCTGCTGTGGTGAGGATGATGATGGTGATGATGATCATTTTATGAAGTCCTTTTACATCTCATTTAGTGTTCTCAGGAACCCAATGACATGGGTAATAATTGTGCAGTGTTTATCTCTAGTTCCTGGATGTATCAGATTTGTTCCCACCTCCACACCTTTGCTGGGAGCAATGGTTTTCAGATGGGAGCAACTTCCATCCCCAGGGACATTTTGCAATATCTGGAGACATTTTGGGTTGTCATGACTGAGGGGTGCTACTGGCACCTAGTGGGTGGAGACCAGGGAGGCTGCTGAACACCCTACACTGCACAGGACAGCACCCCCCGCCCCAAAGCAAAGAATTAGGCCACAAATGTTAACAGTGCCGAGAGTGAGAAACCCTGGCTTAGATGGTTCTTCCTACAGAGATTACTTCCCCAATTCTACCGTGGAATATTCTATAAGCTTGCTAAA
>NW_026652281.1:88160337-88166570 GCF_009828535.3 Hylobates moloch
AAAAAAAAAAAGAGAGAGGGTGAAAAAGAACAAAAGATCTAGTTCACAGCCTCAAATCTTTTTACAATAGGTATCGATTCATTCAGGAGGGTTGAGACCTCATGACCTAAACACCTCCCATTAGGCCCCATCTGCCAACACTGTCACATTGGGGATTAAGTTTACAACACATGTTTCTGGGGGAACACATTCAAACTATAGCCCTACCCAAATTAAACTGTAGATTCAATGCAATCCCTTCAAAATTCCCAATGGTATTTTTTACAGTAATAGAAAAAATAATTCTAAAATTCATATGGAACCACAATACATCCTAAACAGACAAAACAATCTTGAGCAAGAAGAACAAAGCTGGATGCATCACACTACTTGATTTTAAAATATAGGACAAAGCTATAGTAATCAAACAGCCTGATACTGGCATATAAACAGACACGTAGACCAGTGGAGTAGAATAGAGAGCCCCAGAATAGATCCACACATTTACAGTCAATTGATCTTTGACTAAGGTGCCCAGAACACAAATGGGGGAAGGACAATCTCTTCAATAAATGATGTTGGGAAAATTAGATATTCAAAGGCAGAACAATGGAATTGGACCTTTATCTCACATCATATACAGAAATCAACTCAAGATGGAGTAAAGACTTAAACACAAAGCCTGAAACAATAAAACTACTAGAAGAAAACACAGTGAAAAAGCTTCTTGACATTGATCAAGGCAATGATTTTTTGGACATGGCCTCAAAAGCACAGGCAACAAAAGCAAAAATAGACAAATGGAATTACATCAAACTACAAAGCTTCTGCATAGCAAAGGAAACAACCTACGGAATAGGAGTTAAGAGACAATCTGTGGGATAGGAGAAAATATTTGCAAACAATATGTCTGATAATGGATTAATTTCAAAAATATATAAAGAACTCAAACAACTCAATAGCAAGAAAACAACCCAATTTTTAAAAGGACAAATGACCTAAGTAGACATTTCTCAAAAGAAGACACACGAGTGGCCAACAGGTATATTAAAAAATGCTCAATATCACTAATGTGGGAAATGTGAATCAAAATCACAATGAGATCACCTCACACCTATTAGAATTGCCATAATCAAAAAGACAAAAGGTAAGTATTTGAAAGAATGTAGAGAAAAATGAACCCTCATACACTGTTGTTGGGAATATAAATTGGTACAGCCATTATGGAAAACATTATGGATGTTCCTCAAAATGTTAAAACTAGAACAACCATATGATTCAGCAATCCACTTCCAGGTATATATCTGGAGGATGTGAAATCAGTATCTCAAATAGACTCTCAAGTTCACTGCAGCAATATTCACAATAGCCAAGATAGGGAACCAACCTAAGAGTACATCAATGGATGAATGGATAAAGAAAATTGTGTGTGTGTGTGTGTGTGCATGTGTGTGTGTTCCACACATACAATGGAATACTATCCAGTCTTAGAGTAAAAGGAAATCCAGTCACTTGTGACAACATGGGTGAACCTGGAGGACATAATGTTAAGTGAAAAAGTCAAACAGAAAGACAAATACTGTATGATCTCACTTATATGTGGAATCTTAAAAAGCTGAACTCATAGAAGATTGAACAGAATAGTGGTTGTCAGTGCTAGGGCTGTGGGAAATGGTCAAAGGGATCAAAGTTTCAGCTACGAAGAATGAATAAGTTGTGGATATCTAAGGTACAGTATGGTGACTATAGTTAAAGTCATACTGTATACTTTAAATTTACTAAGAGAATAGATCTTAAATATTCCCCACACACACACACAACTCTGTAAGGTGATGGTCATGTTAATTAGCTTGATGTTGGTAATATTTCATAATGTGTATGTATTTCAAAAATATCACATTGTACACTGCAAATGTATACAATTTTAACTTGCCAAGTATACCTCAATAAAGCTTGGAAAATATTTTTAATAAATAGTAAATAATAAGACTAAAGAACTATGACTCCAAGCACCCTCCCAGCAGCCTAACTGGTCACTGTTGATGGGTCCCCACCCCACAGCAGAGCTGGACAACACTACAGGGTCCCTCAGAGGCTGCAGCTATGATGCCTCCAGCCACACCTGAGCATAGGATCTTTGCCAAGGCCTAGAAACTCAGTCCAGCCACTCTAGGTGTAGCTGTTTCCTTTGGAGGGATCACCACCCCCCTCTTCCCAGGTACTGTCTTACTACTTTAAGGATTATAGAATTCACACCCTCAGGGACTTTAATTTTCCTCTCACCACCTCCTCTCCCAAAGTCAACCTCCTCCACTCAGTCTCTCTCCTACTCCCTCTCCCTGCCAGGATAATCTAATATAGTAATCCTCAAAGTGTGGTCCTGGACCAGCAGCTCCTGCACCACCTGGAAATTTGTTTCAAATGCACATTCATTTTTACCCCCTCTTAAGACCTACTGAACCAGATACTCTGGGAGTGGAACTCAGTAATCTGTGTTTCAGCAAACCTTCCAAGGGATTCCGGTGCATGCTCAAGTTTGAGAACCACTGGTCCAGTAAAATCCTTGCAGTGAAATTATACTTTTAAAACCAAAAGCCAAGAGGGGAGCTTGTCTTGAGACAACATCAGGTTCTGGTCTCTGCGACATAGCATCTTCCTACCTGGTGAGCAAACAGCAAACACCAGAGCCCTGGGCTAGGGAAGAACAAAGAGGACCAGCATGTTTGGCAGTGAGGGTTGCACACTGCACAACATTAAGGGATGCTACCCACATAAACTACCATGCAAATGGCACAGTATGGTGGACAGGTGGGAACATCAAGGAACCAAGGAGCAGAAAGAGTGATCTTACGGTTATTTGAATAAGTGGGCTTGAGGGATTCAGTCCCCATTAAGGGGCAATTGGGAAGACGGGAAGAAAAGCAGTGCAAAACTTGAACTCAGCCCCAGGGGGCGCTCTATATGCAGACAGCACACATCACGGGTCAAACAAAGAATGTGTTATTCGGGGGGTCTCAAACGCAAATGCCCACAGGAGCCAGGCTGGTACGTAAAGAGACTGGAGAACACAGCCCTGCAAAGGTGCAAGCACCACCAGCCATTGCCATTGTGGCCACGTGGGATGCTGAGCTCAGCCTTGTCATATCTTCCTTTTTAAAAACAAATGAAACCAGAAATCCATGTCTACATGAAATATCTAGGAGTCCCTTTAAATATTTTAAAGAGATTCTGATTCTTTTTTACTGCTCCATTTATTTGGCTGTGACAGATTCTTATTTTTAAAAACACTTTGTAATGTATCCAGAATACATAAATTACTCTCAAAACCCAATTAAAAACAAAATAAGCAAAACAGTTGGACTCTTCAAATGAGACATACAGATGGACAAGAGCCCACGAATAGATGCCTAACATTAATCTTTAGGAAAATGCAAATTAAAACCACAATAAGTTAATGCTGTGCACTTGTTAGGATGGCTACATTTTTAAAAAAAAACTCACAATACCAAGTGCTGGTGAATGAATATGCTGGGCAATTGGAACTCTCTTACCTTGCTGGCAGGAATGCAAAATGGTACCATTACATTGGAAACCATTTGGCAGTTTCATATAAAGTTAAACATACTCTTACTATGTGACCCAGCAATTCCACTCCTAGGTATTTACCCAAGAGAAATAAAAATTTATGTTCACACAAAAATCTATCTATGAATGTTTGTAATGGCTTTATCTGTAAACACCAAACCGAATGTCCTTCGTCTGGGGAATGGATAAATGAATTGTGGTATGTCCATGACAGAATACTAATCAGCAAGAAAGAGGAATAAACCACAGAGACATGCAATAAAATAAAATGCCTAATCTCAAATGCATTCTGCTAAGTCGAGGCACTCTGACTCAAAAGTCTCCATAGTGTAGGATTCCATTTCTAGGACATTCTAGAAAAGGCAAAACTATAGGGACAGAAAACAGATGGTGGCTAACAGGGGTTGGAGATGGGGGCAGGGATTGCCGGAAAGGGAGATGGTGGGGGTTATATTTTGGGGAGTGATGGAAATGACCTAATGTATTAATTATGGTGGTGATCTGTCAAAATTCATACAACTGTACACCAAAAAGGAAGCATTTTACAGTATGTAAATTATGCAAAAAAAAAAACTTATTAAAAAATTAAAAGTAAAATAAAAATCACTCTGTGGGCCACACAACACAGCACTACAAATGGAATCCAGCTGGTGGCCTGGCCGGCACTGGACATCATGAACGATAGAGGGAAAGATGGGAAGACCCCACCCCTGCCCCTGTCCTCGAGGAGCTGAGCAGCAGAGAGGCAAGATTTTCAACCGTGTTCCTCCAGTCATGGCCCTTTTCTCTGTCTTCTCAGGGTTACACATAGTATGTCACTTGGGCAAACAGAGACTTCCTTACCTAAAATGTTTTGGAACATAAAAGTGTCCTGGGAACAAGGCGGGTTTCAGTCTAAAGACCCCAGTAAGAGCCCTGCTCTGCCTCTACCCACCGTGTGATCCTGGGTGAGACTTCGTGGGAGCTCACAGGTGAGGGCAGCCCCAGAGCTCTCAGAGACCTTGCCTTCTTGAGGGTGGGACAAGAAGAGTTTATGTTTTCTCTGACCTTGCAGACCTGGCAGGGAGGTAAGAAACACCCAAAGGGTAACCTCCAGACCCAGGCTCTGTAGGGAAACTGAGGGCTGTCCATTTTGAGGGCAGAGCTGTTTAGGAACAGCAGTAAAACCCCTCAGCAACGGCACCTTCACCCTGCTGGGCCCCAGGCCTCCCCGTGCTTAGAACACTAGAGTTTGTAGCAAGGAATGCCCAGCCTCTTGGTCCCCTTCTTCCTGGGACCCTTAGAGCTGGTGGCAGGCAAATGCCTGCTCAGCCCTCATGCCAGAAGACACCCAGGCCCTGCCTCTGAGGCCACCAATCAAAGTGAAAGGCAGGAGAGCGTCCTAGCTCCAGGCCTGGTGGATTCAGGCTAGATAAATGCAGAACATCTAAAGGAAAGAGATTCTGGCAACTTGGGCCTCAGTTTCCACATCAGTATAATGGGGATAAGGAACACAAACATTGAATGGCATGGTGGCTCATGCCACTCCCAACAGTTAGGAGGCCGAGGAGAGAGGATTGCTTTAGGCCAGGAGTTCAAGACCAGCCTGGGCAACATAGCGAGACTCTGTCTCTACAAAAAATTTCAAAATTAGCTGTGTGTAGTGGTATGCACCTGTAATCCCAGCTACTCAGGAGACTGAAACAGGAGGATCCCTTGAGCCCAGGAAGTCGAGGCTGCAATAAACTATGAGAGTGCCATTGCACTCCAGCCTGGGCAACAGAGTGAAATCCAACTCTAAAATCAAACAAAACAAAGTTTTTGTGAGGCTTAAATGACCATCCTGTGCTGGGCACCTGGTTGGGGTGCAGAGATGGCAGTTTCCTTGTTGAGTCTCCCCTGACATTCAAAGCCATTAACCCAGGTGACAAGTCATCTGGATCCCCAAGAAGCTGTGCTTCTCTCCTTAGCAGGTCAGCTATGCCCAGACCTGGAAGAAAGACCTTTTCCCCAGCCACGTCCTCTGAAAGGGAAACTGGGACGACTCAAAGTGAGAGTGTGGAGCCAGGCTGGTCCTCCACCGGGAAGACAAAGGACCAAGGACTGGGGAAAAGCTAGTGGACCCAAGAAGCCACATGGAGGAGCAGGGAAAAGAACAGAGGTGGCCGTGGGAGCCTTGGAGGCCAAACCAAGAGCATGGAGCCTGGTGAGGAAGAGTGTGCAGGACTCTGGTTGAGGAGTCGGTTAGAAACAGCGTGCTGGTACGTCCCCTAGCCCACATTAGCCCTGGCTCCCATGCCAGCCCCTTGCAGGACTGTGTTTAATCTCCATTTCTCAGATAGAGAAGCTGAAGCCCCATGGCTCACACACACCCCTAATAAGTGGACTTGGGACTCAAACCCAGGTCTCCACAGTCACCCGCACTAAGTTCCCATTAACTGATTAAGCTCTGCCATTAACTCATTAAGGAAGCATGGGAAAGTCCTTGCTCCTGTCTGGGCCTCAGTTTCCCCACCTTGTTGATGACAGGAAGGCCTTGCAGGTCCCAAAGCCCCAGATCCCAGAACTGCATGGTGTCCCAGCCCCAGCTCCTCTTCCACTCTGGGACTGGCTGTTCTTTTTTTTTTTTTTTTTTTTTTTTTTTTCACCAAGAACAGATAACTTTTAATAAATATTCACCCAGTCACATA